>NC_135306.1:132805796-133123088 GCF_048772815.1 Callospermophilus lateralis | reverse complement strand
CATATCTAGTAAATTTATAATTTTCTTATCAAAAGAAAATATCTCATTATATCTCAACTGATGTATCTTCATTAAACTCCAAGTGATTTTTGATGTATATTTTATATTTGGGAAAATTATATTTTTATACACCAAACAATATGTTTGGCATAGTTATTGCATGAGACTAGAACATTAGAATTGTTTCTGCCAAGTTTGTTTTCCTGTGCTCTGTTTAGTAGCAGTAAAATATGGTTGATACCAAAGGGTACCAAACCAGCCTCCTGGCCGACCTCTGACCTAGCACTGATATTTGACCTCAGCATTACATGGAGCCATTGGTTATTCTCTTATGTACCCCTGGTTTACCAATGTATAGAAAGAGTTTAGAGAATGATTACATGGAAGAAGTATAGTCTTACCCTATTACTAGAATTCTGGTTTTTAATACTTTTTTGCTTTTACTTGATTATAATGCATGCACATGGTAAACTATTCATACCCAAAGGTGTATAAACAAAAGTAAGCTTATCTTCCACCAATCTCCTAATCCCACACTCCAGGGACAGCCATGGATAGTGTTGTTTGTTTGTTTTTGTTTGTTTTCTGGTTAACTTTTTTTTGTACATTCTAGAGTAGTTTCTCTGGTTTAGGGTGTAACCAGAGAAATTGCAATCAGGTTCAACAACAATCATACCAGCCTGCTGGATCAGTGCTGGGCACTGCAGCTGAGCCCCTCCCTGCTTCTCAAGGTTTATAGCTGAGGGAGTACAAGCGGGGCGTTTGAACACAGTGTAGTAAGAGTCATAGCTTACAAGTGCCAGGTGCTAAGGGAAATTGCAGACATCCCAGAGGTGGTAAAATGCTTTATGAGGGCTCCAGTAGGGAGAATGATGGAGAGAAAGAAATCGTGATCCCCAAGAACAGCCTGTGCAAAGTCAAGAGGTAAGAGAATTCCTGCCAAGTTTCACAACTGAAAAGTGGTAAGTTTGGCTAAAACTTGTGTATAAATAAAAATGGGCAAAAAATGACATTAGAAAAAGTAGTTCAGTGACCACATTCCCACTGTTGTTGATATCCTATCACAGAAAGACCATGCTAAGTGAAATAAGCCAGTCCCCAAAAGTCAAACGTATAGTGTTTTCTCTGATATCCAGAAACTAATCCACAAGAAGAAGTGGGGATTAAAAAAAAAATAGATCAGTGCAGTAGACAAAGGAAAATGAAGGAAAAGGAAGAGGGGAGGGATTGGGAAAAACAGTGGAGTGAATCTAACCTAACTTTCCTATGTACATATATGAATATACAGTGAATCTCACCATCATGTACATCCACTAACTTTAAATAAAAAAAAAAAACTATAAATAAATATCAGAAAGATTGGTTAAAGGAAGGGGGAAAGAAGTAGGGAGGATAGCAGGGAAGGGAAAGTACTTTGGACTGAATAAAACCAAAGTTATATCCCATGCTTTTATAATTATGTCAAAATGATTCCTATTGCCATGTATAACTAAAAAGAATCAGCTGATTTTTTTATTTAAAAAAGGAAAGACCAATGCCCCTGGAATAAGAAAAGCAAAATTTATATACTAGACTCATGTGTCAAAGAAGAAAAAAACAAAAACAATTTTTTTAATCTTTAGCATACAAAACACAAATGTTGTACCTATTACTAAGAGCCCATGTAAAGCTCAATTTATACATATATACACATATATATGCACATACACATAAATATATACACAATGAGTAATGTTTAAGTCAGTTTAAACATACTTAGCTTCTCAAACATGTATAATTATCATTTCTCTGTAGTGAAAACTTTCAAAGTCCTTTATTCTAGCTCTTTGAAATACAGAGTGTGTATGTACATTGTTTTCTATAGTCACCCAGGCAGTAGTACACTATAGCTCCTCTCTACTAACTGGGAGAGGATTCACTGATCAGCCTGCCCCCATCTCTCTCCCCCTTCTCCTCTCTTCAGTCTCTGTTAAGCACCATTCTAGCCTCAAAGGAAAATGAAGGAAAGGGAATCTTCTATGAGATGGACGTTTTTCAATTCCTCAGTTGAGTATAATCATGCAGTACTTGTCTTTCTGTGCCTGGCTTATTTCATTTTACACAACAATCTCTAGTTCCATCCATGTTGTCACAAGTGACAGGATTTTATTTTTTACAACTGACTCATATTCTGCTGGGTATATGTACCACATTTTCCTTATCTATTCATCAGCCAGTGGACATTTAGTTTATTTCCATTTCTTTTCCATTGTGAACAGTGCTACAGAGAACATGGGAGCACAGATGTCTCTTCAGTGTGCTCCTTTCGTTTCCTTTGGATGGGTACCTAGTACTGGGATTGCTGGATCCTATAGTAGTTCTATGTTCTAATTTTGTGAGGGACGTCTATATTTTTTTCTATATTGGCTGTATTAATTTACATTTCTACCAACAGTATGCAAGGTCTTCCTTTTCTCTACATCCTCACCAAAAATGGTTATCTTTTATTGTTTTTGATATTAGTCATTCTCATAAGGGTGAGAAGATATCACATTGTGGTTCTGATTTGCTTTTCCTTAATGATTGGTGATGTGGAACATCTTCATGTGTCTGTTGACCATTTGTATGTCTTTTTTAGAGGATTGTCTATTTAGGTCTATTGCCCATACTCAATAGGATTACTTGGTTGTGTGTGTGTGTGTGTGTGTGTGTGTGTGTGTTTTCTCATTTTGTTTGTTATTTTACTACTCAGTTTTTGGAGTTCCTTATATATTCTGAATGTATATATCACAAATATTTTATCCCATTCTGTTGGTTGCCTCTGCACTCTGTTGAGGGTTTCTTTTATTGTGCAGAGCATTTTAGTTTTATGTAATTCCATTTGTAGTTTTATCGAAAGACCTAAAGTCAATTGTATAATTCATACAAGGATTCCTAAAATAATGCTAGGCAAATACAAATAGTAAAACACAACAAATACTAAAAGAAAAAAAAAGTTATTCTGGGCCATTGGGATTTCTTCTAGCACAACAGCATCTGGCAAAGTCCCAAATGCATGTATATAGTATACACTGTTTGCCTCCTAAGTCCTGATATTATTGAAAATATTACTAATCAAGCAAATGAATACACTATTATACTTGGGGGGATAGAAAAGGAATCTCTCCAGCTTGGGAAGCAAATTAAGCTCTTGGTCATTTGTATGAATCTATAGCTTTTCTGGCTGAACTTGTTAAACTGTCAGAGGATCTACTTTTAAAAGACTGCTTTTATTCCTGTTTACTTGCCTGCTTCTGGAGCCACAAACAGAAGTCCTAGAATAATAGCATGGTAACCAAGCTCTTTAAATGTTGATGCTGTGTTTGGCACCTCTACTGGAATTAATATACAGCAATTGTTATTATGCAGAAGACGGAAGAATCACACAGTTGTGTATTTTTACTCTCTAATTACTATTTAAATTGCACTTTATTGCTTGTAAAATGAGTGTGAAAAATGAAAATTAGATAGCAATTAGAGGGTAAGAAACACAATTGTGCAATTTCTAACATCCAACAGAGTTTCAATAGTAAGACCAAATTAGCTATGACAGTTCAGGCATCTGACCCATTTGGGGGTGTATGTATGGAGTATTTGAAATGCCAGAAGCAAGATTTTGAAAGAGTTGAAGAGATGAAACTTGACGTTGGAATATATGAACCTATTGGCAACCATAGGTTCCCACTGGTAGAAACTCTACAGCTCCTTTAAAGGATTTGGGAGGCATTATCTATGCATACCAAGGAAAATGCAGACTTCAGTCTAGTGCTTATGATCTGTAACATGATGAAAATCACTAAGTAAGCAAGTTAAGACTATGCTACAAATAATTAGTCATTCATTCATTCAATCCATACACCTGTCAAAAATTATGGAAAATATTAGACCCTGGTGATTCAAAGATAAGTAAGCCATGATCTCTGATTTCAAGAAATTTATGTTGTTGTGTACCAAGTGTTAAAGAAAAAAAATAATCATTACTTAAAATAATTTTGTTATATAGAGAAGAAGAGGCTTAAAATTTGGTCTATTCTTTTTATAAAATACACTGAGCATACTGCTGGAGGAGGTATATATGTGATCAAATAATTACTAAAGTTAATGTTGGGATAAATATGTGAGTTACTATAATGTTAGCTACTTTAATTAAAAAATCCAGATTATTGCCCAATTAAATTTAGCAACAGAAAAGAAACATCTTTTATGGAGGTAGATTGAGTGTGTAGTAACTACTAAAGTTTCAACCACAGAGTAAACCTGAATTAGGAGACACTGTTTGGGGTTTAGGATGCACTATTCAGCTGCATGGAACTACTTCTGTCACCCAAGGTTGCCACCTCTATACCTGTGGCCAACTGCTAAGGAAGGCTGCTACTAATTTTCAAAGCCAAGATGAGAGAAGGGTAAAAAGCACTGGAAAATTTGTTAATGTTTTTATAGTGCATTATAGTTATACATAATAGTTGGATTCATTCTGAAATAAACACACATACTAGGAACGTAATTTGCTCCATGTCAGTCCCCATCAGTTTCACTTTCCCTCCCCTCCTCTCTCCCTTTGGGCCCCTTTGTTTTATCTACTTCTTCTTCTTCTTGTTTTTAATTGGTGCTTTATAGATACACCTAAAAGTGGAATTTGTCAAGGTATGCTTATATATGTACTAGCACAATTTGATTGATTTCATTCCTCAGTTCCTCTCTTTTCCCATCCCTGCCCAATCCCCTTCCTCTACTCCACTGATCACTCTTCCATTTTTATGGAATCTCCCCATTTTTCCCTTATTTTGCTGTGGCTTCTGCATATGAGAGGGAACTCAACCTTTGACTGTCTGAGCTGATAAATCAATTCAGCAAAGTAGCAGAACACAAGATCAACATACAAAAATCAATAGTTTTCTTATACTCCAATAATGAATCTGCTGAAAAAGAAATCAAGAAAACTACTTCATTCACACTGACCTTTTCATGTTTTTTTTTTTTAAGTCAGCATGATGTCACTGAACTCCGTTACTTTTTACATATGGCACTAATGTTTCTTCAGAATGTCTCTGACTATCAGTCAAAAAGGCATGGTGGTACATGCCTGTAACCCCAGCAGCTCGGGAGACTGAGTCAGGAGGATCTCAAGTTCAAAGACAGCCTCTGCAACAGTGAGGCATTGAGCAACTCAGTGAGACTCTGTCTCTAAATAAAATACAAAATAGGGCTGGGGATGTGGCTCAGTGGTTGAGTATTCCTGAGTTCAATCCCGAGTATAAAAAAAAAAAAAAATCATAGTCAGGTGAAGTCCTCAATTCAACTCTGTGAAGCAGCATATCTTTTCCTAAATTATTTTTTTTAAAAGTCCAATCAAATACATTTAATTTGTTTTTACCTAATTTTCATGGCACTGTTGGATTTCAAAAATCACTGAGTTTCCTGGAATGGGAATACTAAAGATAATAGAATGAATTGGACATCCCTATCCTATGTGCATATATGATTACATGACCAATGTAATTCTACATCACGTACAACCAGAAGAATGAGAAGTTATACTCCATATATGTATAATATGTCAAAATATGTTCTACTATCATGTATAACTTATTGGAACAAATAAGAAAAAAAGAGTTTTTTTAAAGCCTTTTCCCCTTCTTTTTGATAAGAATATATCTTTTCTCAAGATGGAAGAAAATTTCTACTTGTGAACGAAGATTTGAGGATTCCAACCTCGTCCTCTTTCTAAAGAATACAGTTGGTTGCAGGGATGTATATCTGATATGTATTAACCACACAGCTCATTGAGCAATCTAGAGATTTGAAGTTGCAAAAAAATATTTTATTAATCCTTGATTGCTTCGTTCTTTCTCGTTCAGTCTCCCATGATGGTGCTTAAATGTTACTAAGTGATCTTTTAGATATTACTGTGTAGGAAGTAACAGGTAGACCAAAATGAAACAGGAATATAACCTGCTTCCCTCTAGGAATCTACAACATAATTGGAAAACATGTGTATATATTACATAAGTGTACAAGTGTATACATGATATCTAAAGATTCTATGAAAGAGTTCAAGATTTAGTAGCTTAAAGTCTTTACAGGAACATATCTCAAAGCTTGCCTAGATTTTTCATTTTTAATGAGGAAATTTAAACCACAGCAGGGACTGATCAATATTTTGTGCAGGGCCATATATTTCGAGCAAAGCCAAAACTAGAACTGACTCTTAGAACTGACTCTTTGGATTCCTTGCAAAGGACATTTTGCCATACATTACATCTTATATCGTAGAGAATAGCAATGATATGGGGATATTTCAAAGTGATCTCTAAATAAATATATGATTCTAAGAATCATACAAAAAAGAAATTCAGAGAGAAGATCATAAAATAGTCTGTCATAAGGAAACAAAATTAATAAAGAACATGATTGTCTTTGGGATTAACCTTTAGAGAACTATTAAGTTTATACGAGAGAGAGAGAGAGAGAGAGAGAGAGAGAGAGAGGGAGAGAGAGAGAAATAATTATTCAATGTAAGATCAATTCAAATCCATTCAACTATCATCTTTTCCCCTCCTTGCTCTTACTTTATGCCAGGTAATATATGGGAATCTGGAAATACATAGTCAATAAGGACAAGATCTCTGTATAATCCATCTAGTGAGTATGCAATGGATTAAAAAATTCCATTGGAAGAAAATGGGAAAAAGTATTTTGTATCTATCAAATAGAATAGGTAAATCAGACAGAGGATCAGACTCTTCCAAAGGTTTTAATGTTTAAACTAAGTTTTAAGGACAAGTGGTCCTCAGCCAGAATAAAGAAAATAAGAAGGGAATTTCTGGAGGAAGGAACACACAGCATGAAGGCATAAGTGTGTGAAGCCATCCCTAGGAAACTCCCAGAAACTATGTGTGTAGAGCCAACTGTCTGTGGGTGGAGATGGAAGGGAATGAGGCTGGAGCGGGGAGTTCAAAACTGGTGTCCCATTCGGTTGGCAGGGATGGGTTGGCAAGGATGGGCTCCAGGAACATGTAGTCATTTATTGGCAAACTTTTACTTACATGTTCTGTTCCTTGGGATTTTCAAATGAGTTCAACACATAAAATGGGTTCAAACCCAGCGAGGAGGGGGACAGATGGGAGCTGGATGACAATGAAGCTTGTGTACTACTGTGCTATGTTTAAACTTAGTTCTAGAAAGCATGAGGCTTACTGACACATTTGAAGCCGGAAAATGGCATGATCAGATTTGTGTTTTAGAAATATCAGTTTGGCAGAAGGATAGAAGACACATTGGCAGGAAAACAGACTGGAAATGGGGAATCTAATCAGTAAACTGTGACAATAATCCAAGTTATCAGAGATTTGGACTCAAAGTAAAGTAGTGGCAATGATACAGAGATGTAGGAGAGAGATGCCACGGGACTTGATGGCTAAGGGGATGTGGAGGAGGAAGGAAGGGATAAGGGCAAGGGAAACAAGTACATTTTGTCCAACTTCAAATTTCCCATTTGAGTGACTAGGAGGATGACATTATCATTTACTGCGAAACAGGAAGTACGTAATTTGTCAACATTTAACTGGGAGTTGCTAGCACAGGAGTAGATGGGACCTTCCAAGGAGTATTTGGGGGTGAGAAGATGAAATAGGGCACTCTGAGGGAACTAGTTTTAAGAGACAGGGAAGTGGTTGTGAAAAGAATGAAAAATAGAGTCAGGAGAAAAACTAGAAATAAAATACAGAACACATAAAGGAATAGGCAGGTAAGAATTTGTAAAATATGATGTGGAAAGAAAAAAAAAGAGAATAGCTTAGTTGGAACACAGCACAGGTAGGTACTTGTAATGGATCTTACAGGGTATGGTCCTGTTCATGGGACTTGGAAGTCAGGATGAAGAGTTTGTGTTTGATATGGAAAGCATTGTGATACTAGCGATTCAACAGATTATATTAGCAGCAGTGTTAATAATGTCTTTATCTTGTGCTTTATACTAATTTTGAAATTCTTTCACATTCATTAATGTTCCCATTTGGTACTCCTCATCTCTTTGAGGGAGATAGGGCAGGGCTAATTATCCTTACTTTATAGATAAGAAAACCAACTCCCAGAAAAGGCTGAGCAATTCAACCTCACTTACATAGCAATTAAAGACAGAACTAGGACTGGAATTTTGATTCCCTGTATCTCCATCAAGAGTTCATTCTAATGTGCAATCCTGCCCTACCTCAGCCTTGGGAACTCTGTAGAATACACATGACTATCCTGGACCCCAAGGAGGGATACTTCCTCCCATCACTCTCCTATTCCTCTGTAGTGGCCAGAATTATGTTAAGATCTAAACCCTCCCTTAAGAGAAACCTGGCAGAAACTCCACCCTAATTCTGTGCTCTCCTCCAGCTGCTTTGGATGCCCTCCAGAAAGGCAGGGTTTGGAGTTACTGCTGCCATTTTCCACATCCTGCCCAATGAATGGTAAACAGCCCCTAGACTAGATGTGTGCTGAGCAGGCTTGTTTCAGAGCTCACTTCAGGCAGACTCACAATTCTGCCTAGTGTAATTAACAAGGTGAAAATAAAGCTCAATTCTTGAACACAATTCTGTATGGGCCACTTATCACAACCCTGTCCTGGGGTGTGCTCAGAAACCAAAACTTTTTCACTCAAATGCACATTCTGGATGAGAAAGGTTGATAGGCAAGGGGCTGAGGGAGGGTTGTTACAAGCATGAAAATCCATTCCCACTACTATAAAAGAAAAGAACATAAGTTGTTTAAAGTGTCAGAACTTTTGGAAGGAATCCAGAGCTGTCTACAGTCAAGAGTTTGAATCTGGGACTAAATGCCCAGAACTGTGCCTTCTCTATATTTAAACTACAATGAAGTAACTTTAAAATCTGGAAGAGGTATTCAAATGTTCCAGTTTCTGCTGTATGTAATTCAGGGGCCAATAAATCCAGAGTGCAAATGGATCCCATTCCTGAATCTGCAATGAAACCTCGTAATGGCTTAAAATTACATGCACCAAGTCCAAGTCAATTTCAAACAATAACCAATAAAATACAACCAAAGTTCTAGCTACAAAGCACATGAAAAATATACAATAATACCAGTTGGAAATGCAAGCAATTCCTGAGTAACCAGAATTAGATAAAGAATAGGTAGAATATGGAGAGTAGGCTTACTAAACAAGATGAATGAAGGTCTGCTTCAAGTAAGAGAATAAAATTTAGAGCAATAGGTGAGGGCTAAGTGCAAGAAAATATGGTTAAAAATGGTAAAAATGAATGCTGGTACTTTCGAGTCCATTAGGATGGTGCAACTGATTTGATCTTTCATGAAAGTCAAGGGTGACTTGGTCCCATGGTATTGCTAAACCAAACTTAGCTAGAAAAATGGCATTTTAGTCCCATCCACTCTCCTGCTAGAGGAATCAGAAATGAACCCGGTAGCCATAGACTTGCTGCAATAAATTAGTTTGCCTAGGGGTAAAACCTGAGTACAAAACTGCTAATTTGCAGCATTCACCAAATACAACTGGCATAGTCCCAGTCTATAGAACTGGGCTTGTAATTCAATATCTCACTTATAAGATAAATTTCCTGCAGATTGAAGGTCTGCAAACTATGACTCCCTTGACCAAATTCTGTCTTCAGTTAATTTTGGCAAATAAAGCTTTATTGGAACCTAGCCACACACATTTGCTTAGATAGTATCCATGACTCTTTTTGTGCTGATGATAGAGTTGAGTAGATAAAGAAAAGTTTGTATGACTTGTAAATTCTAAAATATTTACTATCTAGTTCTTGGTATGTTTGCAAGCCCCTATTGCTAAAACTCTGCCTCAAATCCTAGAACACAGAGCAAATTCCCTAACACACTATGGATTGTTTTATGCATGCCCTGTCAGGGGCTTTGCATCATTTCCTGTACCTCTAGCTACTCTGTAAGTGACAACTCTAAATGGATATATTACTAGATTTGTGTTCTTGATCTCACCATTTTTGGAGAGCAAACCTGGCATGAGTGATGCTAGAACAAAACACAATATATAAATTGAGCCCTTTCATATCCAGAGTATGCCCATTAAAACTGTCCTGTGCTTCAGGGTGCTAACCTATAAGAACTACTAGTGACCTATTAGCTCTTTGTGGTTCAGATAAGCACAGCCCATGAGGCACATTCACAGAAATCAAAGCAAGAGATGAAAATGAAAATATGGTGTTTATTTTCTGCTCTTCCCAGTGGACCTGCTAGCCTTATATGTTGCTTGGCTGAAAGTTACAGAGTCTGTTAAGCAGCCATTTCCACAGAGGTCTCTGCCTCCATGCTCTGGAAATAATTCTCACACCACTCACCTTCAGGTTTAAGGATAGTACGGGACTCTATTATTATTAGATCATTGACTGCTTTATCCCTTGCCATTTCCTGACACTCTGCCAAATCTTTGTTGATAATACTTTATCAGAATCATCTCATATTATTCCAATTAGGGGGTACTATTTATTTTCTGTTGGAATACAAATTCTGGTATGATAACTAGAATCATGATCCTAGGACAAAAACCCAAAAAATAATTCTTTTTTTAAAATTTTTAAAAAATTTTTATTGTTGGTTGTTCAAAACATTACATAGTTCTTGACATATCATATTTCACACTTTGATTCAAGTGGGTTATGAACTCCCATTTTTACCCCGTATACAGATTGCAGCATCACATCAGTTACACATCCACTGTTTTACATATTGCTATACTAGTATCTGTTGTATTCTGCTGCCTTTCCTATCCTCTACTATCCCCCATCCCCTCCCCTCCCATCTTCTCTCTCTACCCCATCTACTGTGATTCATTTCTCCCCCTTGTTTTTCCCCCCTTTCTCCTCACTTCCTCTTGTATGTAATTTTGTATAACCATGAGGGTCTCCTTCCATTGGGAATGAGCTGCTTACATAATTGGTGAGCACATAGATAACTTTCAACCGGAAGCAGCTAGAAATTTGAGTAAGCTATAAAGTTTATGGCAACAAAATTACTAAACATATGTTGTGCCCAGTGGTGGCATGGGAAGAAATGCAGGTAGAGGGGAAGACTTAGGGCCTCAAGCAGACTGTGACATTTAGTGCTATGGTGATTATTAGAGGTTACGGGCTCACCTACCTTCTTACGGCTATGAAAGTCTGAAAGACTAAATTAAAAAAAACAGAAATCAAAAGATATACAATTTAGAACATAGTGGGAAAAATCCTAAAGACTACTTTGCAGTGTAGAATCATTCCTCATCTCCTGCATAGTCACAGAGCAGCTGAAACTGATCTTGGAGGGCCTGACCATTAGGGGAGCAGACAGCAGTACAATTTAAAGCTCACAAGCATCAGAACTCTTATGTACTAGTTGAGAAAAAAAAAATCGCACCCTATAGTGGATCATAGTTATGCTTGTACCATTTTATTTGCAAAAAAACACTCCTTCCTCACCAAGAAGGAGGCTGACTTCCCCTACAGCCTTGGGGAATAAGGGTGGTTCCTAGTTGTCAGGTACTTAGCCCTGGGTAATTTAGGGCAGGGGGAATATTGGCTTGGCTGGTGAGAATTTGATAAAGACATTTTTGGGATGTGGACTCTGGAATAGCTGGATTGCTCATAGGAAAAGTTTTTGCTATCTTTTGGAATTGACTAAATTTAGGAGGGCCAGCCCTCCCCTGGGTCTACAAGCCTCCAAAATGCCAAAGCATCATAAAAATAGAAAAAATTTAAAAACTTGATTAATATAGTCATTTTTCTCTGCAGTATACCAGGAAAGTTTTGGCAATTAGTAGACCATCCAGCAATTAATTAATGTCAATCCCATGCATCTAAGCCAACATTAGGTGAATAGATACATTTCAATGAATTTGAGCTAATCATGACTTTAATTTGTCTTCTATTTATTGAACTTAGAATCTTTCCCACAATACAAACCCCAGGCTGATGGTGATAAATAATGATGTGGTTCTATAAATCTTTCCATGTATAGGTTATCTTATCCCAAATAAACCTCAGTTTTGTCTCTATTATAATTTAATTCTCTAATATGAGCCATAATTTTTAATGAATACTGTGTTGGGACCCTCAGGAAAACTGCTGGTTGTTGAGGAGCAATGGAATGAATCAATTTTGTGTTCATCCAACCCACAAACGCTATTTCACTGCAAGACCCAAAAGACTTCTTTCCCTGTACAGGAAATATTTGTGGTAATGGGGGAGATTGAGTGCCGGTGTCTTTGAGGAGCTCTAGGTAGCTGCCCTGAATAGAATGAAAATTGACAGAAATACTTCTACTGTGTGTTCTCTGATTTTACAGGTCATAATAGGTTGCAAGAGTGGCAGAGTTAAGGTAATAGTGCTTAACAGAATAAAGGTGAATAAAATGACCACAATAAGACATGGAAGAATTAAAATCAAAGTGTTTGGACCCCGAGACACCTGAGGTAATGGTTAATTATTCCTAGGAATAAATCAAGTATGCAAACCACAAAGGTACAATTTGGCACACTGGTGTGCCAAGCCAAAGCCAAATATCAGTAGTGAGATTTCATAGTCTTTAACACAATTTTCAAGTCTAAGCCAAATCATATACTTGGGTCCCTTCACCTAAGGAGAAGCTTTAATTGTGAGATAATGCTAACTACAGATATGTTTTTGCACATGGAAGTTTTAGTGAATAAATCAACACTTAAAATTTTACATACAACTTTTAACTTAAATTCTTTTTCCCAGCCTGATCACCCTGCTAATATTGCTGTTTTAGTTTGCTTGTTTGGTGCTGGGGATTGAACTCAGAGCCTTTCAAGTGCAAAGCATTCACTTTACCACTGAGCTACATGTCTAGCCCCACCATCAGTTTTGAAAAACAGTCACAAACAATTTTCCTTCACATTGCAGGGGCAACAGTATATGTTTGCTCTCTTGCCTCAGGGCTATATCAACTTTTCTGTTTCCCATCCTGTAGGATGAAGGGAACCTTATTATCTTCATAACTCACATAACAGCAAGCTAGTCAATCACATCATTGGCAATACAGACATGATAAACTGATGATAAAAGCACATATGTATTGACTGGATTTCTCAATATAGCAACTGGAAAAATGTTATAATAGTTGCTATTTTATAATAGCATTTTGTCATAAAACGTTTATTTTGAAAAAATCTATAAAGATACATACTAAGGAGTTAGCACAGTCCATCTTCAAGTAAATTATGGGTGATTTTCTTTTATCCTTTACATTTTTTCTGTTTTATCTGAACATTTTATAACTATATTGACATGTATAATAATAACTAGAAAATAAAATAATACCTAAAATAAAAATAAAATTATATTCTCTGCTTATATAATCATGTCAAAATTAACCTTAATATTACACATAATTAAAAGGAAATAATAAAATAAAGTAATTCACATTAAAAAATAAAATAAAATAAAATAAATGGACCACTTTCCAGAACTTGATTTCATCACTTGAGAAAAGTTTGCATCTAGCTGTGATGAACCTCTGGAGAATTTTACCAGCTTCATATGATCTCCCTAACAAAATATCTATGCCAACAGCAAGGCTGACTGACCCTGCAGGTGACCAAGCAGGTCCATCTGGAGTCCTTGGAGGCATGAAGCATAGGGAGAGGGGCACCGTGAATCTTCCCCTCAGAACTCAGGGCTTTTCAGAGGCCAGTGTGCTGGCCCCAAGCTGAGCAGAACCACCAGAAATTAGAAGCTCTGCATGAAATTAAGGAGAAAAAGTAGATGTGTAACCCTAATTCAATGACTCCAGGCTCCCAAAGAAATGAAATATGAAATTATTCCAACCTGTGTACAAACATCATTAAGATTCGTTCAGTCTTACCATGTGCCAGGCACTGTATTAGATACCAGATATTTTTTTTTAAATGAACAAAAGAGAAAGGCAGAACTAGTTATGCCCTCAGTGGAGCTTGTCTTCTAGTGTAGGACAGTCAGGCAAAAGGACAATTAAAATACACTGTAAATGACCAGAGGAGAAAGCGAGGTGGCAGTGCGGAGCATTCACAAGCAACATTGATGATGTCGAGGCAGAAGAAGTGAATATTTAAGTAAAAGAAATTTAGAATGATCCAACCAAAGTCTTATTCTAGTACAAATCATTTCTAAATGTACTTAGGCTTGAATATTTTTAGCTATATAGGATTGTTTCCTCACAAGGTAGCTGACTCCATTCTTGAACAACTGTAATTGAAAGTAACTCCTTTAAATAGAACCTACATTGCCTTTCAATCCATTGATCTAATTCTACAGAGAAGTCATACAGAATGAGTCAAAACCTTCTTTCACATAATATTCTTCCCAATATTTGAAGCCCATTTTCAGATCCTTTGCTCACTAATCCTTCAGCAGTTCTTCTTTTCTGTCACTTCTTCATTATAAAATTTCAAATCCCTTTGAGATGCTAGCCATTCTTCACAGGACCTACTACAAAATACCAAGGTCCTTTGTAAATATATAAAATTAATAGTAATAATCAGTAATCCAGCAAAGAATTATTGATCACCTACTACATGATAGGCAATTTTCTAGGCTCAGATAAAAGCACAGAAAATTAATTGGACATAGTCTTTGATCTTTTCGAGCTTATGTTCTAGTGGGGGAAAGGGAGTAAATACACAAATAAATAAAAATACAAGCCCACATACACATGCAAACACATACACTGCTTAGAATAGATTTTTTTATTTCAGGAGTACCAGGTCTACTTTTCTCTGCTTCTTTTTACTTAGATATAACATTAGGACATGTTTTGACATGATCACAAAACATGGAATAAAACTTGCTTTAATTTAGTCCCCACCACTTCTCCCTTCCTCTCCCTTCACCCCTTCATCTTCTCTGCTGATCTTTCTGCAGTTTATTGGTATACCTTTTAATTAGCATCTTGTGGCTCTACATGATATTGTGCTGTATACATGGATGTACACATGCAAGTTCAGTCAGATTCCACTGTGAGAACCGTGACCCTCCTTTTTCCCCCTCAATCCCCTTCATCTAGTCTACCAATATCTACTCTATTTCAATGAAGTTCACTCTGCATTTTTTTCCTTCCTCTCCTGCCCCATTTTCAATTAGCTTCCATTATATGAGAGAAAACATTTGACCTTTGACTTTTTTGGAATTGGTTTATTTCGCTGAGTGTGATAGTCTCAAGTTTCATCCATTTCTCTGTAAAATGTCATAATTCTATTCTTCTTTATAGCTGAGTAATATGCCACTGTGTTTTATTTATATTACACTTTCTTTATCCATTCATCTATTGAAGGGAAACTAGGCTGGTTTCACAGCTTGGCTATTGTGAATTGAGTTACTATAAACATTGATGTGACTGCTTCACTGCCTTCTGCTAATTTTATTTTATTTTATTTTTTTAAAGAGAGAGTGAGGGAGGGAGAGAGAGAAGTTTTTTTAATATTTATTTTTTAGTTATTGGAGGACACAACATCTTTGTTTGTATGTGGTACTGAGGATCGAACCCGGGCTGCACGCATGCCAGGCGAGCGCGCTAACGCTTGAGCCACATCCCCAGCCCCTCTGCTAATTTTAAAAAGGCAGTTTGCCTTCCTTGACACAGGAGGGCCTCATCTAATCATTTGAAGATCTGAATTAAACAAAAAGAGTGGCCTCCCCTAGCAGAGTGAGTTCTCCAGCAGCCAGCCTTTGGACTTCATCTGTATCATGGGTCTCCTGGGTGTCCAAGCTGACAGTGTTTGGACTGGAACTGCACCATCAGCTCTCCTGGGTCTTGAGCCTGCCAGTCCACACTATACATAATTGCAGGAGTCAATTCCTTATCATAAATCTCTTTTCATAAATACACACACATACACACATATATGCAAGCATCCTGTGGGTTCATTACACAAAGGGCACACTTTGTTGGGTAAAGAAAAAAAGTTCAAACTCTAGATAGGGCAAAGGGGTGTGAGGGGAAGGGATGGGACATGGGAGTAGAAAAGATGCAATGAGATGGACATCATTACCCTAAGTACATGTATGAAGACACAAATGGTGTGACTATACTTTGTATGTAACCGGAGATAGGAAAAATTGTGCTCTATATGTGTAATGTGAATTGTAATGCATCCTACTGTCATATATAACAAATTAAAGTAAAAATTAATAAAAAAGGAAAGAGCCATTATGATCCATTACCAAACTAGTCATTTAGATACCTAGGTTCTGAAGGAATAGAATAAAAAATAAATTTTAAGGAAAAGTCAAAATAATAATTGTTTTAGTCAACTCTTTCATTACTATAACCAAAAGACCTAATGAGAAAAATTTTACAAAAGGAAAAATGTACTTGTGGACTCACAGATTCAGAAGTCTCAGTTCATAAATGGTTGACTCCACAACTCTAGATCCAAAGTGAAGCAGAACCTCATGACAGAAAAATGTGGTAGAGGAAAACAGCTCAGAAGATGGAACCAGGAAACAGGTGGGGAGACAGAGAGAGAGAGAAAGAGAGAGAGAGAGAGAGAGAGAGAGAGAGAGAGGGAGAGAGACAGAGAGATACAGAGACAGAGAGATACAGAGAGATACAGACTGAAAGACAGACAGACACAGAGAGAAAGCAATTCCTTCCAGGGCAGATGACTGAGCCTCTGGAAGGCATCAGGTAGGTGGTGAACATGACGAACACAAGGGAAGATGTGGAAGAAAATAAGGGCCCAGAGGTGAACTGTTTTGTACCATACATCCCAGAGTCAGAAGTTAGCAAATGAGAAGCTAAATGCCCCAGAAATAAGAGCTCACAATCTATGCCTGTCCCTGTAACAAGTATGACATTGGAGTTCCCAAAGAGACAAGTCAGGATGCCTGGTCTTTGGTAGAGAAAGACCACTTAATAAGGGCAAGACTGTAAAAGATGAGGAGAATACTAGCTATTTGTGTAAGTTTATTTTTAAAAATATAGAAAAAAAGAGAGGAAAAAAATTACTTGGCTATTTGGTGGTCTTAAATTAGAATATGGTTGGTTCTATCAAATTTATCATCCATGTGACCTGAAAAAATGGTTTCTTTCATCTACGAATGACAAAAATAAAATAATACTTACTCAGATAAATAAATACTATAAGGTAGAAAAACTTTTCTACCCTGTAGACTCTTAATAAATCTCAAAATTTTTCCTTCTAATCCTAATATTAAAATGGATATTTCCCCACTAAAAGTAGCTCCGATTTTAAACTCATTTTCTGTTAACCTAAGAACATGCTTATGTTGAGATTTTCAACAATTATGCCTTTGCTAGGGTGAGAGGCTTGAAATACTCCCAGCCTCCACAAACTGGTAGTTCCCAACATGACAACTTGGTATAGATCATTTTATGATTATTAACAAATCACTGTTATTATTCCACTTCCCTAAGTTTAAAAGCCCATTTAAGATTGTTTCTCACATTTAGTTAGTCCTACAGAGGTTATCTGTATCATGTGGTCCACAACTGTTACCCTCCCCTACTTCATTCCCAAACTGGCTCAGGCCTTCATGACCTTTGGTCTTGAATATGGCATATGGCAGGGGCTCCCCAAAAAACTCTCTTTAAAGCAGTGGTCAAATAATGTCATTCTGCTTCTCAATCTTCTTCTTCACAAAATAGAGATACTATTAATGCCTACGGGATTTTTTTTTTTTTTTTTTTTGTGTGTGTGTGTGTGTGTGTGTGTGTTTGTATTGATTTAAACACTACATATAAAAGGTTTTACAACAGTGCGTACTTAATAGGCAGGATAATTAGGAAGCACCTTGGTTCTCATTGATATTACTATTTTCATCATTATTGTCATTATGATTGTAATTAGCTCAGAAGAAGAAGTAGGGAAGCCAATGGAGAGCCTCAACTCTTCAACACCATGACATTCTGCCCAAATAAAGCCAGGAATAAAACTTCAAAGGGTTCCTCTCAGTCTGTGTTCTCACCAAGGACAGAGGAAGCAGGGAAGTGCCAACACTCCTCCCAGAGGCCAGCATTTGAAGGAGATGTGTACAGAATTTCCATGTGTATAAGAATCTGACAGGTGTCAGGTAGACCAGAAAGAGAGAATGTAGAAACGTCAAAATTTCAAAACTCAACCACAGGACATCTACCCTTTTCTGAATCCCACTTATCAGTCTGTTGCAATCAGGGTGCTATTGCTATTCTGGTGATGCATCTATAATTAGATCAGAAGAAGGGGTAGGGAAGCCACTGGAGAGGCTGAACTCTTCAACATCATGACATTCTGCCCAAAAATATGAGAAGATAATGAAGGCCGGTACACAGGGTGAGCTCCAGAGCGAAACTTCCAGGTTTTGAATCATATTTCTGCAGCTCAATATTCATGTGACCTTGGAAAATTATTTAACTTCACTATGACTTTATTTCCTTGTCTACACAAGCTGGGTAATAATAGAAATTATCTCAGAGTTTTATAAAACTACAGTTTAGAATTCATAATGAGCACAAAGCAATTCCTGGCAGGGTTAGGACTCAGTAATAATAGGCATTACTGGCAGCATGACAAATATCTATAAGGGATATTACTGGACCCAATGGTGTATACATTTTAACATTTTGATATATTCTCCCACATTGACTCCCACTGCTCTTTCTAAAAAGGCTGTGCCAATTTATATCAACTATAGGTAAATATATTCCCCGACCTTTGTCAGTACAAAATTATATCAATCTTTTACTAGTGTAAATTTGAAAAGAAAAAAAATATAACATGTTATTTAGCCATTTAAGTTAGGACACTTTTGTATATTTATAGATGATGCTTTTAGTTTGTGAATTGACTGCTGAAATTACTAATTTTTTTTTTTAATCTGCCAGAGTTCTTGCTGTTGATTGCTTTTCTTGTTTTAATTCCACAATGGTGGACTCATCTTTCCCCCTCTTGTACTTTCTCCTATCACTCTAGGCTGAAGAAAATGGTGAAAGGACACCCAGAGACCCAGGGCATGCCTTCAGACTGCCCTCCTGCTGCTGAAATGAGAGCAGTTCTCTGGTACAGTCCCCTTATGCTTAAGGTTAAACTCTCTACCCTTAGTGAAGTAGGCATTGGCCAGACATGTTTTCTTAAAAGCCAAGCAATGCAGTGGTTGAAACCAACCAAAAAGTCTATATCCTCACCATCATCTCCTCCTCAGAATGATCAGTAGTGCCCCAAAAATGTGGGGCATTTGTATACGTAAGCAATGAATACTGAATAAATAAATTGAATTTACATATTTATACATCCAGTTTTCCACTGATTTACTAAGCAAGCTTATGTCAGCTCTATACTGAAATAACAACTTGGTATTTGGCTTTATTATTAAACAAAATGATATGTAAATAGATATCTTGCTCTCAAAGAAGATAATAATATCAACCAAATTACACACCCAAATATGCCAGCTTCTGTTTTAGTTTCTACTTGAGTCCCCTTATTACCCCCACGATGAGGCTCATTATGGATTATAACCCTTAAATATATGCATTCCTTGAAAATATTGTATAAAGCCCCCTTCAAAGAACATGAATCCATGGTACTTTGAGAGGAACAAAGTATAAAGAGCACATAGCTTGGGTTATGGTTGGGTGACAATAAAGAGTCAAACCTGTCAGAATTCTGTGTTGCCTCTTTTTTTTTTTTTTTTTTTTCTAATTCCCATGATGACTGTCATCTATCATTTGACAGTTCCTCTAAGTGACACAAAAATACTTCAGATTATCATGTCCCAAATCAGACCACTACCAGATCTGGGCTGGGACCCCCGCCAGTCAACAGTACAAACAAAATAAATTTTGTCCTTTTTTATTCTCCTCTCCCTCAGCCCCACATCTACTGCTTCATCAACCTCTTGTGTCATCTCTCATTATCTAGCACCATCACCTTGTTTCAAGAAAAACTGTCTTTTAGTTTCATGAACTTTTATAGCATCCCAACTTCTCTGTCTGCTCCCATTCAGGCCCCTCTTGAATGTGCTACTCACAAAAGAGTGAGAATTACTTTTGAAAAAGGCAGTTCATTCATATCTGTGCCTGAAATATTTGAAAGCTTCTCGTAGCTCTTGAAATAAATACAAGACTTAAAAAGTGCTCAAGTCCCCATGCAACCCATCCACCACATCTACTCCTGGAACAACACCACACATATGACAGTCCCTTACTTGGGTCACTCAATCCACAGAGGTTTCTCAGTCAGGCGTACCCTCTGTGTCCCTGCCCTCCAAGGACCCTCCATAGTACTGTTGCTGCTCTCCTTTGTCCTAATTTTCTATGATGGTTTCTGTAGTCTAATTTACACTGGTCTCAGTGAAACCAGAGTTTTGACATGAAACTTGATTCACTGCTTCTGCTGGCAGGTAGGTCTGCACAAGCTGCAGGACTCCACAGCCAAGTAGCACACTCCATAGCAGTTCCTAATGACAGGCTATGCCCTCCACTTTTGAAGCAAACCCCAGCAGCTCACTTTCAATTTCTTCTTCTTTCAGGGTTCTTGACTTATGAATTTGAAGAATGAAATCCACAGACCAGGATGAGTGAATTTAAGAGTAGGATTTATTAAAAATAGGCACAGAACTCTTGTAGTACAAGAGAGGACCTGAGTGCAGGTTTTCTCCTTTCAAGGGTGCTGGTTTCAGGGTTTATATAGCACTTATGTCACTACCATTGGTACAAACTTAGGCTAATTGGGGTTTGGAAAATTACTAACAATGGTCAACTCTCAAGTCCCAACTTCCATTCAAGTTTGCCCCACTTCCATTCTTTTTTGGCGAGGGGTTAGTGTGGGTACCCAGAATTGAACTCAAGGGGCACTTGACCACTGAGCCACATCTCCAGCCCTAGTTTGTATTTTTATTTAGAGACAGGGTTTCACTGAGTTGCTTAGCGCCTCACTTTTGCTGAGGCTGGCTTTGAACTCGAAATCTATCTGCCTCAGCCTCCGAGCCCCTGAGATTACAGGCATGAACCACTGCACCCATCCCCAATTCCATTTTCTTGCTGCAGGTCAGAAAGCAGGCGGTTAAGGTGGTGGGATGCTGCATGCTTGCAGATTACTGCTGTGCTGCATGGAGAGGGCTTCTATAGCAGGCATCAGTACCATGTCCAGGCCTGGTACCTGAAGAATGACAGGTTGTGCACCTTGGCTTGCAGGGCCTAAGGACCACCATACCTACATGGTGGGTTCCAAGTGGCAGCAGACTGTGCTTGCCTACTGCTCCTCAACCCACCCCTGCTGTCACTCTGCAGGTCCACCACTCAGTTTTAGCTTCTTGGCAGGGACCAGAAGACTGACTGGGGGTTTGGCAGCTGGAAAGCCCTGTCAGAATTTGCAATTTTTAATGTGTCTGTGTGATTTCAATAATGTCCACCACCAGGAGCAAACTGTAAGCATTATGAAGGCAGGGACCACTTGGTTTTGTTCACTGCTATATGAAAAGTGCCGGTTGCTAGAGAATCAAATAAATGAATGAATGATTAAAACATAAAAGAATGTAATTCTAGAGTATGCTGCACCCTTTCTGATTACTAAACTAAAAGATGATGGTAATTAGTCTCTTTAATTTTTACCTAGGAAAATATTTTAATACCTCAAATTTCTTTTAATATGGTAATTTTTTAATGGATAAGTAACATACATTTTTTGTTGTTGTTAAAAAGGAATGAAACAAAGGTAAACATCATTTTTTTGTAATCTGCTAGTTTTTTTCTATTTAATCTATCAGGAACATTGTTTCATATTAATATATTCTACATCATATTTAGTCACCATGTATTATTTTTCTTGTATATGTCATAATTTGACTTTAGATTATTAAAAGAATAATAATATTTTTATATTATAATATTTTTAATATTTTTCCTCTTTGGAAACTAAAACAAATCTCTGCCAACAATCTTGGAAGTGAAATACACTATTGCAAATACATTTGATAATTTTGTTGGAATAAATTCTTAAATGTGAGGGTTCTAGGCCAAAGAGTGCACACATTTTTAAAGAATTTTGCAGATGCTGCCAAGTTACCCTTCAAAAGGAGATACTAATTCTTGTCTCCACTGCGATAGCTAAGAATGCCTGCTTCCTTGCCCTTTTGGCGACACTAGATATCAACTGTTTTTTAAATCTTTGCCAATTTGATGAATAAATAAATATTGCCTTCATGTATAATTTGCATCTCTTTAATAATCTGTGGCTAAACATTTTTAATGTATTCACTGGCTATTTGTAGTTTTCCTTTTGAGAGTTAAGTCAGTTCTATTTTTGATGATAAGAGATTGTTGATATTAATGTAAAATATTTATGGAGATGTCTTGGAGGCTGAAGGGGACATGGGGATTTCTCTCCCCACAATCTCCCTGGTTTAGAACTGACTTTCAGATTTTCTGTATGCTCAGATGGGGTCTTTTCTAACTTCCCATCAGTTTGCTGTCTCCTACCGCCCTACTTGTCATTAGCTGCTACTTTGTACTTACCTTCTTCATGTCTCACTTCTATTCTTCCATGGGTTAAAACACAAATTAAAAATTACACACAATAAAAAAATAATCAAACTTGTTAGAACTTTACCAAATTGTAAAGTTCAATTCTGGATCCACTTGGCTACTGTGAGAACTTCATTATCTGCTTCTTTTTTGTTTGTTTGTTTGTTTTTTGTTTTATTGATTTTATTTTTTTAAACACATGACAGTGGAATGCATTACAATTCTTATTACAGATATAGAGTACAATTTTTCATATCTTTGTATATAGAGTATGTTCATGCCAATTCATGCCTTTATATATGTACTTTTTTGCATTACAATTCTTATTACACATATATACCACAATTTTTCATATCTCTGTTTATATATAAAGTATGTTGATACCAATTTGAGTCTTTATACATGTACTTTAGCTAATGATGTCCATCTCATTCCACTGCCCTTGCTAATCCCCTGCCCCCTTCCTTTCCCTCCCACCCCTCTTCTCTATCTAGAATTCATCTAATTGAAGAGGATGTGGGGGGAAAATGTACACTCAGACATTGCTGGTGGGACTGCAAATTGGTACATCCAATATGGAAAGCAGTATGGAGATTCCTTGGAAATCTGGGAATGGAACCACCATTTGACCCAGCTATCCCTCTCCTTGGAATATATTCAAAGGACTTAAAAACAGCGTACTACAGGGACACAGCCACAACAATGTTTATAGCAGCACGATTCACAATAGCTAAAGTGTGGAGCCAACTTAGATGCCCTTCAATGAATGAGTGGATAAAAAAAATGTGGCATATATAAACAATGGAATTTTACTCAGCATTAAAAGAGAATAAAATTATGGCATTTGCAGGTAAATGGATGGCATTGGAGAAGATAAGGCTAAGTGAAGTCAGCCAATCCCAAAAAAACAAATGCAGAATGTTTTCTCTGATACAAGGAGGCTGACTCATAGTGGGGTAGGGAGGAGGAGCATGGGAGGATTAGATGAATTCTACATTATCTGCTTCTAGATATTGACCTCCTACAAACAGTGGGCCTTCCCAGGGAGTTGCTGAGAAGGTTGAGAAGCTACTGTATTTGCACTCTGCTTTTCTTTCTAATGGGAACTATCTGAGCTCTTCAGCACTACAAAACTCTAGGAAGTTCTGTGAGTCAACAATTGTTGGAAAACAGGTCCCAATTAGAGCCCCAAAGCCCTGGGAATCCCCCTGACAGCTTGTCCAGAAGAACCATCTGGCTAAACAAAGAAAATCAAAATAACTTTTCTCTGCCTCATCATGGGCCCAGATTAGCAAGGAAGAAAAAAAAATTTCCTTCTCAGGAGGACTTAACACTAAACTTAGTCACTGGCTTTTAGACACCTTCTCTGCATAAATAGGCTCAGACAGATTGTTCCATGAGCTTCTGAAATAGAAAGTCAGACCAAATTTGAAAACAAGCCAAAATAATTAATATAAACTGTTTCATTGCTGTCTTGTTTCTCTTCCTAATTAATATTTATGTGCACACATTCTAGGACTTTGCTGCTTGCTTAAGAATACACTATTGCAATATTGTTGGGCTACAGCTGTTTTTGCCATAAGAATTCATTGAGCAACTAAAATTGACATATTAATATGCTAGTAATTATATATTCTAAATGGGAGGAGCTTTTCTCTCTTAAAAAACAAAAGCAAGTGGAGAAATATCATAGACCTTAAAGTGGCAAAAGGATTTTAGGGAATCAGATATATTAATATATATATATATATATATATATATATATATATATATAATAAAAATAAAAAATATATATATA
The DNA here is from genome assembly GCF_048772815.1 of Callospermophilus lateralis. Classification (NCBI taxonomy): domain Eukaryota; kingdom Metazoa; phylum Chordata; class Mammalia; order Rodentia; family Sciuridae; genus Callospermophilus; species Callospermophilus lateralis. The sequence continues at coordinate 133,098,778 of NC_135306.1, read as the reverse complement.
TATATATATTTTTTTTTTCTCTCTTCAAAGAGCAGTTACAAGGTGAAAAAGTGTCAGAATGAGATCTTATTCCAGTACAGAAGAAGCAAGTGGAGCAGAAGGCTATCAAAAGTCAAAACTTTCTGCAGGAGGCAACTTTTTTGTTATTAGTGTCTGATGTCTTCACAAGGACTTTGTTATGATAGCTCTGAGCTGATAAATCTTAGTCAGCACAACCTCTAATTAGGAAGTTTCATCCATGCCAATGAGTCATAGCAGACCAGTTTTAATGAAGTGCAAAGAATTCATAGTAGTTAGAAGTGACCCATGGGCTGCAACACCCATAATGACAGCACAATAAGATGGTCCTCATCACCACCCCCAGCTCTACCTATGCGGAATCCACGTGAGGTTTTCAGTGAGGCTCCAAAAGCCAACCAGACTCTTCTTCAAACAAACTTCCAGCTTTCTGCTGGAAGGCTATATTTGGCAGCAATCCTCAACTAAATTCCAGCATTCTTATTATTTAACTTTATATAAAACTTACTACCTTCCAAGGGCTTTGCAGTCATTGATTTGCCAGCTCATAATAGATGAGTGTACAGTTCCTAAATCATATTCTGCCCCCAAATGAAACAGTAAATCTCTTTCTCTCTCTTTCCTGACTCTCTCTCTATCCCCCCCTCCTTCTCCCCTCTTCCCCCTCCCCTATCTTCCTCCCAATCTCTCTCTACCATCCTCTCCCTCTTCTATCCCCCTCTCTCCAATTCCTCATCACCATTCCCCTGTGTCCACTAACTATACCATCAGGCTCTCAGTCCTGTGAGGAACCCCTATCCTGACAAAGTCAGGGCTCCTAGGACCTCCATAACCTCCATCCAGAAGAAACACCTCCCTACAGCTGCTCCCAATGCTACAGGGTACAGTCCCTTTCATCACCAGGAATGTCAGTCACATTAAATTAGTAAATTATTTTTCTTGTCAAATGTTTCAGCTTGGCCGCCCCTGCCTTCTCAGACACTGATAGTTGGGAACAAATAGTGCTCTAACCACTTGTTTATTAATAAAACATTTGCCACCCCTAATGCAAGCAGTAAGTAATTTGAAGTGACATTGCTGTTATGTTCACAGTTATTTCTCAGTACCACTGAGAAATGCATATATTTATCTCCGTTTTGGGAAGCCCAAATTTGCACCTTCAGTTTTTTTTGTTAAAGGCACACATCTCTCCTTTGTAGATTGCTGCCTTACTCAACTGCCTGTTTTGTTTTGTGTGATACCTATAGATACCTGTCACTGGGGGGAACTGGAGGAAGTCAAAAAGAAACATTGGGCATTTTGAAATCCTGCCAAAGGCACTGTGCCATCTTTCACTTCCTGTTCAAATGAGATCTCTTAATTACATAAAGATGCCAAATCCTAGTGAAGGTATTATTTTGTTATGTACTCACAATGATCATTGATATAATTTTACTCTTTGTCTAAGAATTAGTTTAATACTGATTGTAGTTGCTTACAGCAGTATGAAGGGAGCCTATTGGCTCCAAACCCATGGTCAAGTTTCAGCAATCAGACTACTAGTATAGATATATCAGGTAGCTCACCTTTGTTTAATCCTTTCATCCAGATTTCCTCCTCCACTTCCAACACAGCGAAACCTAATAGAAAAAAAAAATACATATACATTTTGCCAAATTGTCAGATATTTTTTGCTAGCCACTATCAAAAATTTAATTCAAAGAAGCATTCCTGCAGTATTCCCACTGACTCCAATTAATTTGCATCTATAAGGGTTTTATTTTCTGGCATCTTTACTAATTGCTTATACCCAATCTTCACTTGAACCAGGCCAAAAAAAAAAAAAAAAATAGCTTATCATGAGCAAAACTTCATCAGTGTTTTCCATTTGAATTTTTTAGCATATTTGAAGTTTCCAAATGTTTTGTTCCCAGAAGAATTCCAGATCCAAAGGGATCACCCTGAAAGCAGAGATCAGTTGTATTCACAATACTCCTGATAACACATGCATTAGTAATGCTGTCAACTAATTAGCCCGGCTGTCCAGCAAGAAATCATCTTGTTACTTCAACTGCACACCAAATACACATCTCTGCTCTTCTGAGAAAACTGATTAACCTTTATCTCCCAATTTAAGAGTCTGAGTGATGTTACAAACAATTACCCCTTGAATCAATCATAATTAGTTCATTTATGTGTAGAGAAACAACATGTACAAATTCTAGAACTTTATATATTTATTAATCTTCTAAAAATATTTATTGAATATTCACCATTTGTCATGAGAGGATTAGATGCTGGGATTGTAAAAAAAATAAAAATTAAACAAAGCTGGTAAGTGGTCTAGAGAAATAGGTTTATAGAAGAAAAATCAAAAAGGAAGTATAGGCAGAATAATGCCCCACAACAGTTATGTCTTGAGCCCAGAAGTAGGACATACAAGTAGGCCACTGAACAAGTTATTTTATATGACAATGGGACTTCACATTTGTGATTAAATTAACAAACAAGAGGTGTAAATTATCCAGGATCCAATCTGCTTATTTAGGACTTTAAGCACTGAGAACCATTTCATATCAATGTAAGAAAGAGATGTGATAACAGATGCTATATTATTAGCTTTGAAGATGGAAAAGGGGGCTACAAGTCAAGGAATGCAGGTGGCTTCTAGAAACTGGAAACACAACAAACTCAATTCTCCTATGAAACCTCCCAGTGAAATAAACTCTACGGATATACTTATTTTTGATCAGTCGGACCCATATTGAATTGTGACCAATGGAAATGTAAGATAATTTTTTTTTTGCTTTAATTCACTAAGCTTGTAGTAAGCTTTTTTATGATAGCAATAGAAATTAATTTAGGAGTTCCACTGCATCAAAGTATAACTGTTCCACTAGTTAGCTGTGCAATTTGAGCATATTATTTAATATTCTCAATATGTCAGTATGTAAACTATACTGACATATAAACTGGAGATAACTACGAACTGGAGTTAGTGTCCACTTCATAGGTTCATGACAAGGAAAACAATAAGATGGAGCATGTTATGACTCTAGCACCCTGCCACACAGCAATAGGCATTCCAGTGAATAGTTGGTGAATATACTGTTGAAATACAGCACTGAAAGTCATCTCTACCAAGTTATCAGGGTTTAACATAGGATTGGGCTGAGTAGACTAAAAACTCCCTCAGGTCCGAGTAGACAAAAGAGATATGAAGAGAGCTAAATAGATGGGAGAAGAAGACCCTACCATGAGTCCATAAGAGATTATACTTCATGATTCTAAGACAAAAAAATAAAAAAAAAAACAATGCTGGAAGTATCACAATACCTTTCTTCAAATTATACTACACAGCTGTAGTAACAAAAACTTCATGTACTGGCACCAAAAGAGACATATAGTCCCACAATACAGAGTAAAATATACAGTCATCTGATCCTTGACTAAGGTGCCAAAAGCATACATTGGAGAAAAGAACGCCTTTTTAACAAATGGTTCTGGGACAACTTTTTATCCAAATGTAGAAGAATGATACTAGACCCTTATCTCACACTTTGCTCAAAAATCAACTCAGAATGGACCAAAGACCTAGGATTTTGACCATATAACTATGCAACTCCTAAAAGAAAATGTAGCGTCAACATTGCAGCATATAGGCACAGTCATCGACTTTCTCAATAGGATCACTAAAAAAATCAGAAAATAATGTCATGTGTTAATAAATGGAATGGCATCAAATTAAAAACTTTTGCACAGAAAAGGAAACAATTAAGAATATGAAGAGAGAACCCACAGAATGGGAGAAAAATTTTGCTAGCTACTCTTTTGATATACGATTAATATCTAGAATATATGAAGAACTCAAAATCTACACCAAAAAAATAAAATAACCCAATTAACAAATAGGCAGATGAATGAAACAGACACTTCTTAAAAGAAGAAATACAAACGGCCAACAAATATATGAAAACAATACTCAACATCATTAGCAATTAAGGAAATGCAAATTAAAACTTACACTAAAACTTCATCTCACACCAGTCAGAATGGCAGTCATCAAAAATACAATTAGTAATAAACATCGGAGAGGATAAGGAGAAAAAAGAACATTGTTAACACTGTTCGTGGGATTGTAAATTAGTTCAACCACTATGGATATTTAGAATGGAGATTCTAAAAAGGCCAAGGCATCAAACCATCATATGACTTAGCTTACCGCTTGGCATTTATACTAAAGAATTAAAGTTATCATATTTTAGTGATACATGCATACCCATGTTTATAGCAGCACAATTCACATGAACCAAACTATGGAACCAGCCTAGGTGTTCATCAACAGAAGAATGAATAGGAAAATGTGATGTATACACACAATGGAGTTTTACTCATCCATAAAGAAGAATGAAATTATGTTATTTGCACGAAAATGGATGGAACTAGAGAGCATTACAACTAAACGAAGTGAGTCAAACTCATAAGATCAACAGTCATATGTTTTCTCTCATATGTGAAAGCTGGAGAGGAAAGAGGAAAAGAAAAGTGATGGCAGATATCATGAAAATCAAAGGTAGATCAGTAGAGGAAAAGGACCAAGGGGTGGATAACAGGGAGGAAGGGGGAAGACTGCTCGAGAGAGTGATATTGGCCAAATTATATTTTTATATTGTGTGCACATACAAATATGCAACAACCAGTCACATCACCATGTACAACTATAAGACATCAGTAAAATCACATGGGAAAAAAATAAAACCTAACTAAATGTTAAAAAATAAAAAAAGAATGAGAGAGAGAGATTATGCTTCAACATCCTTCCTGATTAAATCCCATTGTGGCTTTCCTTATTTCACAGGTGGTCCTAGGGTAGTCTGTTGCTTGTGCCAGGACCACTACTTCTCATCAGAGCTTGCAGTTTACATCCTGCTGTATCCCTGAGCAACCCCTATAGTTAAAGCATATATAGAGTTACGTTGTATCACTGGTTTCTCTCCATTAACATCAATTCTTACCAATGATAGAGAAGAAACCAAAACAGCATCACAAATTATCATATAGTAAAGACAGAAGATGTGGATCTACCAATAATGACCCCTAAGCATTTCCATACATTCATTGATTCTCTCACACAATAAGGAAATAGTCCTGGTGTCATCAAATCTAAACATGCCCAAAGACTACAGGCTTCCAGTTAACCAGAGAATTTAAAGTTGGCATAGATCTTAGAGGTCACTGGGCTCTACTTTCCATAGATAAGAGGGATTAACCATCATTCATGAGAGACTGGTGAATCTCCAACAGAGGCAAGCTAGTGTTAGAACTTATCGTGGTTTTTGCTGAGAGTAATTTAAAGATTAATAGCTTATGCCTCATAAAGCTAATAAATTTTAGGCAACTGTGAAAGTCAAATTTTACTGGAGTTGCCCCAAATTGAAAGTACTACTTATACAAATAAGAAGTAGAATGTTTAAATACAAGAAAAATTAGAGATAATGCAGAAACCATTCTTGAATGAGAAAGGGAATCAGACAAAAGAATATCTAAGAAAACTTCCAAAACCAAAATTCAATGTGACTTCAGCCTTTTGAGATTCTGCCCCTAGAAAAGAGCCAATGTAAATACTGAGTTTAATATTTAGTGGGATTTTTTTAAAGAAACATTATGAAACTTTAAGTAGTCTTTGTAATTCTCTTTGGTTTAATGTAAAATCCTAGAAGCATAAAACATGGCTAGCAATAACAATACTTCAGTGCATACAAGTGTCCTAACAAAATGTTTATTGTGAGCTCATTGGAAAGAGAGAAAAATAATCATTATGGGCCAAATAAAGTAGTACATACTTGCTAGGGAAATACCATCACATAGACTAGAAAATAAACTGTTTAAGGAATAATGAACAAATTTTGCTATTTTAGATGCCATTAATTATGCTGCTTAAATGCTTTGAGCATGTACCTGTCTTTATATCAAACAGTTTTGTAAACTGTCTTCCATGACCTTCAGCAAAGAGCATCTCTGGAATTTCCTCTCTCAACGTGCCACATTCCCAGCATAGAAATCAAAGTCTTGTCATTCTCTTTCTGTAGTCTCTTCTCCTACTCAAACCTTTTATTTAAGAAATCCCCAATCTGAAAAACACATTTTTTTCCTTAGTGGCAAGGTATTACAAATCTTTCTGACCTTGCTTAAAACACTTCACTTCCAAGATTATTAAAAAACAACTCATAACTGAATTGGGTTTTCCTTTACTCTCCCTAAAGATGTTAAAATGTTAATTCAAGACAGCTTACAAATGAATTTCATTTACTTAATATGTCATTCAAGTTTCAAAACTAGGTGCATCCCCTGCCTTTTTTTTCTTATAATTAGACCTTTAAATACATTCACAGGTTTGTCTGAGTGGTTTGCAAACCACACCTCAAAAACTATTTCCCCATGTTCTATTGATCCAGCTTCTCTCCCCTTCCTGACAGGCCACCACTCACTGTCCTTGCTGCAATAAGAGTGCACTGCTTTGGGATTGACAGCTGTTGTGGTTGCCATGACCCTGGCTGCCAGCTCTACTCTCAGGATAGATGATAGAACTATTCCTTTTTAAAATATTGTTCAGGTATACAACATGCCCTTACCTTTAGTCTCTTATGAAATAAGAAAGACCAACCTTTAAAGCTTAATGAGAGTTAATGGATGTTCTAGGGAAAATAAAACAGAAATGAGAAAGAGGGCAATTTACAACAAATTGCTTAGACCCATACAATGTCACTGCTCTTTAAAAGGTCATCTTCTCCAGCTCCACCCTGGCTACCTCTCTAAGCTTCTGAGAGGGTTCTGCCTCTCTGAAGTCTCCAGGCTCAGGTTAAAACCAAAGAAAGGGAGCATTCCCCTTATTTCTTCATGAAACCTGTCTCCTAATTTACCATGCCCTACATTAAAATTTACTCCCTTCCAGAATAGTTAACAATGGATAGAGCTTCATCTTTTGGAAATCCAAAGAACATCACCAATTCAAAAACTTTAGACTTCATGTCATCCATATTATACAGGGTTATCTTGATCTTGAAACATGGATAAAGATTCAGGCATGACATGGGTTATGAGCAAACTGAATATAGGAATAGTGCTAGATTCAACAATTCTGCCAAGGAGAATATTTTTTTTAAATAATATTAAGAGAAATTTCAAATGTCTTGAAATTATTCTACCTATACATTTCAATCACATGTTATGTTTCCATGTCAAAACTTTAAAAGGAAATTGATATTCATTCAGGTATTCTAGAGCTTATTAGACTAAAGCAAATATCCAAAATACAAGGTAAACTTTGTTGGTTATAACACTGAATAACTTGACTTCTAAGATTTCAAGAAATTTAAAAAGTTGTTACCCAGCAACATATGTCAAAGCCAGAATGGCAAAGTAGAAAGGGAGTTAATATTTGATGAAAGCCCAGAGTGAATATTTTTACATAAGCTATCTCATTTAATCATGACAAACACCTGAAAGGTAGGTGCAGTTATTCTCATTTAATGAGTTTGAAAAATGAGATTCATAAAGAATATGCATCTTGCACAATGTTATACAGCTAGTAAGCAGAAAAGATGGGATTTTTATTCCGTTTTCTCTGGCTGCAGGGCCTGTGGTCTGTGTTTAAAAATGTCTTAAGAAAAATCCAAGCATGATATAAAATTTAAATGAGATCTATTACAGAGGGTAGCTGATTTAAAGTTCTGCAAAACAAACTTTTGTTGAGAAATTTCCATTTCCAGGTTAATCATAAATTTCCAGTGGCCAGTAGGAGATAGTTCACTGGCTCCAGGTAGGAGACAGCCTAAAGGGAGAGGAGAGGTTCCTTCCTAAGAGAAGATGAATTATTTGCCATATGAAAACTAGTTGCTTGATGTTAACTTTGATGAAAACAACACCCATAACTTCCACATTATCTGAAAATGAAGTAACTAGAATTTGCGAAAAATCACAAAACAATACACTTACTAAGAGCTCCTACTTTAATCCATAAATCTTATAAAATTCCTACCAATGATATATATGAGTGGTATTTATTAATTGAATTTCACAAGAAAGGAACCTGTGGTTCAGAGAGGTTGCATAGTTCACAATCAAGGAAGTCAATAGTGATATTAAGGTTTGTCCACAAGCAGTGAACTTCCCACTGTATTTTACAGAATCAGAAATTTCAAGCTCCATTTAAAATTTGGTGTGGCCAAGAACAAGAGCTGTGTGAATTTGTATCTGAGAGAAAAATTTACTCATAAAGCTGAATGATCGGTGGTGCAGCTCAGAATCAGTGTGCCATGAATAGATTTTTTTCCAGCAGCATTACAGGACAAGATGGTTTACTGGCTTGTCAGTTCATGGACTCTGGGCTTTATTCATATTCCAGGAATGTGGGGAAGTACCAGTCTGGTTAGTATGCTAAAAAAGGAAACAAAAAGTTATATTTAATAATAAGGAAAATCTGTATATGCCATAATAATGAAAGCTAGTAACTCATAACTTTTGGTTTTGAATAACCCTTTTGAACAAATATGGGCAAATATATAAAATATTCTAAAGTAGAACAATAAATGCTAAGTTCAAAAGAGCAAAATTGTCTATAAGTTTACAAAACCAACAGGCCAATAACATGAAGAGCAAATACGCATATTGTGCTATGTCTTGAGAGTCACCTGCATAGTCTGAAATTACCTAATCAATAGTTTAAAATGAAAAGAAATTTTCTTTTTTTGCAGGAGGTACTCCTCACTATCTGTCTTAGAAGGTTTAATAAATGGATCTTTCAAATATCCTATCAGGAGGATCTAACTTTTTAAAAAGTGCAGTTATTTCCTTAAATTGGTGGTTAGATGAATGAATTATATAAAGAAATGTGAAAGAAAAGCAAATTTTATATCAGGTATATTGAATGAGTCAGTTTTAATATGCATCAAATAAGAGGGAAGGAGGAAAAAATTAAGTAGCTCACATAGGCTGCCAGTTTAAAACATTAAAAAATTTCCATTTGTTTATTTCTTTCCTTCATTACTCACAATGCACAAAATAAAATAGAATTTCCTATAGTAGGTGGCAACACACACTAGCTGTTTCCTGACTTGATCCTGGATTGTGCATGTAAAAATCTTCTATGTCACAGAGTGAAGATGGTTGTATACTCTGGAAATAAGAAAGAAAATATACAAATTTGGAGAAGAAAAACAAATCAGCTGTGAAAATATTAGCTCATCAGTGATTCACAAGTATTCTCAAGCACCAAATTTCTGCTATAGTCTCATATCTATGAACTAACATTGAATTCTCTTTCCTACAACTCAAGATTTACATTTAACTAGATGGCACATAAAATAATATTTATGTAAATTTCTATCATCAAAAAAGTGTCCTGAAGCATTCACCCTTTCTTGCAATGATGGATTAACTGGTACCATATTTGCATGCTTGCCATAAACAAGCAAAAACTGGAGGAAATATAAGCGATGACTGTTTCTACTCATTGGTTAATGGACTACATACATGGCAATCCCTGAAGGGAAACAAAACAGGTAAACCCCATTATCACCACTGTTTTTTGCCTGAATAGATTTAATTTCCCAACCACAGCTTAGAGAAACAGAAGTTTAGAAAAGACCACGGTTGGTTCCACAGTCTAGCTATTGTGAATTGTGCTGCTATGAACATCGATGTGGCAGTATCCCTGTAGTACACTTTTTTAAGGTCTTCAGGGAATAGTCCGAGAAGGGCAATAGCTGGGTCAAATGGTGGCCCTTCAATAGATGAATGGATAAAAAAAAAATGTGGCATTTATACACAATGGAGTACTATGAAGCACTAAAAAATGACAAAATCATGGAATTTGCAGGGAAATGGATGGCACTAGAGCAGATTATGCTAAATGAAGCTAGCCAATCCCTAAAAAAACAAATGCCAAATGTCTTCTTTGATATAATGAGAGCAACTAAGAACAGAGCAGGGAGGAAGAGCAAGAGGAAAAGATTAACATTAAACAGAGACACGAGGTGGGAGAGAAAGGGAGAGAAAAGGGAAATTACATGGAAATGGAAGGAGACCCTCATTGTTATACAAAATTACATATAAGAGGTTGTGAGGGGAATGGGGAAAAAAAACAAGGAGAGAAATGAATTACAGTAGATGGGGTAGAGAGAGAAGATGGGAGGGGAGGGGAGGGGGGATAGTAGAGGATAGGAAAGGTAGCAGAATACAACAGTTACTAGTATGGCATTATGTAAAAATGTGGATGTGTAACCGATGTGATTCTGCAATCTGTATTTGGGGTAAAAATGGGAGTTCATAACCCACTTGAGTCTAATGTATGAAATATGATATGTCAAGAGCTTTGTAATGTTTTGAACAACCAATAAAAAAAAAAGACCACCGGTTTGAATTGAGGAGTCAAAGATCAGTATGTAGAGTTTCTGAAGGATTCAGAAGTTGTAGAACAGATTACAAAAGAATAGGAAGTTGTACAATCGGAGGCCACAGAATATCATGGGTAGGTGAAGGGTGGGGGCACTTCATATTGCTGGCCAATAGCTAGGTTCTAGCTGAATAGGATGAGACTTTATGAGGCTTAGCAGAGAGTGACTGCTCTAAAGGGCACAGAAGAAGAGAGGTGCATTAGAAAACTTTGAAATACTAGCCTTGTTAGAATGGAAAGACATAGTTAATACCTACAACATACAGCTGTTACATCTCAGTAGTGAAAATTATGTCTAAGCATGACACTACTCTAGACCTGTCCTTTAAAAAGACTAAACAGAACCTCAATAAGATAAAGGAAACATTCCAATAACTAATTACCTGCTAGGACAATTTAATACTGTTTTCAGAAATATAATATAGCCTAAACTCCATACTGTATATTTTCCATAGTGTCAGGATAACACTTTTGTTAAATTCTTACATGCAAAGATGCAGGAAAATGTTATCCATAATTAAGCAAAGTCACCAAAAATTTAAAAATCCTTAAGTACCCTAGATGTTATAATTAGCATTCAATGATTATTTAAAGCAGCTATTTCATGGGTTGAATAATTTAAATAAAATGTGGTCTTAATAAATAACCTGATTAGGAAAATTATCTGGGAAATGGAAAGTATTTTTTCACAATGGAAAAGAAAAAAAAAGAGGAAGGAAGGAAGAAAAACAAAAAGGAAGGAAAGTAGAAAGGAAGAAAGAGAGGAAGGAAGCAAGGAAAAAAAAGAAAGCAATACTAACTGAAAATTAATGCTATGGTCTAAATGTTTGTTTCCTCTAAACATTCTTGTATTCATGCATAATACTCAATACAACAGTGTTAATAGATTGGGCTTTGGGAAGTAATTAGGTCAAGAAGGAGGAGCCTTCCTGAATGGGATTAATAGCTAGAAAGTCCTTATTGAAGAGGCCATAGGAACCCCCTTTGCTCCTTCTGCTATGTGAAAATGGACCTAGAGATGACCTCTATGAGGAGCAGGCTCTCGTTACCCCCCAAATCTGTTGGCACCTTGTCTTGAACTTCCTAGCCTCTAGAACGCTAAGCAGTAAGTGTCTATTGTTTATATGTTACCCAGTCTGATTTGTTATAGCACTTTAAATGAATTAAGACAATTCCAGTGCATAAAATGTTAGAAATATTCACTGCTTTGGCATTAAAGCACTATTGGAAATGGCAGTAGAAAGGGTCAATAAACTTTATGATAGCTCCATAGACATTAACCACACTGACTGAGAGAAATGGAATAGGAAGCAAAAAAGTACCTCAGGGACCTTGGGAAAATATCAAGAAGTTGATAAAAAAAAAAAAAAAAAGAAGAAGAAGAAAGATAAAACGAGCAGAAAAGGTATGAAAAGAACTGAGTCAAACTTTCTCCAAATTTGGTCAAAAATAACATTGTATAAGCCCAAAAGTTCACCTGTGTTCCATCAGGGTGAATAAAAAAGAATTCAAAGCTATTCCCATTACAGTCACACTGCTGAAAATCAAAGAGAAAGAAAAAAATCTTAAAGACCCTACAGGAAAGTGGCACGTTATACACACACACACACACACACAAACACACATACAGGCACATATACAAAAATAGGAACAACTGAGTGCTTGTTAGATACAATGGAGGTCAGAAGTCAAAAGAATACTGTCCAAAGAACTGGAATCAGATGGGAGAAAGGAAAGTACAGAAGGATCACTAGAATTAGATGTTCATTGAAAATAAAAGTGAGAACAAAGTAAAAATATTTTTAGATAAATGAAATTTGAGGAAAATGTGCTGTCAGCGTATCTTTATCATAAGATATATTAAAAGAATTTCTTCAGTTTGAGAGAAAATTATACAATATGGAAACAATCTAAAGAAAGGAAGGATGAACTCAGAAAAGAATAATCTGTGGCTAAAGTTTTAAAATCAGCATTTTAAAAAATGTCTTTAAAAGGCAAATGACAAAAATATACCATTATAATATGTCTATATAATGTATGAATTAAGTATTTTTAAAAAATACTTGCACAAAGAATAGAAAAGATAAAATTACATTATTACAAGTTTTGTACATTGGTAAAATACAGTTTTTGAAAAGTGTGAAGTATTTGAATATTTAAGATTTTATATTATAATAATTATAGAAACAAATTAATGTGGATTTTAATAGCTAGAAAGAATCTAAATGTCTATTGGTAATGAACAGATGAACTGGTATATTCATATAATTGAATACTAGATAGAGGTTTAAAATAAATGACTTGATGATACACAAAACAACAGAGATGAATTCAATAAAACCCAAATTCTGTAAAGATTATTATGTTAGAAATCAGATCTGTGATTATTTGAGGTGTTAGGGGAGTCTCAACTCTAAAACAGCATTAAGGAATACTATAAAATATTGATAGAAGTGATTTTTCCACAGTTTTGTACTTTTGCTGAAACAAAAGTGTGCAGTTAAAAATTTCTGCATTCTGTCATATATAAATTACATCCCAGTGAAGTAGTTTATTTAAAAAAATTAAATATAAGCGCAACCAAGAAAATCCAAAAATAACGTAAAAATCACTCATAATCCCATTAACCACGTGTTATGATTTACATACACATATTTGTTCTCATTTCTCCACAAATTTTTCATACTTTAACATTCTGTGGCCTTTTGTTTTAAACCTTAACAGTGGTAAAATTGTTTTGCATTGATAAATTTTCTCATCCAGCATTTTAAAAATGATTACAAAGTATAAATGTAGCTGGATTAGAAGTTCACACAGATATATAAAATACTAACTATACAATATATATCCAAAAGACCTACTCATTACAAGCCTCTCTCTATTGTTGAGATTGCATTGCTATTCAAGATTAAACTTCAAATTTTACCAATTGAAAGTACCACTAAGGGGACCGGGGTTGTGGCTCAGTGGTAGAGCGCTTGCCTCACACATGTGAGGCACTGGGTTCGATCCTCAGCACCACATAAAAAAAATGAATCAAAAAAATTAAGATATTGTGTCTGTCTATAACTAAAAAATATTTTTAAAAAAGAAAGTACCACTAAGTTTCTGTTTAAAACACTTAATTTAAGGTAATTTCTCTGCTTCTTTCTCACCCAGAGGCATTTCTCTCTACCTCATTTGGATTCTCCTTTCCAAGACAGTTTCTCAATTCAATGATGGGACCCAGGACTTATTATATATTTTGAGTTTTACAGTATTCACTAGAGTGCAGCTTACCTTGGTCACTGGTTGTCCTTCACCAGCAGCGTCTGGTAAGGTTAATGCCATCCAGTTTTGGGGAAGTAAGGCTACAAACCACCACTGGGAAGTATAAATCTTGCCTCTAACTCCTTTTGATTTATTCCTTGATTTTTCTCTGTAGTCAAACTTCTACACATTAGTATATAATATGTAAAACTTTTCTGAGTTGAAAGTCTAGTTACTAATGTTAAAGTGGAATTCTTTGAAATTCAAAGCAATAATGTCTTATGGTCATCTTCTTTCCTGAAAGTCTAGTTGTGATAGGCGGAGGACTATATGGGCAGAAACAATCAAGGAGAAAAAATGAATTAGGTAGAATGTCAAAAAGCATCTGTTTTTCTCCCTTCTCTTGCTTAAATGTTCTGGCTTAAATTTCAAATACTATTTTAAACAGGAATAGTGAGGACAGACATCCTTGTCTTGTTCCTGATTTTACACCAGAAACTTTACAACTGCTAGAGGAAAACAGAATCGACACTCAACATATAGGTGCAGTCAACAACTTCTTCAATAGGACTCCTAAAGCCCAGGAAATAATACCAACAACTAATAAATGGAATGACATCAAAGTAAAAAGCTTCTATACACCAAAAGAAATAGGATGTGAAGAGAAAGCCTATAGAATGGGAGAAAAGCTTTGCTAGCTATCCTTCTGAAAAAGGATTAATATCCAAACTCTATAAAGAACTTTTTTTTTAAAAAAAAGAAGAAAACAGTCCAATCAATTAATGGGCAAAAGAATTAAATGTACATTTCACAAAAGATGAAGAACAAATGACCAACAAACTACATGCAAGTCTTCATGATGCGGAAAACAAAGGTTAACACTTCTTGGGCATGTGGCTTGGAGGACTTGCTGAGTGTGTAAATAATTGACTTTGTGTTACATGACTGGTGACTTCATTGAATTCTGCAAATTCAGTTTTAGCTTTGGGTTATTTCATTTGACCTTTGTGAAGGTTTCACCTGCATAGAGTAAGTGTTCAACTTGGCATAGAGTAAGTGTTCGACTTGTAACCCATTACGGTTTGCGTTTTTTTCACTATATTTAAAGTACAATTTACTAAGAAGAGAGGTTTGTTCATGCTAAGTGGATTGGTGTTGGTTTGGTATCTTTAAGTCAGGGTTTCTGAGTATTAAGACATGCTGAATATGAAACTCTTAATTATAAAATTCTCATGAAAAGCTTCTCACTTGAACCCCCCAAAAGTATTCTCATTACTTTTTTCCTAAAAGTTCAGGAAAAAGAAATAACACCAGTTCAAATTTTTCACAAGTGAGCGAGGAATATTTGCCTGCCTTATAATAACATGACTTAGTGTTTACTTTTAAAACTAGATTTTAAAAATTAGATAGCAACCCCAAAAGGAATGAGCCACTTTTTATGAGCACCCTATATTTTATAGTTCTTAAGCTAAATTTATTTTATACCTTTTCCTTTTGAGAAAATAGCTATATACTACAAGCCACCATATGCACAGACTATATAGGGACTTAGGTCAGCCCTCTCATTGTTTTGGGGGTATATGGCAAGAGTCCAGCCTTTATTACCTTCCTGAGTTATTCTGAAATTTTTTGGAACATTTTGGCTGCAAAATTAGTGATAGAATATATTGTACTCTGGATTATCTCTACTTCTGTATTTATTTACTTATTTCTAGATCTCAACCACAATCTTCTTTTTCCACTTCCTTCTTTCTTTGCCTGTAGGATATACTGTATGTAATCATGCACTTTGTATTAATACATCAGAAATATACAGATCTCTTTTGTATTTTTTATACTGTTGGATAATTCTAATCAAAACTTTTACTAGTTCAATAAATAAATTAATCTTATCAGAAAATATAAACAAATGAATGAAATGTTCAACATCTGTAACAATCAGAGAAATGCAAATCAGAACTACACCGAGATTTCATCTGACTTCAGTTAGAACAATTATCATGAATACAAGTATTAATAAATGCTGGTGAGGATTGGGGGGATTAACCCTTGTACTCTGTTGGAGTAAATGCAAATTAGTAAAACCACTATGGAAAACAGTATGGAGATTCCTCAAAAGATTAGAAATGGAAACACCATATGATACAGCTGTACCAATCCTCAATATTTATCCAAAATAATTAAAGTCAGCTTACTATAGTGATACATGCAAACCCATATTTATAGCAGTTTAAGTCACAATAGACAAGTTATGGAACAAGACTAGGTGTCTATAAATAGACAAATAGATAAAAAAATGTGTGTACATATCTAAATGAAGTTTTACTCAGCCATAAAGAAGGGTGGAATAATGTCACCTGCAGGAAATGGATGGAACCACAAAGCATAATGATAAGCAAAACAAGGCAGACTCAGAAAGTCAGGGTTGTATTATGTCTTTCATACGTGGAAGATAGAGGGAAAATGGTGGGGGAATAATCTCATGAAAATAAAACGGGAAAAAAATAGAGTAAAGGAAGTTTATCAGGGAGAAGGAGGATGGGAAGGAAAGGAAATTTAATAAAGGGGAATGAAATTGATCAAATCATTTTATGTGCATGTACCAATGTATTACAATGAATCCTCCTATTATATATAATTATCATGTACCAATAAAAGTTTAAAACAGCAGAATTCATGACAGAAAATGGGTTCAGCTGTATTTATTTCACCAGAACCTCCTCTAACAAACTCATCATGCTCATGGTATGTATATCTACTTCCTCAGATACAATGCCCGATATATCTTGGCATATTAGCAATTTGCTATCTAGAGAAAAATATAGATCTGCAATCTACAGTGAGTTTCTATTTTTAGAAATATAAATGCCAAATCTGGATTCAGTAGGCATTTATTAAGGCATTTCAATCATTTATACTTTTTCTTATTGAAAACTTAATATCTGTTGAACACACTCTTCCCATAATCACCATGCCTAATCTATCATAAAGTACTATAAACTCTACTTCCAATCACTGCTCTTCATACCCAGTCCCATTATGCTGGTGTCAGACAGGTCTATTTCTTTTCTGAATTTTGCAAAGCCTGATATTAGTTTTTATTCTTCACCCTGAAACTTTTCACATAGCAGCCAATCATCTTTTAAACAAAAAGTAAACGGCATCCTTCTTTGCTTTAAACCTGAACAGTCTGAATAAAATCCAAACAACTTACCAAGATCTACAGGGCTCTGGTTTCTGCCTACCTCACTTTATCTCATATTTCTTCTATACATGCTATCCTCAAGCCAGATAGGATCCCTTTCAATTAATTGAACAATGCAGACTGTTTCCTGCTTCTAGGACTTTCCTGTTGTTTTTCTCTCTGTTCCATGTTGTCAACTTCACAGACTTCTTTCCCTCTTTGGGTCTCAAGTCTTAAGTGTCACCTCTGTAGAGAGACCTTTCACATCCGTCTACTCAAAGGCTTCCTGAGAAATAAGCTATCTCATCACACTCACATGATCACTTTCCAGTTATTTTGTTGTTTTTTGTTTGTTTGCTTATTGTTTTACATCTGTTTCCAACAGACATTCTTAAGGTCTTTGAGGAAATAAACTGAGTTATTCACTCCTGTTTTCTTCATGCCTATCCAGAGCCTGTCATAGAAAGGTATTTAACAAATACTTGCTAGGTGAATGTAGCACTCACTGCTATGGCTACCAAGGTGCTGCAGTCCTCACAGTGTGTGCCCTGACCAGCAGCATCAGCGTTACCTGGAAACACTAGAAACATCACTTCTGGGTCCTATCTCCCTCAGACTTACTAATCCAGGCATTCTGGCAGGACCCAGCCATCTGTGTCTTAACAACCCCTCTAGTCACAATTAACCTTTTTATGTTCCCCATTTTACAGATGAAGAAACTAAGAAAGTTGAGTAATTTGTCCAAGTTAAAAAGCAATAGATCCAGGCACTGACTTGGAAATTCTGGGCCTTAACCACTGACCCTACCTCCCTAGAGGTCCAAGAACTTAGATATCAACAGAATTGATTTTCTGCCTCGGGGTCAAATATCAAAATCTATAATTATAGAATTGGGTGAAAAAAAAATGGCTATTCTTTGCACTGTGTACAAGGCTCTAAGGGAGTATAGAAGCTGGAGATTAGAAATCTGCCTAGAGTGCTGAAGGAAGTGTCTAGAACAAGTTACATTCCAGGTATGTCTGAGCTAAACAGAAAAGGAACAGAATGGAGATTCCAGTTGCCTTCAAATGGGGTTTTGAGTGAACTGGGGAGGACAACAGGACAAGTATGAAAGACGACAGGAGTGGTCAGATCCTGAATGGCCATACGCTGTATCAGTCAGCTCAGGGGCCATAATAAAATGGTGGCTTAAGCAACAAACTTTTTTTTGCTCTCAATTCTAGAACTGGAGCTTCATGTTCAAAGCACAACCTGACTAATCAGGCTCCTGGTGAGAGCTCTCTTCCTGATTTTCAGACTACATCCTTTTCACTGTATCTCCACATGGCATTTCTTCTGTTCATGCATATGGAGATACCTCTTCTTCCTAGGCCACTAATCCTCTGGGATTAAGAACCAAAAAGTTATATTTAATAGCAGGGAAAACTTCTACATGGCATAATAATGAAAACTGGTAACTCATAACTTTTGACCTTGTTTAACTGTAATTCCCTCCTACAACTGCTATCTCCAAATACAGTCATGTTGTGGGGAAGGGCTTTGACATCAGAGTTTAAGAGAACACAACACAATTCATAAGCTGCTTCCCACAGAGGTTGCTACGTATCAAAGGGAAATAGGGGATCGTTAAAAGATTTTAACAAAAGAGCAGTAACAGACAATATTTTCCTTATTCATTCACGTGAAGAATACACCACATTATTTCAAGTGGGGATCAATATAGTTCCAAAGAAAAGATAGCAGTGCAATCAGGGTCATTCTTAACTTACTGGAGCGTGAAGCACACTCCCTCTGTGGTACCTGTCAAGGCATCCTTGTACCTTCAGTCAGTTGGATTCAGCTTTCATTCCTCGGTAAATTGAATCATTTCCTGCTCTTAATTTGTATCTAAGAGGTATTTGGGAGTTATGCTTAAATTAAGTATAATTTTACAAAACTCTGAAAACTGATGATAAAGGGAAAGTTAGTACTCTAAAATATCTGTCATTTGTATGGTAAAACAGATACAGGAGATATAGGAGATTTTACAAATGGGTTGATTATAAGATTAAGAAATTTTTTTTTTTTTGCCTTTCAGTCATGGAGTATAGTTTTTAAATGTGTGTGCATGAAGAATTACCTGTCCTTCACAAATAATTTGACATATATTTGAGCTTGTATATATAGTAAAAGTTATAAGCACTTTCCGTTCTTAATAAACAAATTCAATCTATGTAAGAATCCTCTCATTAGCAAATATTATGTGCTCTACAAATCAAAGAAATATCATGCTATCCAGAAATTTGCTTGAAAAGGTTCTGGAAAAACTCTATACACCCAAAGAATTTTAATATCAGGTTTTTCTTCACTCAACATAGGCTTTACAGATTACAAATATCTTTGGTGGTCTGTGATTATGGCTCTGTTCAAATTGAGAAAAGGAATCACATCACTGGATAGGAGTAAAAACATCTAATTTATGGAGATTCAGTTCATTTGTAAAGAGAAAGCAATGAAAGATATTAATGAATCTGGTTCTCAGGACTGCATTGCAAATTGGAACACAACTAGGGGACTACATAAAAATTAAAACAAATTTAACCTCTAAATGCTGAAAAATGTTTATCCAGAACTATGCTCTTCCAAGATGAAATTCTTCAGGTTCCTGTTGAGTTTCAATGAAAGCAGGCTCCCAAACTGATTAGCATGAACTTCAAATGAAATTGCATATGGACATTCTTGGGAATTTGCTGGGAAAAATTGCTGCTCTCTTGCACTGTTTTTTTTTTTTTTTCTCATCATTCACACAATATATACAATGAGTTAATATATACTGGCCAAAAGAGATTGTACATGCAAATTGTTGATTTTCAAATGTATATACTTTATTAGGTGGAGATGTAATAACCAAATAAAATTTCATTCTGACCTTCTAAATTAAAATGAATCCAACATTAATTTTTTGAGGGGGTGGGGGTACTCATAGACTCCATTTTCAGTGTAACAAATGAGTACAATTCCAAGAATTGAGCATGACCCCCTATGCTTCTCTGTCAGTGTCTTTCCATGAGTCCATAACTTGATTTTTTCTATCACCTTGTTTAAAACTTATTTTTTTGTCTCCCTAAGTTTCTAAGAATAAGAATCAGAACATATCAATAACATGGCTTGAAAGTGAATGACAACTTGCTTTGTGCCAGGCTCTGTGCCAAGCTCATTTAGTCCTTAGACAAGCCTGAGAAGCTGATTCTCATATTACAGTATTTAGCTGAATCAAAGATGCAACCAGTTAATTTATGCAGCTGTCTAGTAAACCCAGTTGTGGTCTTCATCAAATCTGCTAGGTCTCATCTGCTTCCCACATCTAGGCTATTTGGCCTCCTTCCAGCTCCAGTGACTCCAGCAGTCTTCTGGTTATAATGATGTGGCCACCTGGGCCTACCATGTGCAAATAGTCAGCTTCCACCATGCTTAGCAGGGTGGTGTCTGCACAACTCCAACATTCAGGACCACCCCACCCAAAACATTTTAAGTCCTTTATTCTCCAATGGCTGCCTACAGGGATCAGATAACACAACTGGGAACTGGGGGAATTAAACCAAGGTATAACCAATGTGAAATGGGCAATGTGAAGAAAACTGTTCTTGTTCTCTCCCTCTCCCTCTCTCTCACCAAAATATTCTGTGACACGGTGGTTCCATATAATTTTTCCAGACATATCCTTTTTGGCCTAGAACTGTCTGGTTTTTCTTGTGATACTATGATCAGCCTGGTAATTCATCCCCTGTTTTTTTGCTGCAATCCTTGCCTGACCCTTTATATATATATAAATATATATTTTTTAACTGTGTAGACTGCAATCTCTATCTCACTCCATTCCTTCTCATAAAGCATCAATATGTAACTGTGGCTTCAGTCTGTTTTCTAGAATGCTCCAGTTAATATAGCTGAACATGTCATTGATTTTAAGGTGTGTTCTGAATTCAGAGGTGTTAACATGTGCTAATGCTTATAGAGTTCATAGCAGGTAATGTTTTGAGCACTTGGTATATAATTATTTGATTCACAGTTTGAAGTCAGTAGTTGATGTTCAGAGACTTTATATAACTTGCCCAAGATCCCCGCAAGTAGTTGATGGAGTCAGATAGGAACCTAGCTCTGTCTGATGCTAAAGCACAGTACCTTTGGCTTTATATTATGTTTTCCACACCTGCCTATTTCCTCTAAAAAGCTGAGTTTTCTTACTGATAGGAAAGTGCCAAGTCACTATGACTCTTACATATTTCAAAGATCTGTTAAAATGTATCTGGATTCATGTGTCTCTTCTTAAAGTCCCACGTCTTCTGCAAAGCCTTTTCTCACTACTTCATTACACAGAAATCTTTCCCTCCTGAGCACTGTTAGTAATTATCACCTTATATCATGTATTACTATTTAAAAGAGAGAAAAGAATTTAAATTTATTGAGTTTATTTACTAGGTATCAGATGCTATGTGGTCATACAGACACATTATTAAATTAATTCTACAAAAGTTATATTTGACATACACTAGTATTCCATTAACAGAAAAGAATACCCTGAATAGTGGAGAGGTTAAATAATTGTTAAGGTCAGAGAGTTAATAAACACCAGCAATTTCCATTGGTCAATACATCATTTTATTATTACTGGTTTTTCTCTCAGAATAAAAGAACCAAAATTTTATTTCCCACTATTCACTATAGTCCTCTTACAGCATGTTTTTTTTTTTTGTGAAAGACAATGAATAGAATGAAGAAAGAAATGAATAAATGAATGCAATACAAGTATGCCATCGAATATTGTCGTAAGAAGGAGGAGTTATTTTACTGCAATGATGTTTCTTCTAACCACAAAGATTTCTGAGTTCTATTTTTTTTTAATTATCTAAAATTGTTTCTCTGTGGTCACTTTTTTGGAATAAATAGAAATTCTTGGAAAGATGCTGTACAAGACTGCTTCATTACTTTTCCATTCATATGGCCATTTATATTATAATTCATACACAATTCAATCCTTCAGACTTTGGGAAATAATTTCTGCATTTATTATTACACACATATACAATATAAAGTAAGTATAAATCATTGTTTACTACAAGTAATTTATTACCAGAAACTCCGTGGATATCAAGATGCAGGTGACAAATGAATTACCTGAATATTTAGTCAAATCCAAACTTTAGTTTTGTTTTTTGGGGAAGGTACCAGGGATTGAACTCAGGAGCACTGGACCAATGAACCACATCCCCAGACCTACTTGTATTTTATTTAGAAACAGGGTCTCACTGAATTGTTTAGCACCTTGCTAAATTGCTGAGACTGGTTTGAACTCACAATCCTCCTGTCTCAGCCTCCCCAACTGCTGGGATTGCAAGCATATGCCACCTCGCCTAAAATCCAAATTTTGGATCTCAACTTTTCAAATGCAATCATTAATTTCTTAAGATAGGTTCCATTGGATCAACCACATTGAGATTCTTGTAGTGGTCTTTGCCATGTGCACAAAATTCGAAATCTACATTTACTGCTCTGATAATTTGGATCTAGAATGTCCCACAGATTTCAGGTGTAGAAGGCTTTATCCCAATGAAGCAATGTTTAGAGATAGGGCTTTTGGAAAGTGATAGGATAATGAGGGTTCTAACTTCACCAGTAGATTAATCCCTTGGTGATTGTAATGGGCTACTAGGAGGAGGTAGAAACTTTGGCAGGTGGGGGGCATGGCTGGAGAAAATAGGTCACTCAGGATGTGTCCTTGGGATCTATATCTTATACCTGGACCCTTGCTCATTCTCTCTCCCCGCTTCCTGTGTGCCATGAGCTGAGCAGCTTTCCCTGCCACACCCTTCCACTGTGACGTTCTGCCTGACCTTAGGCCCAAAGGAATGGAGTCAGTTAATCTATGAACTGAAATAAATCTTTCCTCCTCTAAGTTGTTCTTCTCAGGCATTTTGACATAGCAATAAAAAACTGACTAATACAACTGCCAACTGGCATTCAAGTGTATGTACAATGCTGGTGGGCTTAATTTGAGTGTCCTACCCAAATGTATTTTTTTCCTACCCAAGAAAAGGTTATTTCTGCACATTCAGCCAGTAGGGAAATAGAAATTACTTATTTCCCTGCCCCCACCAAATGGATCTTATTTCTTTACTGTGTTTCTTTTAAACTATTAAGTCAGTCCTCACCCATTAAATGATGTATATAACTGTGGAATGAGATGTCCCAGAAATAAAATCCTACACTCTGAAGACCTTGTTTCCACCAAGTTAGCAACCTTTTTTCCAATATTACAGAAAATTCTCAGGGAGGTAGACTGCATAAATTGAGGAAAAGGGAATAGTAGGAGAAGAATAACATTTTTTTTAAAAAGACACTAGATTTATATCTCAAATAATGTGGTACTTGACTTAGCCTCCAAAGCCAAAAATAGCATGAGCTTATTTTCCTTGCCCATTGTAAGTCCAAATCTAATTTATCATCCTCTAGCAAGACTCCAAGTTCTTTTTTACCATCAGAGCTTTCCAGGTTTTTCTAATTCATTTAATATCTGTGTTTTACATTATTTTGTCCCATATGTATCAAGTTGCATTTGCCAAAGCTGAATCTCATTCTATTAGTTCCTGATTTTGTTACCAACCTTTTCAGGTTCCTTCATATGACTTTTCCAGATAAAAACCCTACTATTCTCAAGCAAAAGTCCCTTTTCTTTCTTATACACTGTGGCGCGTTTCATGAACAGTGATACTGTACAATAGTAAATGTAATAGTAATTCAGCCTCCATACACAGACTGAAATAATGTAGGTCCATGAGCACACATCACACATACAGAAGTCTACCCCAGGCTATTTTCTTTTGAAAGCAAATACAGATAATGCACCCTGGTATGAATTCTCTGACAAACCATGAGGGGTTACTAGAAATTGCAGTGCTCAATTATAATCATTGACCTTGCAGACATATTAGACTGGAAAAATAAAATGATCCTAATATAATTTCTCAAATCCTAAAATTAAATATTCTACAAGTCTCCATGTTCTCATAGTGTGCAAATGAGCCTGAATTCATCATTTCTTTCCCACCCAAACCAAATATTAACTATGTAACCCCTATATAAATCAAATGATATATTGACTACGATCTATGAGCATAATAGAATGACTAAAGTAATCTAACAGGCTGGCAGTCTGAAAATGCCCAGAATATAGCAATTAATGTGAAACATTGTGATTGTAAAAATGTCTGTGTCCACAATAGACATTTTCTGGTTAGGCTTTGTGATGAATGCAAGAGAAAAAACATAAATTAGGGGGATAATCATGACTGGGATTCAGGAAGCTGGGACAGATGCCCACCCTACTGTCCTTTTGAGAAATTTAACATTTGTCTGGCTGAATTTTCAATAGTAACAACAGAGGAGAGCCAGATTATCATAAAGGAAGATGATGGTGTGGCATAATATAATTTATTGAACTCCACAATAACTCTGAAAAATTAGATAATTAATTTTTCTTATACATCACCAATAAAATGCAAAAATACCTTCAAAATGTGAGTTTATTAGCTTGATGTAAGCCTTTTAGCTTTGTTAATAAAATCTTATAAAAGTAAATAATATTAGTCTTTTAACCAGAGTGTGATGCATCATCCTTATACAGAAATAAATATTGACTTTCAAATGTTTCGATATTATAGGTGATATGTATAACAGAAAGAACCAATGCTCTTTGTGTCTAGTTTATTTCAAATAATGACAATAAAAAAATTATACTACCTTCAAATTGAATAAAATGAGATAAATTAACCTATAAGACTCATTATATATTCTACAACTCTAATATATTTACTAAAAATGATAATGCATCATGTTTCTAATTTGAGTCATTGTATTGTTTCTTAGAATAATACTAAAATAAACAAAAAATATTTTTAGAGACAGACAAAAAACATCTTCTTATGTTTCTGGATCTTCAAATTAGACTCAAGGAAAGGCTGATGAGATTGCATGTGGTGCACTTTTGTTTCCATATTGTGTAGACAGAAAGGAAAATCTAGAAGTTCCTTATTTTCAATGGTAAACAATACTAGGCCAGGAGGGACCTGGGAAGAAAGGACTCTTCAGAAGCTTCACCCTTTCTTTCCAGAATAAAGAGAAGCACACAATATTCTGGAAAACTCCCGCCTGGAACCTCTCTTTGACATCTGACCTCTGAGTGGAGAACAATGCAGAGGACCAGAGCTGTGCAGGCTGCTCACCTAAATTGTGACAGTGTTGAATCAGAACAAACTCCTGAACAAGAAGAACCAAGACAAGATCTTTCTTCCTCTTTTTTAAAAAATTAAGTAGTTTACTTATTTATTTTTTATTCTAATTTGTTATATATGACAGAATACATTACAATTCATATTATATATATATAGAACACAATTTTTCATGTCTCTGGTTGTACAAAAAACATAGTTACACCATTTGTGTCTTATACATGTACTTAGGGTAATGATGTTCATCTCATTCCACTGTCCTTTCTACCCCCATGCCTCCTCCCTTCCCATCCCACCCCTCTGCCCTATCTAGAGTTCATCTAATCCTTCCATGCTCCCCCCACCCCATTAGGAATCAGCATCCTTGTATCAGAGAAAACATTCAGCATTTGATTTTTGGATATTAGCTATCTTCACTTAGCATTATTTTTTCCAATTCCATTCATTTACCTGCAAATGCCATGATTTTGTTTTCTTTTTTAATGTTGAATAATATTCCACTGTGTATACACCTCATTTTTTTAATCCATTCATCTACTGACAGGCCTCTAGGTTGGTTCCACAGTTTAGCTATTGTGAATTGTGCTGCTATAAACATTAATGTGGCTGTGTCCCTGTTGTATGCTTTTTAAAAGTCCTTTGAGTATAACAAAGGAGAGGGATAGCTGGGTCAAATGGTGGTTCCATTCCCAGTTTTCCAAAGAATCTCCATACTGCTTTCCATATTGGCTGCACCAATTTGCAGTTTCACCAGCAATGTATGAGTGTGTCTTTTTCCCCACATCCTCTCCAACACTTATTGTTATTTGTATTCTTAACAGCTGCCATTCTGACTGGAGTGAGATGAAATATTAGAGTAGTTTTGATTTGCATTTCTCATTCAAAATCTCAATGACATTTCCCTTAGAAATAGAAAAGGCAGTCATGAAATTCATCTGGAAAAATAAGAGATCCAGTATAGCTAAAGCAATCCTTAGCAAGAAGAGTGAAGCACTATACCAGACCTAAAACTATACTAGGGAGCAATAGGAACATGGTATTGGACTAGTAGACTAATGGTACAGAATAGAGGACCCAGAGACTAACCTACGTAATTACAGTTCTCTTTATACTAGACAAAGTCGTCAAAACATACATTGGATCAAGGACTTAGGAATTAGACCAGAGACACTGCATCTAATAGAAGAAAAAGTAGACCCAGATCTGTATTATTCTCAGACTTCCTTAATAAGACTCCAATAGCTTAAGAATTAAAATCAAGAATGAATAGATGGGATGGATTCAAGCTAAAAAGCTTCTTCTCAGCAAAAGAAACAATCAGTGAGGTGAATACAGAGCCTACAGAATGGGAGCAAATTTTTCCCCACACTCATCAGATAGAGCACTAATCTCCAGGATATATAAAGAACTCAAAAATATAAACACCAAAAAAAAAAAAAAAACAAATAACCCGATCAATAAATTGGCCAAGGAACTGAACAGACACTTCTCAGAAGAAGATATACAATCAATCAACAAATACACAAAAAAATGTTCAACATCTCCAGGTGTGGAAAGCTGCCCTGCTATGAGCTGAGCATCCTCTCTCTGCCTTGAGTAAGGGGGCTGGGGTGTTTGGTCTGGCATCATACACCATGCACTGTGCAAAGCAAGTGGTCTCCACCTTCACTCAGCAAAGAAGTTTGCTCTATCCCTGGACTTGGGAGTTAATCAATGAGGTTGGATAATCCCCCTTGAAACCTTATCCTCTGCCTTATTTGGTGAAGAGCATCCTATGGAATCTCCTTTGTGTGTCCCCTGTATAAAAATAAAGAGATTTGGGGTGTACCCTTAAAGTCACAGAGCCATCCTACCCTCTTCTGTGTTGCGTGATTTCTCCCTGTTTTCTTAGTTTAATATTGCAGCCAACTCTTTTGAACCCAGCTCATCTCATCAGCACATGTTGCTGGCAAGATCTAGCAATTAGAGAAATGCAAAATCAAAACTACTCTAAGATTTTTTCTTCTTTTGATGGGCCTTCTGTCTCAGGATGGATTTGGCCAGACTGAAGGGACTTCAGGGGATGGAGACTGATCCAAATGGACACTGAGCCATTTGTACCTATACCATCAAAGCTCCATGGCCCTTTTTCTTTAGGAATATGATCCTCTAGAGGATTCCTTGTTGGTTCTCTGCCAGTCATGCCATTTATAACATCAAGAAAAAAAGGATATTTTGTAGAACCTTTACATTTCTTGTTAAGAAATATTTGAACATTTTCTTTTGATTTATTCTCCAGGTTTCTCATTTGATAGAGTTCTCATTTTGAAATATTATAAATGTTTTTAATTCTACCATAGCCAAATCTCTTCTAGATTCACGTAAAAGGTTTCCCTTAAATACATTCAATATATTTGAGTTCTCAGGATCCACACTGCATCCTCTAAGAAAAACAACCAAATAACTCTCATTAGCAAGCTTTCACCTGAAATTTAGTCTGACTTTATTCTTAAGAACCAACTCCATAGGCAGTTTAGGATTTTCTGAATTTTCTTTCTCTTTAATAAATATACGTATCCTCTCCTTCTATTTTGAGATGTTCATGAAAATAGCTACACACTTATCTGGAGACTGGAATTTTCCTCCAAAGCCTCGCTTAGTGTTCTCTGAAGATTTTTTCCATCCTTCTGATGGGTTTTGAAGGATACTTGGGTTGTACATACTTCATGTTGGATTTACTTTGTTGTATCCTCTCAGGACTAAGACTTTCATGTATCATTCGTCCACAAACTTGTAATAATTTAGATTTCTTATATTTCCATGCTTTTCTATAAGAATTTATGTTAAAACAAAGTAAAGAGGTTTATATACTAAACTCTTTATTCATGGTTTTACACTTTCTAGATCTCATAGTTCATTTTTTTTCTCAGTCTAACTTCTAGTACAGTTGATGTATGGTCCACAAATTTACTTTCTTTTTTGTAATTTTTTAATTTGTTTTAATTAGTTACACATGACAGTACAATGACCTTCACATATCATACATTTGAATCGGATGGGATATAATTTCTCGTTTTTCTTAGTGTACAGGTTGCAGAATCACATTGGTCATGCAGTCATGTATATACACACAGCAATAGTAATGTCTATTTCATTCCACTATCCTTCTTTTCCCCCATCTCCTCCCCTCCCCTACCCTCCCATCACTTCTGTCTACCCAATCTAAGGTGATGCTATTCTTTTTGTTTTTCTCACATCTTCATACATGTATTTTGTATAACGATGAGGGTCTCCTTCCATCTTCCATGTAATTCCCCTTCTCCCTCCCTTTCCCTCCCACCTCTCTTCCCTAACTAGAGGTAATCTTCTTCCCATGCTCTTCCTCCCTACCCCGTTTTGAGTCACCTTCTCTTATATCAGAGAAGACATTTGGCATTTGTGTTTTTTTAGTCTTGGCTAACTTCACTTAGCATAATCTGCTCTAATGCCATCCATTTCCCTGCAAATGCCATGATCTTGTTATTTTCGGTGCTGACTAATATTCCATTGTGTATAAATACCACATTTTTTTTATCCATTCATCCATTGAAGGGCATCTAGATTGGCTCCACTTTCAATGTAGGTAAAACTCTCAAATTTTTGATGTTTCTCCTCCAAAAAGACAGAAACTGTAGTGGACAGTCTTTTGTCTCTTCTTGCTAAATAATAAAATGTTTTAAGTATGAAATCCCCTATTATGACTGTAAACATCACAATCTTCTACATCATTTTTTCAGTATCTGGGCCTGAGTATCCCTTGGCAGGGCTATTACTGTTGGGCACAGCACTTCCAAGATCACTTTCAAACAGAGCTTCATGGCCATTAGCTGACCTATGATGTCTCTCAAGGCCACTAATGAATCATTTCAGGTTTCTAGGTTCTTGCACCTACAGTAGACATCAGAGCACTGTTGCAAGTTTTCTTCCTAGAACTTTCTACTCCCTGGCAACAAGGAATAACCCCAGGAAAAGTGAGGGATGGTGCACGAACAACTGTGCCTCCCAACTGTCCCTCCATACTTCTTGTCCCACAAAATAATTAATCTTATCACATGACCCTACTGTATGGACTAAGCACTGTAGGACAGAGGGGAGGGCCTATATCTCTGGCCAGCATAGACCCTTCTTCACTGTCCCAGTTCTAAGATATATTTTACCATATCTATAGCTATTTTGGGTCACTGGTTGGGAAACTCCATAGTGGAAGATTTGCAGATCCCCACCATTGCCACTGGTCTTCTTTATATTTAATAAGCTTTTTCCTCCATGACCTCGGAAACCAACTGCAGTTCACATGGATCAGAGAAGACTCCACCTTTTAGTTCTCTACTGGACTATATCTGGATCATCTTGAATCTGCATGGGAAAGTATGCAAAAGAAATTATGGGGAATCCTTCAAAATGTGTTTAATCACACATTACCTTTAAAAACTGAAGATGAAATAATCAGAATTTTATAAGACTTACCATTTTATAGAAAAAGAGTCTAAGTTTCAGGAAGGGTGAGTGACTTGCCTAAGACCACCTGGGAAATAATAAGAACAGATTCTGTACTCACATCTGACCCCCAGGCCTCT
The DNA here is from genome assembly GCF_048772815.1 of Callospermophilus lateralis. NCBI lineage: Eukaryota > Metazoa > Chordata > Mammalia > Rodentia > Sciuridae > Callospermophilus > Callospermophilus lateralis. The sequence goes on along the minus strand of NC_135306.1, from coordinate 133,069,036 downwards.
TTCCATTTAATAACCACATTTTCTACTCTAATCACCTGTTAATTGTGTAATGATGGGAAAGAACAGGGAATGATCACCATGAATGCTTCTTGAAGTGCTGATTCTAGAACTTACAAGAAGACCACATCTTTACATAGTCAATCCAAGTACCAGGCTACAAGTCTAGGCCAGAAAGTTGGGAGCTTAAGCAACTGAAAACTGCAACTAATCAAAATTTAAAAAAACACTGCTGTGGAGTCCCAGCTTTATTATAATAATATCACTTTAGTATCCTGAGCCCCTTGGTTTACTCATCTATAAAATGGGAATGTTGTGAAAAACACTAAGAATGTTATTGGTCTTAAAGGGAGTTTAACTTCCTTCCATTATCCATTTTTATCCAAATGGAATCGACACAACATGAAATTTTATGTACTACTAATAAATTTTAACAGTTGTCCACATCATTGGTCATAGATTTATTTACCCAGGGACATTTTAAAAAATATTGATACTTATGTCCCAACACCAGAGGTTCAGATTTGATTGATTTTGAATTGCAGGACTTTCAATACGCTGCTAATATTAAGACTGCAGTATTTTAAAAACTAGTATTAATGAACTTGTAGGCACTAATCATTGCCACATTGCAAAGCATCAATCCTTACAACCCTACCCAAAAATACTATTATTTTACTCATGAATAAATTGGGACAAAGAGAATTTTTCCAAGGTGATTCATCTAGAAAATGGGTACATAGATATTTTGATTTTGGTCTGTCGTTGAAGCCCAAGCTAGTGACCACCATCTAATGCCATGTAGACAAAGGGTCCAAAAGGACATGTTATGACACTATGTAGTGACTTCTTTCGTCTCTCAGAGTCACCCTCACTGCTTCTCTGATTTTTATCATGATACCACACTGCAGTGTCAAAAGGCATCCTACTTTTCTCCTTAATGGAGCTAAGTCCCCCAGATAGACAACAGACAAAAATCCCAGGCCAGGTTAGGAGTTAAAGTTAATGAAATTCTCAACTATTTCATTAATTAAGAGAGACACAAACAGAGTGGATTTCCTCCTAGTCTTCAGCACATTTCTCAGACTCTACTTGTTCCTCATTCAACCACAATGCCAAATTGGTCAATGGAAAATTACCACTTGGAATCACTCACTGTCAATCCATGTACTTGGCAGGAGGGAGAGCAGCAGTAAGGGAATTGGTGGTAAATGAGATTGAAAGACAGATGGAAACCTTGTCATAGAGACTCAGACTGAGGAAGTTGCTGATTAATGCCCAGACTTGGCAAGAAGCTGAAGGTAGAAGACACATTGCCTCACCTAGTGCAATAGGTTCCCATTATTTCTGTCACCTCCTATTAAGTATGTGAGTTTCTCATGGGCTTACTCTACTTCCTGTTCATTATATAACACTGAGGCACTCAAGGAAAAATTTAAGTACTCAAATACATTCAGGAAAACGTCTCTTTGAGCTTCCTCTTAAGAGGTTCTCTCAGAATTTCTTACTGTGACTTTAGACCATGTAGGCTACATCAAAAGGTTGGGAATTGAGTCCTGGTTTACCCAGGCTTCCTTTCCTTTAACATTTGTCACATTTTCGTTAACAGGAGGCAAAGGAGGATTCTGATCCTTCAGCATCTTGAATCTATTGGAAGACTGGCATGTTTTCAGGACCTTCAGTGGAGACATCAGCATACTGTAGTGAACTCATCCTCATCGCTTTCATCAGGACAGCATTGCCCTGTGATCCTGAGCAAGTCACTTAAACTTTCCAAGCTTCAGCTTCCTTATATAAATTAAGAGTAAAGTGATTTCCTTACAGGGCTGTTGGGAGGAGCAAATGGACTAGTATATGAGAAGATCTGTGCCATCATAAAGATTAGCTGGCTGTCTCCTGTTGTTAGAGAGAGTCATTACCTGTAGTTAAGTTAAATAATCCCTGCTGCTAGTCACCCTGGAGCAGGCAACACAGAGATGCCTAGTTGAGAAGCAGCCTGGATACAAATTAATGCTCTCTATTTAAAGCTTCTACTCTAGAGACTTTCAATTTGGAGGTTCCTTTGAAAGCACTGTTTTCCATGCATTTGGCATGGCTCTCAGGATTCAAATGCTGACCAGCTCTTCACTGATCCCCAGACTCAGTCACTGCAGGGAATGACTTTTAGTTGTTCCCTAGAACCCTTTCAAAAGTAAACTTTGCAAATTTCCCATTTTTTTTAATTAAGTTGCATCATATCATTGGAAACATACCATCAAAAATTGATAAAAATTCATGTAGTCATTTTTTATAATGTACAGCAATTGAGAAAAATAAAGTTGAACGCAATTTTGTATGCATTCAGTTAATTTTAATAAACCTTAGTGAATTTTGCTGCATTGGGGTACTGTGATATGTGCCAGAAATGTAACAAGACATATTTTAACCTTCAGGGACTCTCAATATAGTAGAGTACAGTTACAAAAAGAAAATTTCGTGCACTGTGATATATTCTAGGTCAGGGTTTGTCCAGGATACTGCAAGAACACTTTGGAGAGTGGAACGTGGCAGGATGAACAAGGAGCAAGCCTGGATTAATAAATTTTGACTGAACTATTTTTAAATCCTAAAGTGAATCTAAGCGCATAAGAGAAATAGTTGGGTGCATATAGGTTCTGAAAAAAAAATCCCCTAACAAAATTTTAGGCATTTCTTTATTATTGTTTTTTTGTGCATTCAGTAATAATGCCAAGGACCCACTAGGTACAGGCTCTGCCCTAAAAATCGAAGATACAGAAAAATATATTCCTTGCCTTCACAGGCTTACTGTCAAGGAACAGAGTCAACCATGTAGTAGAATTATGGCAAATCAGTGAAATCGGTGAAATAATAGAGAAATGTACAAAGCACATAAATGTCCAATAAAATTTTAAAATTAAGACTGCTTTGGTTGTTCAGGAAAGGCATCACTGAGAAAGAGATGACTGAATTCAAATGAAGACCAAAATATGAGGTAGAGGGTGGAGTACAGAATAGGAAACAGTGGGTAGGGAACAGTACAATTGAAAGGCACAGAAACAAAATTACACAATATTTTCTTGGAAATGAATACAACTACCTCCAACAGCCTCCAACAAAGGGACTTTCTTTCTCTCACTTCATATTTGGGTAGCACTTTTCTCTTCTCTGAAATTTTAGGTAAATACCACAACAGTTTTCTTCCACAAAACTCCAAAACTATTCTGGGTACTAAAACATGTGAGATTATGTCTCTGCTTTGGCCTGGTTAGTCATGTGTCATATGCCTCTTTCCCCCTCTGAGCTTATGAATGGTTAATGACCCCTGAGACATCACCAATCCTCCAACTTCTAAATGTTTCAAACAAATGTCATGTTTTAATAGATTGGAAAATGAAGCATAAAGAAAATTGAATATGCAGATAGTCAGAGGCAGAAAAACTAGAACCTAAGTCTCCTGACTCTTAAGGCATTAGTCTTTTCTTCATACAGAAGTTATCAAACTGGAGTACAAATTGCTGTGGATATTTTTGTGCACCCTGCTACATCCACCTGGGCCCTGCTCCACTCTGCTCTCTGCAGGGAGGCTTATTTCTATGTGTCGCACCAAAGAGATTCCCCTCATGCCAGGTCTTTGATTGATTTCAATTGGTCTTTAGGATAAGATTAAAGGATAATTGAGGGAGGAAGAGCTCAGTATATTTTCCCATCAACCTTGATCCTCACCTGTGGGAACATTCCTCTAGAGAAGGTCACAGCTCTTGTCAGGTGGTCCTCTCCTAGGACTTCAAAAGAGCTCCATCTGCAGTGCCGGTAGCCACCCCTTTTCACTGGCATTTCAGACCCAGCGAGGCTGATGGTTCCTCAAAATCACTAGCCCAAGGGTTTCTAGACTGGTTTCCAGTAGCTGCCCAGGTACTGCCATGAAATTGGGTGGCTTAAAACAGGAAATTCTTCTCATATTTTCAGAGTCCCACAGTCTGTAAAGATGCTAGAGGACTGCATTTCAAGCTTTGAAGATACATCATTGCAGCCTTTGCCCTTCTCTGTCCTCACTCTGTCATCTTCTCTATTATCTGTCATCCACCTTTACCTCTTTTTTGCAAGTTTTACACTTGTGGGGCACAAAGAGCCCACCCCCCTTAATCTGAGATTATCTCAGATAATCTCTTGATTTCAAAAATCTTTAATTATGTCTGTTACCACATAAGGCGACATTCACTCTTCCTCCTTATAAGGCAATATTCAAAGACTCGGGAATCAGGACATGGAAGTATCATTGAGGGAGGCTGGTATTCAACCCATTTCATTCTCTGTTGATTTTCCTTTACTCTGTTTGCTCTCATTTGAAATAAAGATTTCTTTGACTTTGCTAAATTCGTCTAATCAACTATGTTATCTTTTTGACACAATCTAATATAAAAGTCTTTTGGTAATTCTTTCAGCACACATGGGAGTATGGGTATAGGAAGCCACAGGATTAAAATAATATGTCTACTTAGTGCATCAATTTTATTTAATAGTAGCTAACTAAGATATTTTCTATTTTAAAAATGTGTAGAAATAATGTGGAGTACAACGCAAAATTTACACGAATAAACATTATTTGAAGGAAATTTAGTACCCGCCGGAGATTATTTTTAGTTTGATTCTTTTATCCAACCAATAAAACAAGTTGGTTCTTCTGTCCTATAAATTGGAAGAATTTTAGAAACAGTAATTGTCATAGGATAGCTCACTTAAAATTTTGAATTTATTTTCTGTTTTTAGTGGTAAACTTCTATGTATGGAAAAATAGGTTTTGTGTAGCTCTGAACCTGTTCACTTGGGAATGAGAAAATTCATTTTACCTCTTTTTCTAGTTTACTAGTTGTGTGGTGGTAAGATGATCAGGTAGTGGAAGAAGGATTTATTGATCAGGTTAATGAGATTTGCAGTGATGGACCATGGGAAAAACTCATTAAAGGAATCTGGGATAAGTCAGTTTCATATTATATAGCCAGAGCTCCTGTCTCCATTGATGGTTCTGGATGACACATGGAAGGCAAAAGTGAAGGACATGTAAATTAGAGGACAAGTAATAAACAAACAGCATATCTTTGCAAAACCCAACAACTTTTAGGGATTTTTTAGAACATGAGTTGGACCATATTCTCTGATGGAAATTTTCCAGTGCCTTTCCACAGGACTCCTAATAAATGCTGAAAACCTCTAAAGTGTCTTTCAAAGTCTCCCATCAGTGTTTCTTAATGGAGGTGGTAATGCAATGAAGGGAGCCTTATGTAAAATTCCATGGGGTTTTTGCTGTCACCATGATTGCCACCCTTCTGCATCTATGAAAATGGCAAGACATCCTACCCCCATACTGAAGAATCTTTCTACTCCCTACATGGCTTTTTGGTAAGGTCTTTGGACACTATACAATACTTCATTCATAATTTACCAAGAACATAAAAGGAATGATCATGTCATCCATGTTATCTTGACTTATTGAACACATCACTCATGATATTGGAGTCATCCCTATATGACATCTGTATACGTTTACATTTTGGTCATGTCTATGCTGATTCTAACTAAAGGTGAAGCATTTCATCAGTTCATTACGTTGTCTAGTATAATCAGACCCTAGAGTTTATATATGTTTTAATAACTTCTTACATGTGCTATTATTTAGAAACTGGATAAGGTCTTTTCTATTAGAGCATTATAATTATTCATAGTATTTGAGTTCATTTTGACAAAGTAGTGCATTCAAGGAATTTGAATTGAATTTAATCCCTATGCCCCTCTTTTCTTCCCTTCCTCCCTGCCCCATTTCCCTTCTCTCTTCTTGATCTTCCTCTCACTCCTTTATTTATTTATTTTTATTGGTATTTTCTATATATACATGAAGGCAAAATTATTTTTAATATATTTATATATGTATATAACATGACTTTGTTAAATTTATCTCATATTTCATCCCCTTTCCCTTCTTTCCTCCTTCCTTCTCATTCTCCTTCTTTTACTCTACTGATCTACCTTCTACCTTTATGATAGCCTATCCCTCCATCACCACCTTCCTTTCCTTATTTTGCTCCAGCTTCCACATGAGAGAAAACATTGGGGTCTTGATTTTCTGAAACTGGCTTATTTCACTTAGCATTATTTTTCCATTTCCATTCATTTACCATCAAATGCCATTATTTCTTTCTTCTCTATGGCTGAGTAAAACCCCATTGTGTGTATTTACCACATTTTCTTTATCTCTTCATCTATTTACAGGCATCTGGGTTGATTTCACAATTTAGTTATTGTGAATTGTGCTATTTTATAAACGTTGAAATGGATATATTGCTATAATATGCTGATTTTAGGTCTTTTGGATAAATCTGAAAAAAGGGATAGCTATGTCACATTGGGGATTCCATCCCTAGTTTTTTGAGGTATATCAACACTGGTTTCTATAGTTGTACTAATTTTTTATTCCCACAGTCAATGTATAACTGTTTTTAAGAAAAATAAGGCTTGTAAGCTAATCCTATTCTTACTATATATTTCATTTCAGGAAGTACAGAAGTTATTGAAAAATATTCACTGTGTTATGAGCCATTGGGTCTCATGGGTGCACTTTACACAGTCTACTAAACTGACGTCATTTCTGATGTCCCCAAGGTCCTCCAACTCCAGTAGCCTGCTTGCCTGGGAGCTAGTTGTAGTTCAGCTTCAGGGACTCAGCACTGGCTTTTACTTCTGTCTGGAACACTGTCACTTCAGCTACTCTCATGGTTTCTGTCTGAACTGCTTCAGGTCTCTGCACAAATGTTATGTGAGCAGTAAGGACTTCCCTGACAACCCCTTATAAAAGAGCAACCCCCTACTCCAGGTGATCAATCTTTCTTACCCCATCTTTCTTCTCCATAGCATTTATCATGATGATGATGGCCTTTCTGGTTTACTTGTATGGGCATTCAATTATCATCTAATTTTATTGATGCAGTGTGAGCTGTCAGGGGGCAAGGCCTTGCTTTCCATCGGTGCTTGGACCATTGCCTAGTGCATAGCAGCATTCAATACATGCTTGTTGACTAAATCAATAACTCTTCATTTTAATTTAAAATATTAATTTAAAACTTAAATTTAAAAAAAATAAAATCCTCCCCATTTTTTTTGCTAACTTGTGTATTTTATAAAATCTTGTTCCTATTTCATGAAGGCAATACATTATCTTGATGCCTTAAAATTATTAATGGTAGTTGTTTTCTTAATGCATCCTTCTTGCATTGTGTTTAGTCCAAATCTCCCACATATTTACTTATTTAGCTAGTTACTTATTGGCTTCTTTAATCTCTTGTTGCATATCAGAGGCTTCCCCAAATGTCCATGACAGTTGCCAATCTACATTTCTCTAAGTAAGACACTGAAGTAAAAACTGAAATCTCTGGGTCTAGGGGTGAAGAGAGGTCTATCAACTGGTACATGTTGATGTAAGGTCATCTGACAGCTGCTGCCTTTCTCAATGAGGATATGAAAATATTATTACCTGCTGGTCTGTCCTTTATGGTGCAGTGGTTCTAGTTTTTTTTTCAAGGGATGGCTTCTGTTGCCGCAGTCTGGCTGGGCACAATTCAGGAGCCACTTGTTTATTTTTAGAATAAAAACTTTATTTTTAGAACCACGCAAGATAAACAAAACAGCTCCTCAGGAAAAAACCCTCAGAGCCCAACTGCCACCACCGGCTTCCCACAAGCCACACACCCCAACCCAGACTCTTCCTCCCACAATCCTCCTGCTCTTGAGGCCGATTGGCTGGGTTCGCATGGGCGGAGCCAAAAAAGTCCCCCAATGAGCAGCTCCGTGGTCTGAAAGGGCAGGGAAACAGCCCAATGAGCATCACCGCAGAGGAGCCAATCAGCTAGATGTTGCTGGGGCCGCTGTGAGCCAATCATCAGCTGGTAGTCTGAAAGTTTGCCGGGGCCCCTTCGGCTGTGGCTCTCAACATCCTGTCAACTCTTTTTGGAGAATACTCAGCCTGGCTGATAAGCTCTGAACTAGGCACTGTTCAATGAGAAGACTGGCAAATGGTTCATCTATTTTTGGTCCCAGGCTACAGGATACCATTTCTCTGTACCTGCCAGTCTCTCTCAAATCTCTGTTTCCATTCCTTCAGAGTCATTAGTTTATTCTGAGTAGGAAGTAAACACCTGGGGACTTAACTGTTCTTTAAAAAGACTTTTGAAGAAATTCCTATCATGTACACAGGGCGTGCGCATGCAAACACAGAATTTTTACCTTCTCAGTGACTGGTGCATCCAGTTCCATGAATGTACAGGTATATGGGATAAATTGTAGGATTTCCCATCAATATAACAATCTTCTGACACTTAACTTTTTCTCTGTGCCACAGATTAACTTATTCTTCTGCTCCTCATGGAATATCACAGAAATGTGTTATGTTCTGTCTTTTATCCCTCTTGTGCTTTGTGTACAGAGAAGAAAAGTGAGAACACCTTAATTCTACCATTGTGAAATCAGTTATCTCTGAAAATGGTACTAAAAGGAGTTTGTTGTTATTGCTGTTTTAATTTTTATCTAGTCCCATCTCTATTTTCTTCTGCTATTTAATTCACTTGGTGTAATAGTTTGAAGGGGCAAATGTGCATCAAACACTAGGGTGACAAAAGTAAGCCAGACAGAAATGTCCTCTGCTGTCCTATACATTACAGTAAAGTGAAGATTCAGACACCAATTTCCTGTTCCATACATGAGGATGTTATGAAGGAAAAAGTTCAAAACATTGTGCAATCACACAGAAAAGGCATTTAGAACTAGGTAAATAATTTAAACACACACACACACACACACAAAAAAAAAAAAAAAAAAAAAAAAACAGGTGAAGCTAGCTCAAGAAAACAGGCTTGGAGGCCAGGAATGGGGGTGGGTATGCATGGGGCACATAGGCCATCCAAAGTAGTAGCTCAGGCAGGTAGCAGGCGGCACATTCCAGTGAATAAGAGCATAAGCTTGGTGAAAGAGCATGCGAAGCGAAAGGGGAGGCAATTCTGAAAAAGAAAGGGAGAAGGCACAGTCCATAAAGACTCTGAGCTGTATTAAAAATTTAAACTTCTGTTCAAGAGCAATGGAATGTCCTCTTTCCAACCAAAGATCAGGTGTTTGTTCGTAAGTATTATCTTGTGGGATGTATTAACTTTGGATCTTTATCAATAGGGATTGCTTTTTGATGTAGACCATTTTACAAAGAAAGAATATGTTAATGTTCCTTTCCAAATAACAAGTTTGCCAAACAGTGTAATATGCATTCCTCTCTCTCTTCATCAATTTATGATGCCTCCCTTAGCATATATAAAGGTATTCTTTAAATTCAAGTTGTCTGTGTCTCATCTATTTGCTCTATCCATCTATTCTTGCATATATATATATATATATATATATATATATATATATATATATGAATTTTCATTCTGTCACCAGAAGAACTTAAGTCTAGATATAAAGCAAAAATATGTCACAGTCTGTTTAATTACAGAAGATATAGAGACACACATGTCAAAGAATCATCACCTTCCAGATAACAGCAAATGCAAACACTGTGCCAAGTGCCAAGTGCTCTGCATGCCCTGCCACTGCAGCCAGTCTTCTATAGCCTGGTGGTCCTTTCACATGATCCCTGTCAATGTCACCCACAGAAATATGTGCTTTAATTGCAGTTGAAAGAAACAGGCTTAGATAGTTTAATTTACCTACTTAGGCCACAAATAGATACTACCTGATGAATTTTCTTTTCTCATATTTATCTGACATAACAAATATTAATTATCTTTTCTCTGTAGTCTCAGGACAATCTGTACAAGATTCCACCACTGTCTTCACAATGCTTGCTTGCAATCATTCTCCTGTCCACCTCCCATGCCATTTCTTATTCATGTCTATGCACCAAGTGTAGCACAGTGATTCACACGCAGTTATAGTAAGTAAACAACTGATTGAATATACTGTTTGCCTTTGCTTAAATTGCACTAGAAGGCTGACAAGATGGGTATAGCAGTCCTGGGCAGGTATAATGAGCAGCAAAAACAAACAAAATATATTCTACACAATCTTACCATATATGAAACTTATTGGTTTAACACTAGCAATTTTAACCCCAACATCATCTCCACATATTTGTAGAAGTTAAAGAATGAATCTTAGGTTCAGAAAGAGAGGGCACTGGAGAAGCTTCTTTGGATCAGTACAAGAAGTTTAATAGCCAAACTCCAGGTGCAAAAGGATAGTTGTGTTATGACAGCTCACCTCTGGCCAATACTAGAAAAATCCTGTGATTGGCAGTTGCAGACTTGGAAATCTATAATATTTAAAGCTTTGTAATGATATACCCTTCATTAAGTATTTGGTGCCCCAACCAGCTGAATCTCACCATGAGCAAAAATATATTGTCTTCAGTTTAGCTGTGTCAGTTATATTTGTATCAGTGACTCAACAAATTTTTATTGCTTAGCACATATAGCTATTTTGTCCTCTCCTTGGGGATCACCACTCTCCTAATGAAGACAATTATCAGTTTCAATATCAGGAATGTTCCATCAACTCAATATTTGAGAAGAAACACAAAGCTGAAATTATACTTATTTATTTCTAGGAATATTTTCCTCTTCGGTTCAAACATAAAGAATATTCTCATAAGCCTTCTCCTGAAAGACAACCTCTCAAGCTGCAATTTTAAAAAAAAATGGATTTATTCCCATCTTACATTATATATTTCAAATGTATGGAGTATTCACTATATGCCAGGTAATGTGTGATATATAGGGAGGGATACATAGATAATTAAGACAAGGTTCCTGCATGTGGGGACCTATAATATACAGGAAAACAAAAACACAAATATACTTAAATTTTATGTGATAAAAAATTTTAAAGGAGATGAATCATGTTCTGTGAGAGAACAGAAGAAAAAATGATTTGTGTGGGCCTGGCTAGGGAGACGAAGGACAAAGATCCCTTATGAGATGTGTAAGAAGAATGTCAAAGGATTTGGCTAACAGACACAAGGAGAAGCTTTTTTTTTTTACTGAATATGTTTTAGTTTTGAGATGCTATCCTAGTGATAGGAATAGCTAATTATTATTGAGCAGGTACCACATGCCACATTCTGTGCTGAAGGCTTTAGGTATATTATTCCAATCAACACTCAAATAATCTCAAATGTTTTCATCTACTTAACAAAAGCCTTTTAAATACACACAGGAGGCTGAGAATTGTTCTCATTTGTAATGTTACTCTCATTTGCAATGTTAGGCTTCAAAAGAAGTTGAGGTCTAGAGAAACAATGAAGCTGGGATCAAACCCACACCCTGTCCTTTGATAGATGCACACTGTAGTCTCCTCATTGCAAAGTATTCTGGAAATGAGTGGCCCAGTGTGAAGGCCACCAGCCACACATGGCTAGTAAACACTTGACATCTGACTAATCTAAACTGAAGTGTACCCACTGTTAGTGTAAAATACACTTCAAATGTAGAAGACAACAGATGATTAATTTCGTCTGTTTTGTGTTTTCTAACATTTTTATTTGAATGGTTACTAAAAAATTTAAAATTAAAGATATGGCTCACATTATAATTTTATTGGACTGTCCCATAAAGATGATAAAAACCAGTACCAAGATGCCCTCATGGAGACTGCAGTCTAGTGGGGTAGATGGGACTGCATTTAAAGCAGGACGGGTGCGTAACTACTGCTTCTTGAGTTTACACAAGGCAGACATTTCTTCTGACTAGAATAAATGGGGATCTCTTCTGTCTTTGTCACAATTGAATTTCCACAGAATCCCAAACCTGAATATTCACTCTAACTTTGGGCTTATCATAGAAATGCAAAGAACATCTGAAGCCAAAGGACAACCTCAGCCTGGGAATGGTGATGGTTCACCATCTACCTCCACAGAGACGGAGAAGAAAAGGGATTGACAAAGCTCGTGGCAACTCCTAACCTCTAATCATCCAGAGGTTCTAATAAGCAGCAGATTTCCTTCGTCAGGTACACTTTTCCAAAGTGATTACCACATGCTAAGAATAACACTAGACTACAGTGAGTTACCTTCCAGGGTCCCTTTTGCCCTCTCTGGTCACAAGGCAGCACTAGACAGGGAACTGACCAACAGGCAGGTGACCAGGTCTAAGGGCAGTGCAAGGCCCTAGAAAATACAGTCAGCAGCCTCTGAGTAATGAGAATTAATTACATCAATGTGGTCCCTCTGGGACTCCACTGGTTTTTCATTTTTGATTAATTTAAAGAAGTTCAATCTATTTTATGCATCAGCAGGATGTTTTGAAAGATAAACAAAGCTGTCTGCAATTTGACTTTCTCCTGATTTTACACAGCTCCAATTTCACTTTTTCCTCATTCTCCCAATTGTTATGGACTACTTACTCTTTGACACCTCAAAGAACCAGATGCTTTTCAAGCCAAGAGGCCAAGTTCTCCTGAGAATTCTCCTCCATGGGAATTACTATAAAAGGTACTATAAAAAGTGAATCTTCCTGGCAGCATTTTGAAGGCGAGTTCTTTGCACTGCATGGCATCAAGTTACCTGGAGACCTTTCAGCATTTGTGGTTCCAGAGCTCTAACTTTCAAATGCAAATGGGATGCCAGCAAGGCCACTTGAGACCTGAGAGCATATTGAGATGTCATTGTAATTACATGGGACTCAGACCTGGCCAGCAAGCCAGGACTATGTATGTGCAGAGGTGGTTTTGCTTCAAGCCAATTCCTGTCTCTCCTCAACTCCCAGAGGCCCAGCGAAAAATACAGACAAACCAAAAATAGTGTGAGTACCTTTCTGCAGTTGTAAACATTGACAACCCACCTTCCCAAGCTTAGCCAGCTTTGAAATTTTACGTAACTTTAGGTAAGGTACTGACTGAACTGTTCTTAAAATAGCACTAATTGATTTTATTTTGTCTTCCTTTCTAAAGTTAGGAAACGGAGGCACAGAGTGACCAAGAACACACAAAGTGGTTGGCCACTAGGATCAGAACCACAATAGTAAGAACATAGTGGAGTAAGAATTCACAAAGAGGCTTATCTGACCCCACTCTATGTTCTTAACCTTCACAACATACAGCCTATGGCAAAATATTTACACAATGTACATATACTTCCTCTTATAATTTATAAAGTTTTTAATATAACTTGGCAAATCAAGACCTGATTGTTGGCCACATTTTTCTCATCTGTAAAATTGATTAATGGTAATAGAACAACCATAACATCTGGTTGTTTAGGGGTTGTATTTATTTCCTTGTATAAATCATGCTTTATTTTGTCTAATTATTTCCTTTTTATTCTTTAGAAGATTTGAAATGCCTTGGCAAGTTAAATAACCCTTCCAGTACTCCATTTTCCATCTATCAATGTGTATAATAACAAAGCCACATGCTGGTACCTAGGGTTATTGGAATGAAATAATGGATCTGAAACACTATTTATTAATAGACGCTATATCAGCATTTTTGCACTGCAGTTGAAGTAACAAAATTCAGAACCTTGTTTTATTTCTACTCTTAATTAACAAGAGCATAATGAAGGAAAACAAAACACTTCATCCTCTTGTTTCTTTTAGTTACCACAAACTTGGGATGTTCTTCTCTTAATGAATTCATCATGTGCAGACAGCTTTAAGAATCCAGGGGGGAAAAAATCAACAAGCCTCAGCGCAGAGCCTTGCTACCTGGAAGAATGCTTCAGGAAAGGAAGGTGAGTACTGAGTGGTCAGCTTTAGGGATACTTAATAGTAATCCCCTAGGTATCCTTATCCAGACAGCTCCATTCTCAAGTAAGGTCAGAGAGTAAAGTAAAGCCCTCACAAATAAATGTTGAACCGGGTGTTAAAACACCACAAATGCTATACAAAAATAGCAGCTGCTGGAAGGAATGTGGAGACCTCATCACCTGGCATCAGCTCAGACTGAGGCTTCCGCATGAGAGATGGTGGGAGGAGGACAACCAAATATCCATGGTGTGTGGTCAGGTCTTCATCTTCACACACATGGAGCCTTCCTCGGAAATGTAAGAAAGACTGTTGGAAAATGCAGATCAAGCAAAGGGATAATATGGTTCTTCTGAACCAGGGAATTAGAATTGTGTCTATCAGGACTCTCCTTCAATTCTGATATTCCTATAATTGATGGTTCAGTAATATCATCTTGGTACCTTTGCACTGACATGGCTCTTTGTTACACATGTACACGATGCTACATTGTGTACAACCAGAGAAATGAAAAGTTGTGCTGCAATTGTGTATAATGAATCAAAATGGATTCTGCTGTCATATATACCCAATTAAAATTCATTAATTAAAATAAATTAAAAAATAAATATATGATTTGCAAGTTTAAAAAAAGAGGAGAGGAGGAAATTAGCATTTATTGAATACCTGCTGTGTACCATGTCATGTGCTAGCTAGTTTTCATTATATTATTTGATTCTCAAATGAGCCTCATAATTACTCTGAATTTATAAAAGGAGAAACAGACTCATAATTATGCTCAGGTTAAATAACTAGCAAATAGTCAAGCCAGTATTCAAATTCAGATCTCTATTATTCCAAAACCCATGCTGTTTCTACTTTATTTACAATAATGCAATATTGTCTCAGCAGTAGCTATTACTAATTGAACTTTCCTAATTCCCACTCATTGATGATGAAATGCATGATACTGGAATTTCATTAGGAACTTGAGCTGCCCCCTCCTAAGCCATGCATTCTGACCCACTGCTTAAGGTTTCCAATGGTACTTACTCATGTCTCTATTTCCTTTATAGTCTCAATTTTATTTGTACAAAAACAGGATTTCAAGTGGAAGTTCTTATGTAAACACAGATTAGTACTTGAAAAGATGGTAGAAACCAATGGTCCCAGTCTTCTAATTTTACCATTAGGAAACTGAGACAAGAATCAAGAATATTTGCTTACCATTAGAAGTGAAGATAAGAATAGACTCCCAGGCTACCCCAGGATAATTTAAGATCATGAGTCCTCATCAGCAGATGAAAGGATGGGAAGATGTAATGTGTGTACACAATGGAATACTGTCAGCCATAAGGAAGAATGAAATCCCATCATTTGCAGCAGGGTGGATAGAACTGGAAACCACTGTGTTGGGTTGAATGGCCAGACACAGAGGAAAGGTGCCTAGCTCTCTGCCATAAGTGGAAGCTTAAGAATGTCAACCAGAAGTAGGATAATTATTGTTAGAGGCTGGGAGGGATGAGGTGGGGGAAAATTAGAGGTTAGATAATGGGTACCAAACACAGGAAGACAAAAGGAATAAGTTCCACAACACAGTGAGATTATTGCAGTTCACAATAACCTATTATATATCTTATGGAGATCTAGAGAAAAGAAGCTCCAAGTCTCCAAACATAAAGAAACAATGAGAAGAAAATGTTAATTACTATGATTTGACCAGTGCATGATTAATCAGCCTGTGTGAAAGTATCCCTCCAAACATCTTTACCATGTACAATTAATACATATTAATTAAAAAATTAAAGAAAAAAATTAAGATTGTGGGTTCTATCATCTAAGAGGTAAATAGGATAGATAAATATAGATAGATAAATAATACATAGATTTACAGATTTTAATTAGATAATGTTATGTTTGCTATTTGCATCTAAAAGGATGACAAGATTAAACAAATGCATATAATATTAGAGAAAGGCCAAAAAATCTTAACCCAAGCAATCTGGATTTATATTTCATCTTCACTTGCTTTGTGTTCTTATTCATTCCCTTGAAAATTTTCCCTTACCTGTAAAAAGGAAATGTTAAGCCCTACCTTCCAACTTTGAGAATTTGATAAAATAACGTGAGCTAACACAGCATAGCACAGAGTAGCCAAGAATTCAACTTGCCCCCATACATCTTACAAATTTGGGAAAGAAACAAAAGACTGTAATGACACTCTAGCAGCATTATCAACTTAACTTTTTTCAGCACACCTAAATCTTAGAAACTTGGGCTCAAACTTAAAAGACATGAAAACTCAAAACTTATTAGCCCAGTAAACTATAACCCAGTCACTACTATAGCATAAAAATATCCACATGGAATCATCCATAGTTATCACATTATGTATTTACACTGTCATCTACCATCAGCAGCATACTGCTGTTATCTCCCTAACAGCTCATCCCATATCCACAAGGATGAGGATTCACCTGATGGACTCTTCCTTCAGCACCAGCTTGACATTGCACTCTTAGTTTTTTCCTTGCAAGAAATTGCACTCACCCCAAGGCCATTTCCCTAAAACAGTATATATGCTCAGTTGTAGTAAAAAAAAATAAATAAAAAAAGTGTGTTAAATAAAATGTGCAATATACCCATGCTTTCATGATTCCTAGCCCTCATGTCAGGTAAACAGCAAGCTCAGTCAGCTGTTTCACCCTGAAATCTGGAGATCCACCTGAATCCTAGATACACAGGCTAGAACCCAGGAAGTGTACTTCTTCCTCACTTCTTATTTTCTTTGGAAGTGAATGGGAATTTGTTGTATGGTAAATAGTACTCCAAGTGAAGTCTTTTAATGATGCATTTCAGGAAGTAAGATTTGTTTTTTAAATTATTATATCGATTGTATTCTTAATTCAGCACCATCTTCTCCAATGAGAATCACTGCATGACTCATAGAAAGTGGAAGCCATTCTTTGCACTCTAGGATATTGGTTCAAATCTGTGAGTGCTGATAATGACAGGCAATCATCCCCAACTGTGTGTGCAGTATGTTTGTCTTAATTGAATATATATTGAACAAATATTCACTGTTACTAAACTCAGAAGTGGCATGGGGCAAGAAGAAAGAAATAAAAGAAAATTGAGTTCTACTTACATGCCAAGACCCACAACATGCTGGGTACCACCAAGGAGCATATTAGAAATGAAATGGAAAGCATGGCCCACACTTTATACAGTGACCACAGCTCACTTTACAGGAACCATGACTTATCTCCTAGCTCTGCCTCACTGTGTGCACCCACATGGGTGCCCTGGGATCCATTCTCAGAAGTTCTTCCCAAGGACCCAGCATTAAAACAGACCACTATGCAGTCTCCAATTCTATATTGTAATTATAATTATTGGGCTCATTTCCTCTTCCTATGATCAAGTCCCCACCCTTGTCTTCTAATTCTAGAATTTCGATTCATATCTCTTTCCATGATTAACTGCCTGTCCCTGCCTGATTACCACCCAATATACCATTTCTTTTCAAGAACAAAATCATGTCATTATTATGAACTAAACACTGTGAAAACTAAACCTTCCTATTTTAATTTCATCCTTCCAAAACACATTCAAGGATAGGTATAATTGTGCCTGGAAAAAAAGGAGGTAGAATTTAAAGTTCTATAATTGGTGGTAAACTGAGTTATAAAGATTGAAAGTGAAGAATTAGTTGAAGATTCAAAATTAGGCAGTAGTTCCAGAAATCTTACTGTCCTCAAACTAAGGAATACATCTTGAAGCATTAAAAAAAAATCATATTAGAACAAAATGAGGAAGTAAAACACAACTGCATGACAAAAAAATTCCTATGTAATGTATAATCCCATGGAATGCAGAGTGCTTCTCAAATTTTAACATGTATACAAATCACTTGGAAGTCTTACTGAAACGTACACTCTGGCTTAGTAGTCTTGGTTGCAGCCCAAACACCTGCATTTATAGCAAGCATATAGTGATGAGAATTCTGATGCTAGCCCATAGGTCATATATTAAGCAGCAAGGGTATAAAAAACAAAGAGAGGTGGCTGGGGATGTGGCTCAAGCGGTAGTGCACTCGCCTGGCATGCGAGAGGAGCTGGGTTCGATCCTCAGCACCACATACAAATAAAATAGAGATGTTGTGTCCACCAAAAACTAAAAAAAAAAAAAAAAAAAAAAAAAAAATCAAAAAAATTCTCTCTCTCTCTCTCTAAAAAAAAAACAAAAACAAAGAGAAGTCTTCAAGATGCCTTTAGACATGTGGTAACTGTCTAATAGATCCATAAAGAAAATTGGAGATGCAGGATTTGGGGTGTGAAGAAGGTAGAATGGAAGACTGATCATTTGAGGGTGCTTTATGGAGGCCAGGATTATCTTTCAGAAAGTGTCCTGAGTGTTTCCTACAGAGACCACATGGAACTCAGAGGTTTGGCAGCTCCTCCTGAAAAGCCTTTTCAATGTGAGAAAGAACAAGCTCCCTGTTACTGCAGAGTTACTTCCATCACAGCCAAGAACATTCACCTTCTATAGAGTGAAGGGTCCCTTGGCTTTTTCGTTTGCCAAGACTCACTCACACTGTAGGCGAAGATGAAAACATTTAGCATTCAGCTCCCTTAAAGAATGTTGGGAATATACACCAGAGATCTTTATCAAAAACTAAACAGTTATTGTTTGGCAAGTGTTTAGAACAGAGCATGGAACAATATATAAATCTTGTTGGTTCTCTTCTTACCAGCAACTGCCTGACTGCTTTAACTTGCAAGTTTTGATGTTATTTTGTTCTTGTTTGGTTGTTGTGTTTCTATTTTAGTCTGGTTTTATGTTAAAGTTGTCTGATAAAATTACTTTTTTAAGAAACGCATGCTAACTTCCACCCCCTAAATATGCTGATGTTCCTATATAACTTAACACTTCAAATACAGAAATAAACACTTAAAAATCAGCTTAACATTTCTATTGTCATATCTAAGTAAGTGGTTAACTATCATTCGCTTGAATACCTCCAGTGCTGGTCAGCTCACCATCTCTCAGAGATCTCAGTACACCTTCAGACAACAATGTTGGGAAATTCCAACTTACATTATACCAGTCTGGCTTCATGAATCTGATTTGTTAGTCCCAGCCTTTCTCTATCGCCATAAAAAAAAAAAAAAAAAACCATAGCCCCTCTTTCAACTTGTAGTTCTTCAAATATTGAAGACAACTAATTGTGGTTCTGTAGAATCCCCACTTTTCCAAGTCAAAAATTATTTATTCTTTTGACTGTTCCTTATGTAAATGAGTTTAAATATCTTCTCTACCCTATCACCTTTATGCTAAAATTGCTTTAATTTTTCTCAAACCGTAGTGATCTCAATCAAATATAAAACTCCAATTGGGAATGAGTAACTTAGACTGTTCCTGCCACATCCCATGCGTTAGCCAATTTTATACCTTAATGAATTCTGAGATTCCACTACAGAGTTAGAAAGAGAAAAACAATATAAATCCTGTGAGAGATGGACCCAAGATGAGTAACCCAGCCACAACCCTTACTGACCAAAAAGGAAAGTTCATTAATCTAAGTTAAAAACTTTAATTTATTAAATAACAATTTTACACTTAAAAATTAAAGATGAATATGATATTTACAGATAAATACATACAAAGACCCTAACAATGCCTGACACAGACTAGACATTCAACAAATTATAACTATTATTAGTTTAGCTATTTTGGTCAAACATGTCACTGATTAATTTATATTGTAATTGTAATCACTTAAAATCTTTAAATCTTTTTTTATATCATACTAGCACAATCATTTTATGGTGAAACCATTGACACAAATTTATCTTTAGCTATAATGAATTTATTTTTTTTCAATTTTTAACCTATTAATTTAGTCATTTGAATATTTTATGGATGAGAATTTAGCAACCAAATGTTTTAAATATCTCTCATACCATTAAGCCAGATGAAATTCTGATCATGTCATTTTTGTTTAAATCATAATGTTTAAAATGTTAGGTATAATATGCATAAACACATGTGAATATATATACATATATACTCCTAAATATTTATATCCCTGCACACAAGTGCTTGTACACACACACTCCCCAACACATACACATATTGGAAAAAGAGTCCAATGCCTCTAACATTATAACCATATAGATAAGCTTGGAACTTTTGACTCTAGCTCTTGGATTTCCTGTGAGTTACTTTATTTATATTAAATAATCCTCAATGTTCTATTCATTCACAAAGATTTTATGAGAGCCTCTGACATCATGTTGAAATCCAAACATGTAATACATATACCTAACCGACCAAAGATGGAAATGACTTTAACATGGGTGGTTTATTCTTGATGAACCCATGAAGTCTAACATTCATGATTGCTTCCTTTTCCAAATGCTTATAAAAAATCTCTTCCTAATAATCATTTTTCACTTCTTGTCAAGGATCCAAAAAAGCAAGTTTCTAGTTACCAATGTGAAACTGAAGAATAATGAGAAAAATGATTTCATGTATCCCTTTGAAAGAATTTTTGTTAAATTAGCAGAGCAATTGTTCATATATATATATATATATATATATATATATATATATATATATATATATATACCATTGAAAACTACTCAAGGATAATGCACCATTAAATGTTTTACAAGTTTTTCACATACATTTGGGATGACCAAAAACATGACAATGACTTAAGAGATTTGGAATTACAATAACCTACTACACATTCTAAGAATTTTTATAAAATTTTAAATAGTTTGCAAATGGAAGTTCTCAATATTTTTGCACAAGTTATATTTTGGGGTAACCATAGAAGAACCCTTGGATATTAAATTTAATTCTCTTGGGTTAGATGGCAGGCTCCAGATTACCAACATTTACAATAAAATGAAACATGTTTTATGGATATACAAATAGTCTATCTTGGTAATTATTCCTTATACAATTGTAAAGTCTGTATATCCTTCCCATATTGGGTGGAGCATTTTGTAAATGGTAATTATGTTAAGTTTAAGACTTCTCTTTTCTTTCTGTTTTGCTCTCTATTCTTTATTTACCAATTATTGACAGAAGTCTTTGAAGTATTTTTAATATAAGCATTAGTCTCTTTATCCTTTTAGATCTGTTAGTTTTACATCATATATTTGAAGCTTGTTATTGAGTATAATAAAATTTTTTCAGTCCTCATAATTATGTATCCTCTTATTCATGAATGCAAAAAGCTCTTTATCATGAGTAAATTCTCTATTTTGGAATATACACATATGTGAAAAATATTTTGGTGTAATTCTAATATAAGCTATTCTCTCTTTCTTTAGATTCACTTTTGTTTTTTCCACTTGTTTACCTTAAAATCGTTTGTAGATTCATATTTACTGAAGTTTTAAGGTAAATATAATGATTTCTTACTTAATGTGATAATTTCTGTTTTGAAATAAGCATTTATGACAACATATAATTGATGTAATTATCAGTATGGTTCATTTCAATCTATAATATTGTTTTCTGTTTATCTCTCTACTTTATATTTCCTTTTTATTCTTTTTGCTTTCTTTTTGATTTAGGGAAATTTTTCATGATTTCATTTTATCTCCACTATTGGTTTTGTTTATTAGCTATTCTGCTTTTTAAAGAGGATGTTTCATAGTTCACATATACATCTTTAACTTGTCAAATAATATCATGCCATTTTATCAAATAATATCATGCCATTTAATATATAAAGTAAAAAAAATCACATATTTTTATTTCTCCCTCCTTTCTTTTTGTTAATATTTTCTGCTTATGTTGTAAACCCTATAATATATTCTTAATGTTTTGCTGTAAACAGTCAATAATCTTTTAAAGAAAAAGAAGCACAAGAAAATTACTCGTATTTGTTACTTCTGCTGTTTTTTATTCTTTTCTGTAGCTCTGTTTCCATCTGGTATTGTTTTCCTTCTGTCTGCAGAACTTCCTTTAATACTTTTGTACTTCAGGTCTGCCAGCAATGGATTTTGTCAGCTATTGTTGTATGAAAAAGTCTTTATTTTGCCTTCATTTTTGAAATATAGTTTTTATGGTAATAGATTTCAAGGCTGAAAAGTATTTTTTCCTTAAGAACTGTAAAAATTTATTTTTATTGTTTTCTGACTTTCTTTGTGTTAACTAAAAATATTTTTCTCCCCCTTTAAGTACTTTTTCTTTACATGGAAAATTAGTTTTACATGACCAATTTTTCTTTGGTTTTCAGGAATTTATTCTATGTAGAGTTTGTTAAAATTGCTGAATTTGTTTGTAGATAACTTTCCTCAAACATGCACACATTTTCAATTTAGCTTTTTCTGATAGTTTTCCTTGCTCTTTCCCCTCTGTGCTTTCCATTATATATTGGTCAAGTTAGATTCTCTCATCATCCACTGAGTCACTGAGGCTCTGTTAATTTTTTTATTTGTATATTTTTTCTTTCTCTAAACTTCATTTGGATTTTTCCACAGCAAAGATTTCCAGTTCAACAATGTTTCCTTCTGTGAAATCTAATCTTCTGTTAAGTTCGTTCAATGAATTTTGTATTTCACATCTCAGCAAGACCACCATCACTCTCTGCCTGCATTCTGCCTCTTCGTGCTATGATCAATAAATTGCTTCCAAGAAGAAAGCTAAACTGATTGACCATACAGCACTCATGCATTCCCTTTCTCTTGAGGATCACAGACTTACACAATCTCTTTCTTGTAAAATGTCAGAAAGTAATTGTTTCCTATATTTTTCCCAGGGGCTCTCGTAGTTTCAAATGGAAAAGCAAGTTCCATATTAGTCTCTCTTTCACAAGCAGAAGCACAAATCTTGTCCCGCATAATTTGGGGAAATGCTAAACCAAAAAATGTGTATAGATGCTTTGGATGTGTTTTACATTTGAATTATTACTTTATTTTCCAATGATTTACTGATAGAATGATAATTAATTCATAGGAATTTTAAAATAAGAAGACTCTAACTTAAATTAGTATTTAATGCTGAGGAGACAAATGGCATGCATATCATTTGAGAGGGGAAAAGCGTACATTAAGTCAGAATAATTTAAGTAGAGTTGACTGAATACACACAGTGAGTAATAGAGTATTGTGTTTAATATTCAGAAATTCTGACTTGACTATTGGAGAAATATTTCTTTCCTAGTTTTTCCAATTAAAACATTAAATTTGAGCACAAAAGATCATCCAGTATTAGGCCAGGAAGAGAAATATATATCATTCTTTCCAAACTGCACATTTTACAGCTTTAGAAAGGAGAATTAGGGTGAGAGCAATGTTTTCATTCACCTGAGGCAACACAGCTTGCTGATGGGACTTAACTCCCAACACCAAGAGTCACATTCCTTCCTTCCTCCTTCCAACTTCAGTTCATTGAAAAACAGGGTGGCACAAAATTAATCAATATAAATAAATAAGATGTCCTTCTAAAAATTAAAAATGTTTCCATTAACCTTATCATGTATTATCTAAATGGTTTATTAGGCAAATTCTTCATTAATCCTACTACTTATTGCATACTTTGTGGCCAATTATTGCATCTAAAAAGTTAAGCAGCCCAAATATGGCATAAAAGAAGTGGGTAAGAGGTAACTTTCTGAAACCATTTGTTTCACTTGTATACTAATCAGCACTGTGCAGAAGTATATTGAGCAAAAGTCTTAGAAAATAATTATTATTGGAGCTCATAGAGATTTTGTAAAGAATTACATTCTTTATCAAAAATCTCAAGTCCTTGAAAATATCAGATCCCCTCAAGAAGTTCCTCAAGGCTTTATTTTTACAATCTGACTTAGTGAGCATTTAAGGAAATAATTCATCTAAGCTATTCATAGAGTTCAATTGAATCTTTAACAAGATGGTGTTAGAGAGATTAAATAATGTCCTGAACGATGTTCAAACATTTTAGAATCAGTGATTATAAAAGAAGCTCATAATTCCCTTCACTTCTTACTAGTACCCTATTATATATATATATATATACCTTCTTGAGAATTGGACCTTCAGATCAAGCAGTGGAGGTGGTATAGTAAGCTAAATTAAAAAGCATACCCAAAGCTGCTGAACTCCAGAGAGCTTTCCACTGGCTTTACCCAAGCTCTATTTCAGTATGTCTTTCTGACTCAGCATTTACCAAATAACTATTGTTAAAATGGACAGTTAAGGCAAAACATACTACTTTAAGTGGTTATCAGCTAGAGAAAGCAGTGTGCGGAGCCCAGAGAAATGAGTTTCCAGATAGCATCTATACATTTAGTCATCAGATAATCATTGAGAATGTACTGCATGCTAAACATCACACCAGGGAATGAACTGGTGACCAACTCACAGTGTGTGGGCTGATCTTGTTCCATTCTCTTTAGTTGCTGCATGCTTCCCCTACTCATTACTGCCAGGAACCACTGAAGTGGAAACTCAACAGGACCCTCTGTGTTGTTTCTTGCTGTATCCCTACTCACTAATACTGATCCACCAGTAGGAAGATTTTGAATTCTCTGGTTCTTCAGGTCAGTACTAAAAATAGGATTGTGGATGTGTTAGTGATTTTTCTACATGTATTCATGTCCTCTCATTCTTATTGCATGATATATGTCAGAAGAGATATTAAAACCTCAGAACCTGACTACTGGAAGGAGGAATCATCTAGTACATCTTGGATTGAGGGTAGGCCCTTGTAGCAAGCTCTGTTCTTGCTTTGTGTTTACCATGAATTCAAACCCACCATTGTCTTCTTCGTTAGAAAAATCCAAATTTGATGTAATTGGTGAATAATAAATATAGTAATGGCTTCTTTGGGGTCAACCAAAATAGGGAGTTCCACCACACAGCAATACTTCATCACCATCACCATCCAGTACCTCTTCTCTTGCTGAAGTCTTTCCTCATTTAAGATTTTCATCTGCTGAGTCTGTCATTTCTCTTCCATCCTTCAGCCTCCAGAATGTGCCCCTCTGCAAAAGTCATCAACACACATCCATGTTATTTGAGCATACCCTTTGAGGACATTCAAGGAAGCTGGGCCACAAGCAAGCACTGAGTGCATACTGGGACCAGGTTCTATACAACTGCTTTTATACTTGTTACTCTAAACAACTTTTGAGGACAATAAAAATTATCATCTTTACCTTATAGTTGAGTAAACAGATGCACAAAGACAATAGATAACATAGCAAAATTATATGTATTTTCTTTGCTATTGTATCATATAAAAGTGGGAATTCAAAATCACATGTGAATGGTTCCAAATCCTGTGCTATTTACTAGATTTTACGCAGTTCATAATAACAGCTACTATTCATTGAATACTTGCATGTGTCAGGCATTGTACAATGCATTTCCCAAATGTCATATAATTTAATCCTCACCATGACCCAACTATGAGTAATGTTATTATCCCCATTTTACAGTTGAGAAAACAGAGGTTAAGCAAAGATAAGGCACTTTCCCAAGATCACAGAGCAAGAAAGTAGGAAAGGAGAAAATAATCACCTCCATCTATTGTTTTCTGCGATATCACACTAGTGAAAGGAAATGTGATGCTCACGTCCAGTATTCCTCGTCAATTTAACAAGTCTCCTTGCAGACATTCATAAAAGGATTTTCTATTCTCTACTCAAACATTTTTAGTGACAGGGTGTTCACTGCTCCATGATCTGGTCTGTTGCCCACTTGGATCCTCTAGTCATAAGAAATGTATTTGTTTTGAATCAAAAGCTGCCCTTCTTTAAACTTCTGAGTTCCACTGTTCTTTCCTAAAGAGCAGCAATTTTCTATAGTTCTCTTCCATAGCATGGCTCTTCAAGGACCTCCTTCTTTTTCAGCTCTAGAGGGTGCATTTGCGACGACTGGTTGTATGCTAGATGCTGTGGATGTAGTCCACAGTCCCCTAGGCAGCAATAAAACAATCTTCCAAATTGACATTGAATAGAAAAATGGATAAGTAGCATAAAACTGAAGAAATGTATAAGGGATTGTGAAAGTATAATTCAAGGGAACTTGGTCTAAAATTGGTTTGGATGGGTGAGTTCAGGAAGGCTTCCCTGAGAGGAGGATGTTTTAAAAATCTGTAGAAATTTACAAGGAAAAAATAACTAAGGAGTGAAGACACTGACATGAAGATGTAGTAAAGAGAGTGAAGTCCTGAGGCTGAAGGAAGCACAGGCTTTCCATCAACGAGAGGAAGGCTGAAGATGCTGAAGAACATTGAGCATATGAGGGAATCCACTAAGGTAAGACTGGAGGAAAATGATGGCCATTTTCGTGATAAAAGTCCATACATATTGCTATGGTTTAGGTGGGGTTTGAGTTTGTCCCTGAAAGAATCATGGGTTGGAAATTTGGTCCCCAATGTGGCAATGTTAAGTGGTGGAACCTGTATGAGTTGGAGCCCATTAGGAGGCCATTGGAGGTGCTGCCCCTAGAAAGGCTTAAGTAGCTCTCAAGGGACTCCAGTTTGTTCTCATGAAAGTGTAAAAAAAAAAGCAAGAGTGGCCCTTTCCTTGTCTCTTGTCTCTGACTTTCTGTCTCACCATGTGATATCTCCTTCTGCCATGTATTCCCATAGTGATGCCATCTGCCATGTTGTAATGGGGACCCTCGCCAGAGATGAAGCTATGTTGTTTGGACTTTCAACTGCCAAGTCCACAAGCTGAATAAACCTCTTTTCTTTATTAAAGTACCCAGCCTCAGATATTCTGCTGTATGGTTGAAAAATGGATACATAGTAATCCACATGCCGTGTTTATAATTTTGAGCTTGGTCTTTAACGTTGATCTCTAACACCGTTTTCCAATCAAAAGACAAAGCTCTCCTTGGAAAAAGGACTAATGTGGTGAAACTGTAGCATAATTTAGTTCCAGAAAGTAAGGAAAAGCTAAAAATCAAAAAGAGAAACAAAACTTCTTTGAGGGTATATCAAAAGAGCAGAGGGGCCAACTGAAGAACTTGCAATGGCTAAAGAGGGAAAAATTGAGCAAAACAATAAATAGTCATTGGATTATAATCCAAAGTATAAAACAAATATCCACAAGTTAATAGTGATATAATAAAAATTAATAAATAAATCATTAGTCACACATAGACAGATATCCCCATGTACAAGAATTCCAAGTAATTTATGTAGTTACTCAACCCCCAAAGTGGTGGATCATCATTCCCATTCTCCAGTAAGTGTGGGCTGCACCTACTGACCTCCTGCCTAAAAGACCAGAATGGAAGAGGGAAAAGAAGTATTTACAAAGTAAAAATCTTACAAATACTACCTCAGTCAGGTGATCAAAGTCAATATTGATAGAAACAAATCATATCACTTGACGTAATACTACTGGAAAGATACTCTACCTCTGTGGTCTTCCTCACAGAAGGCCCTATCTCTAATAATGAGAAAAATGTCAGTAGAGGTCATTAGAGGGGCTGTACCTAGGAAGGATTAAGTAGCTCTCAAGGGACTACAATTTGTTCTCATGAAAGTAAGTTGTTCTAAAAAGAGCAGGACCAGTCCTTTCCTTGTCTCTTGTCTCTGACTTTCTGTCTCACCATGTGAGACAGAGGACCAACAGTCCTAAGCAAGGTCAGGATGATCAAAAACAAGGAAAGTCAGAGAAACTGACAGCCAAGAGGAGCCTCAGGAGTTATGATGATTAAGCACAGTGTATTTCCCTGAATGAAATCCTGGAAACGAACACAACAAAAGAAAAGAACTAAGTAAATTTGAATGAAATGTGAACTTTCGTTAACATAAGTGTTATAATATTTTTAGTTCATATAATATTCATTAAGAGAGATAAATGTATCCTACTAATATAAGGCGATAATAACAAAATAAATTTGATGTGTAATATATGAGAACTCCTTATTATCTTTCCAATTTTTCTGAATATTTAAAAGTACTCTAAAATACAACATTTTTTTTAAAGGCAAAAAGAAAAATATGGTCCTGGTCTGGAGAAGAATCAGGACCAACATCAAATTTCTCTAACTCTAGTTTAAGACTATTTCTACCAGATCATTATACTATAGAAAGGTACCCATATATTTTTTTTATAAATCCAGCAAGCTAAGGAGTCTCAACATCCCTATAAATAATCTTACAGACATATTCTAAACTCAAATTTATAACTTGCTTAATTTCAGAGATCTCCAATTATGTTCCACCTCATTCTAGCAACTCACACACATGGCCCTATCAGAAAGGAAATGCTGTGGTAAATATCTCCATCTCCTTAGTCCTACCTCTGCCCTATGAAGACAATCTTTGCTACCAGGTGAATAATTATTCCCTGTAACTTCCCTGTCATCCCAATCTGTCAACTGTCTTCTCACACTCCACCTCTCCTAACATTGGCTGGACCCCAAGATCCTCTCTTTCCAGCATATATTTAGCCTTACCCCAGATCTCTTAATGCCATTAATATTCAGCAAACACCTCGTTCCCTAGTCTGCATTCAGTTGATCTTCCAGTCCTGCTCCTAGAATGCTCAGGGCTGCTGGAATAAACAAACCTGCTCAGTCGATTATCTCCAGGACCGTCTATCTACTCCACAATGGCTCCAGACTAGTCCATCTCTGCTGGACTTTAAACAATGTCCACCAATAGCTTTTCTTTTCCCTAAAAGTCCTGTACCAACTGTTCTCTTGAGGATCCCTAGAACATGTACACTCTGTTTCAGCCCTAGACTTACCTATTTCCTTTTCATCTTCTCAAATAGAATTGTCCTCTGCCTGAGAAGATCCTGACCATCAGGTTCTTCCTCAGCTTCTCTCTCTCTTTCCCCTAGCAGGGACACCTCACTGACTCCTGTGTCCCATCTCCTGACAATATGCTTCTCTCCTTTCACAATCACCTCATCTTTCCCAAAGGAAAAATGTTCAGAGTTCTTTAGTGTCCCCCAACACCATGGTTTAAAGTTTCTCGTTCCCTGCAGGGTCCTATCTCCTTAGTCATTATTTGGTTTTATCAAGCTGGCATAAGTTCACCCTCTTCTATGTTAATTTCTTTTCCTTAGCCTTCAAACATTGTACCCTCCTAAAAACAAGCTTTGTTCTACTGTACTTTCAATTGCCAGAGAATGGATGACACTGCCTGTATTCATCAATTGTGAGAGATTTTGTATTTTTAGGCACATTTTGGAAAGCATGACCACATGCAAAAAAAAAAAAAAAAAAATCCAAGAAAAAATATACTAAAACACATTACTGGTAGTAAAAATGTGTGAACCACTATCCAAGATGCTCTGCAGCCTCATCTTGATTTTCATGTTTGATGGTTCTTCACCTTTCATCTCCTATGTATTTGTCTGTCTTCCCAGAGCTTCTAGAAAGGGACTCTGTTCCAAGATAGTCTCATCATTTTTCCTATTTAAATAGATTGTTGACTTTTCTAAAATTCCCTTGAGGGAATATTTCATGTTTTATTTATCTCTAACACAGTGATTTGTGTATAATAGATATTAATTAATCATTACTGAAAGAATAAATGGTGAGCTGACTTTGTTCTAGGCTACTGATGTTAGCTTTTTAAAAGTAATTTTTAATATTTTATTCCTAAAACTATTTGAGACTGATATTTTTTCCTTGTTATGAAATACAAAGAAATAAAAATGAGGAGCACAGCCCAAGGACCTAGATGATATGGAAATTCACCCTTGCAATCCATTTGATATAGATTCTGCATGCTGCCAAGGTAGGTCCTTGAGAGCGGGGTCTCATTTTGATGTATGTTTTGTACAGTGCCTAGGTCAATGGGAATTCATGGTGAATAAATTGAGGATGAAAGCAATGTGACTGATGGACACAGAGAGAAATGAGACTCCTATCATCTATTTTCAGCTGTAGAATTACATAGATAGCCTTTGGTCTCAAACATGATGCTTTGTAAGTTTAAATTCTTCAGCCTCAGAATCTGAAATAATACCTGCACACTTAGCTGGTTTCAAAAGGGTTTTGCTTAGGGTAATGGCCACAAAAGAACAAAGTATTTCTTTTTACTGAGCAGAATAAATCAATAACCTAGCACTTCAGAAAGCTGTGTGACAAAACACATTTTATCCATTCTCCTAGGTTCTTTCCTACCAAATAGTTATATTTGTATTCCTCTTTAATTAGAACTGCTGGGTTTTCATAGTTGTTTAATTAAATTGGGAGAATATCAATTCTTGATGATTTTAGAAAATTAATTGCAATTACAGGGCCAATCTGTCAGTAAAATTAAAAAGTCCAAAACGTTTTAACAACAAAGTTACAGGGAGCAAAGGATGAATATAATAAACAGGAGGCATACTTAATAATTAATATTACTTACTACTCGCTAAGTTTTATTGAAAATGCTGTTAGATTTTGACTTTAAAATCTTAGGTGTAAAACTTGGGTATATAATTTAGAACTCTTAGCTCAGATGGCTCAAATAGCTATTTGGCCTCCTTTAGAGATAGAAGGTACCATTTTAAAGTACTTCCACTCAGCATTACCTTTGCATTGACTGGTCAGACAGTGAGTATCAGAAATAGCTTAGGTCAGCCTTGGTGAGCACTATTAAACTCCTGCATATTTTCCATCCGCGCCATTCTGAATAATTAGCCATTGACCCATTGTGCATCCCTGGTGTAGCTGAGGATAGAAACTAGCTAGCATTTCCTGGATAACAATTTGCTATATTATTTATATATTCTTGCATGATAAATTACCCCCAAAACATATCTATTTAAATCAACTTATACTTATTACCTCATAGTTTCTGTGGGTGAGGTGACACTTATCTGGGTCCTCTGCTTCTAGAACCTCACAAAGTGTCAGGTATTTGCCAGAGCTAGAACCTCTGGAGGACTTATCAGGAGAAAGATCTGCTTCCAAGCTCCATTAAGTGTTGGAAGGATCCTTACTGTGTCCTTCAGAAATATTGTTATTACCTTTGTCACAATATATGGCTAGATATAGTAGCTACGCCAACCCATAATCAAGGATGAGGAATTACACAGGTTGTAGAAATGCAAGGCAGGAATGAGTGGTGCCATATTAAGATCTGTCTGCTAAAACAATCTCTCCCATGGCATTGCCTTTGTCTTTATATCCAAACCTACAGGTCCCCTCACATACCTCCTTTCTAGACTTCCTTGACTCTTATCTTTCAATATTGCTCCCTTGGGCACCTGACCAACCAACTAAGCCATTTCTGCTACTGCTCAGGAATCTGCATGTCACTGTTATTACCTCTGAACATCACCCTCCACAGAAAGTGGATATCCAGGTAACTCTTCAAAACTCTACCCTCAGGAGGATTTTTTTCTGCTGTTGTTTTTCATCATTGTGTGTGGTTATATTTAAGACAGAACTCCTTTCTGATAGGGCCATATGTGTGTTGCTTTAATGAACTAGAGCAGAAGGGGAGATCTCTGAAACTAAGCAAATTATAAACACAAGACTAGAATACTTCTGTAAGATTATTTACATAGATGTCAAGGTCGCTCGGTTGGTTGGTTTTATAAGGAAATAATATGAGCTAAAAATAGAAAAATGCTCATTTAACATATTATGCTAATCCGTTCATGAACCATGCCCAGGTTTTTACATTAGTTTAAGCTTTAGCTTTAAAACTTCATGTATTACTTTACTCCTGATAACAAATAATGTAACTCTATATATAAAGAAAATGAGCCTTTTATTGTGACATTATCACAGAGATAATCACGTCTGCTTATCTACATATATAAATATGCAACACACATCTATGAAAATATGATGCACAGACATACATTACATAGGCATATTGGTTGTTCAGTTGTGGTTTGTTTTTTAATTGCTTCTGCCGTTTCATAGATACAGGCAGAAGACATGAGAAAACTCGGTCATAGATTAAGAGCTTTATTAAAGGCACAGCAAGCGTTATGAGCATCGGCATAGTTATATCATTTCTCATTGCCCCTAAGTTCCACAGAGACAATGTGGAAAGCTCAGGTTTCTTATTTTTCTATCAAGGAGTCAGGTCATATGCATAAGTTGAAGGATAAGTGCCTGTGAAAAAGGTATAGGTAACTTATGATTTGGGATTACCTATTCAGGCAAATTACCATGCCTTCTAGGCCTGCTCAGGCTTATGCCTTTCATATTATTTTCATCATATAACATATTATTCTTCTGCCTTCTCATACTTATGACTTGTTGGATCTGGCAATATTCTCATGGGGTGATTCCAGGCAGTTACGTAATTAATCCATGTTCATGTTTAAGTACTTAGTTTCTGTTAAGAAGCAAACAGCACAGTAAGACCTCCTTTGAACAGTGACTAAATTAGCTGCAGAGGTATGTCCTTTCTTTAGAACTTTGGCATTAAATGCTATGATTTTCTACCCGGTCTTGCAGAGGATCCACATGACCTTTTTTTTTTTTTTTTTTTTTTATCCAAAGCAGATACCTTTAGCAACATTGGAAATATTAGGTCTAAGAGGCAGAACTGCTTCTTAACTCTGCTTTCAAGCCATCTTTTGCTTTGGGTCTGGCTCAAAAGTGATAGACAGCCTTCTAAGTCACTTCATAAATAGGTTGGAATAATGTTTTCAATGTGGTATATGCTATTTCCAAATTCTGAAAGCAATACAAGCTTCTATGCCTCATTCTTAATGTTGATGGTACAAGATAAAAACCTATTCTTTATCTTGAAAATCATGTCCTGGCAAGTCCTAGACTACTCTGTGAATGAGCAGGTCCCTAAGCATTTCTGGGTTCGTCTTTCACATTATGCTGCCTTACCTAGGAATTCACACTTACCTTGACATCATTAATATATAGACCAGGAGATTATTGGATTTGAGTGAATGTGAAGAACAAAGGTCAAAGGGACATGGTCAGAGCACTAGAGATAGTCTCTAATTCTTTTACACTGGCTGAGGAGAAGGCAAACATAAAAATCAAGTAACAGATATGTAGGATTTATCTTTATTTATTTATATATTTTATTTATGTAGGATTTATCAACTTTATGGTAGGGGCAAAAATAGTGCAATACTTTTTTAAAAGGCAGGATTATCATAAGCTGAATGATTATTATGAGCCAATACAAGGACTCAGAATGTCACATGGGTTAAAATTCAATTAAGTGGAGATTTAAGATGGTGAATTTTTGGAAAACTTCATTTCTAGTCACTCTATAGCTCTCAATTAGCTGTGGGAGTACTGCTTCTCAGCAAGGTGGGTCAAAGATGAATTTCACTAAATTTAATATTGGACAGTTAAGTATCTTAAAGACCCAGAAATTTGAGTACGCTGAGCAAAGAAGAAAGAGTACATTGGAGCCAACCTGCTTGTGGCAGCAAGAGTGGCGGTGGTAGCAGCTCTGACTCTCCACAAAGGCAAGGGATAACACAGAAACACGATAGATTTGCCACAGGAAAACCTGAGATCAGAAAATCAGCCTGAACTTATATGATCCAGAGGCCACACTGTGAACTGGTGTTTGAAAAGGGCTCTGTGTGTCTCATGTGGACAGTTAGAGCTGAGATGGGAGCCATGTTGAGGTGGCCTCCCAGTAGCTCACTGCTAAATTGAGCATCATCAGAGCAAAAATTGCCATGCTCTCCCGGCAAGCACCTACCTTGTGGCCTAGGGTATAACCAGCAGAATGTGAGTGAAACAGGTACAGAGAAGATTGCTTCCAGGGGTATGTAAGTAAAAAAAAAAAAAAAATGAAGGGGAACCCAACTTGCTTTCCCTTTGAGCTTGGCAGCTCATGTGACCAACTGAAGTAAGCCAGGAATGTGAAAAGACAAGTGTGAATACTCTCGGGGACTGTCTGTGATCGTGGGCAACAGAGCATGTGGAGGATTGGCTCTCCTGCCCCACAAGTAGAATTCTTGGGAGATCCAGACGACCATCAGACAATAGCCACTTCTGGGCCTTGGGGGTGTGTTCTAATTTCTTCAGAGCAGATAAAAGAAAAGCCCTCGAGGCCTGACATGACCTAAGCCCCATTTATTGGAACTCCCCTCATAGAACTACGTAGCTTCCCACCCTGAGAGTGCAACCATTAGGTCTAGGCAGACAAAACTCTAAAAGTATTTCCCATTTTATTCTCCTTATATTAGTAAGAAGGGAAGATGAGAGTTATTTCAATCATCTTCAGTCTTAGGCCACTCCACCTGTCAACTTGTTGAACAACACAAAAAGAGGAAGGAGTTAACAACTCTCAGTTCTCTCCCCAACCCCCCCGCTTCTCTCTCATAGCCCAAGAAGAAATAAAAAGAAAGTCAGGTGTGAACCGGCCATGATGAACCCAGCATTTCTCCCAATTCCCACCTTCTGGAGCCATACCCATTAGCTATTCATTAGTGAGGAAAGAAAGCAGGAATGCTGGGTTATCCATTCCCATTAACTATGTTGACCAACTCAATGGAGAGGATTCCTTCATTTTCAGTGAGGAATTTTTTCCTTTCTTATTTGGGGGCCTGGTTCTTGTTGTTTTGATTAGTCATAAACATATATAATATATGTTTATTTCCTTTTTTCTCATTTTTAGCATTTTTAATGTAGTTATTTCTCCTTACCTTGTCTTTTGAGGGCTAGGATTTCTGGTTTACATATTTGTTCTGTTTTCAAACAACAACAAAAAAAAATTCATTTCAGCTAAATTCTCTTGTTATCTCTTTCTCTGTACTCTTATTTTGTTTTTCCAGTTTTTCTCCTCCTTCCTTATAACCATCATCTCCTTTCTCTTAGTTCACTTTTTGAAATATAATTTCTTGTCTATCATATTTTCTTTTATTTTAATTAAGTTTATTTTTGCCATCCTTTAGATTGAACTGGTTTATGTAACTCCTTCCCCATCATTCATAGTGTTAGAATTATTGCTGGTGTAGATGAAATAATCCATACCTGTTGCATGATTTAATGGCAGATATAGTTTATGATTACTTATTGTTTTTGCTGTTGGCATTGTATAACCCAACATTCCTGCTTTGTGTGTGTGTGTGTGTGTGTGTGTGTGTGTGAACATTGTACTTGTCATAGTAGAACCAGGTATTTATTTTAATGCTGTTTGTATTTTTTTTGCAGTAGTTGTTATTATTATTGTTTGTTTATTCCATTCTATGAGGATCTGGGAACCAATAGAGCACTGTTTTAGTTGGCTGTTCAGCTGTAGTGACTAAGATTTGACCAGAGCAATTGTACAGGGAAAGTTTATTTGAGAGCTCACACTTTCAGAGGTCTTAGTCCACAAAAGGCCAGCTTCATTCTTCTGGGCTCAAGGTGAGGCAGGACATCATGGTGAAAGGGTGTGGCAGAGAAAAGCAGCTCATATAATGATCATGAAGCAGAGAGAGAGGTCCACACTTGCCAGATACAAATATGTACCCAAAAACCAATCTCCCAATTCCCACCTCCTCCAGCTATACCCTACCACTTCAGTTATCACTCAGTTAATCCCTCTCAGGGGATTAATTCACTGATTTGTTTAAGACATCACAACCCAATCATTTTCCCTCTGAACCTTCTTGCATTGTTTCACGTGTGAGCTTTTGGGGACACCTCACATCCAAACCATAATGGACACTGTAAGTTCACAGGGTAGAGACTCTGCTGCTGAACTGACAGTGCACCTTGCTACACATACAAATCAATGACACTTAAATTTCAACTAGACTCTAATACAATGAATGGAAAGCAGAAAAACCCAAAATAATGACTAGGTCTTAAATAGAAATGGCTGGGAGTGGGCCCTAAGGTCCCACTCACAGACACCCACTACTGCAGCACAAACAGAAAATTGACACAAAGGCAGTGGATACTACATCTACAATGGGGGCCTCAATCTAGAACAACCTAGGAAACTTTGGCAAGTTAAGTTTGTTCCCTGAAAGTCTTCACATAAGAGTGGAAGAAATCCATCCCAACAGATAAAATGCAAAAAGAATTTTTTAAAAAATGAAAAAACAAAGTAACATGACACCTTCTAAGGTTCATAATTCACTAGCAACTGACCCCAAAAAATGTTAAACTGGATGAAATATCAGGTAAAGAACTCAAAAGAATGATTTCAAAACTGGTCAATAAATTCTAAGAGGACACAAGGGAAAAAAAAACTTAATGAATTAAGGAAGTCAGTAAAGGATATGAATTCAATAAAGAGATAGAGACATTGAAAATGAACTAAACAGAAATCTTGGAAATGAAGTAGACAACAAATCATATAAAATGTTCAGTTGAAAGTCTCTCTATTAGAGTAGACCATATGGAAGACAGAGTCTCATATCTGCAATACAAAGTGGCCATTATTGAACATTCAGATCATACTAAAGAAAATATGTGACCATGATCAAAATATGCAAGAACGATGGAACAACATTGAGACAAAATTTGGAAATTACTAGAATTGAGAAGAGCTATGAGATGCAGGCTAATAAAATGAATAGTTTCTTCATGTAAAACATAACAAAAGATATTCAAACCTTGAGAACAATATGGACAGACACAAAATGCATACAGAACCCCATATAGAAAAGATCAAAAAATGAAGTTCTCCACACCACATTCTAATTAAAATGCCTAACATACAGAACAAGGACAGAATTTTAAAAGCCTTAAGAAAAAAATGTCAGGTCACATTTAGAGGAAGCCAATCAGAATCACTTCTGATTTCTCAGCACAAACTCTAAAAGCCAGGAGGTCTTGGAACTATGTACACCAAGTTCTGAAGAAACAACCAAACAAATAAATAAATAAAACTGTCAACCAAGATTATTATATACAGCAACATTATCATTTAAAATATAAAAGGGTTCAATTTAAAATAATCCTTCTAAGTTAAGCAGAAACTAAAAAAAAAAAAAAAAAAAATAGGACTACTAATTCGGCACTACATAACTTACATTAAAGAAAATCCAAAGAAAAAATAAAAAAGAAACCTCAGAGTTCACAAATACAGTTTCATTTGAAAAGTGGATAAATGAAAAAAAAGACCAAATTACACATTAGAAATAAATCAAAATGACAGGAATTAGTAATCATCTCTATAATATGCTTGAATATAACTGTTATGCTTGAATGTAAATGTTTTTAACTCTCCAATCAAAAGACATTATACATAAAGAACTTAAAATCAGCATACTATAGCCATATCCATGTTTATAACAGCTCAATTAACAATAGCTAAACTATACAGTCAGCCTTCAACAGATGAATAGATAAAGAAAATATGGTAGATATACATAATGGAATATTACTGAGCCTTAAAGAAGAATGAAATTATGTTACTTGCAGGAAAATTTTTGGAACTAGACACTATCATGCTAGGCAAAATAAGCCAAAACCCCCAAACCAGAAGCCGAATGTTTTTGCCAATAAACAGATGCTTATCCATAGTGAGGGGTGCAGGGGGCACAGTAGGGAAGAATGAAGGAATTCTGTGTTTTGCAGAGGTGAGTAAGGGGTGGGTATGGGGGTTAGAAGGACGGTGGAGTGAGATGGACATTATTACCCTATATTCATGTGTGATTATACTACCAGAGTGACTCTGCATCATGTACAACCAGAGGAATGAAAAGTTGTGTTCCATTTGTGTACAATGTGTCAAAATTCATTCTACTGTCATGTATAACTAATTAGAACAATTTTTTTTTTTAATTTCACAAAGACATTGACTGGCAGAATAAATTAAAATACAAGACCCAGGTATATGCTACTTTCAAGAGATTCACACTACAGGCAAAGACAGCCACAGGCAGAAAATGAAATGAGGGAACATAACATGCCATGCATATGAAACCACAAAACAAGCAGGAGTAGCTACTCTCATATCTAAAAAAAAACAAACTTCAAAACAAAATTAACCAGAAGAGACAAAGAAATTCACTTCACACTGGTAGAGGGAACAATTCAAAAAGAAGACATAATGTTAGTAAATATTGTAAATCAAAATGAGTGCAACTAATTACATAAAAGAGAACCTGATGAAATTGAAGCCACAGATGGACCCCAGTACAATAATATTAGGTTATTTCAACCCACCTCTCTCATAATTGATAGTTTATCCAGGTGTAGACTTAGTAAACTTTTATGGACCCAAAAAACATTATAAATCAAATGTACTTAGCAAACATACATGAAATATTTTATTCAACATAGCTGAATATACTTTATTTCCAGTTCATAAACTCTCTGTAAAATAGACCTTATTTTTAGCCACAAAGAAGTCACTTAGCAAATAAAAAAAAGTCCTTGTATTTGTTAGATCATAATGGAATGAAATTAGAAAACTACATTGCAAAATCCTACATAAATTATATAAACACATAGAAATTAAAAACACACTTTTGGATGATAAATAGGTAGTAGATAAAATCAGGAAAGAAGATTAAAAATTCTTAGACTCCCAATGAGAATACTGATACAATGTACCATCTCTTGAACACTATGAAGATCATTCTAAGAAAATTTATAGCTATGAGTGCCTTATAGCTATAAGAAAATGAGAAAGATACCAAATAAACAACCTATTAATGCATCTAAAGGTCTTTGAAAAAATAATACACCATTCCAAAAATCAGTAAAGGAAGAAAATAATAAAACTGAAAGCTGAAATTAATGAAATTGAGAATTAAAAATACATATAAAGCACCAATAAAAAAAGAGATGGTTCTTTGAAAAGGTAAACAAGTTTGATAAGTACTTAGCCAAATGAACCAAAAGAGAGAAGAACTGAATTCATAAAACTAGACATGAAGAAAGAGAAATCACCACATACATCACAGAAATCTAACAGATCATCAGAGACTATTTTGAAAACGTAGTACTACAAAAAATGGGAAAACCTAAAAGAAATGGATACATTTCTAGATAAATATGATCTACCAAAATTGAATCAAGAGGACACAGAAAATCTAAACATACCAATAACTTATAATGTGATAGAAACAGTCATAAAAAGCCTTCAAAGAAAGAAAAGCCTAGGTACACAAATAGATTATGAACTGAATTCTACCAGATATTTAAAGAATAACTAAATGCAAATTATGAGCTGAATTCTGCCAGACATTTAAAGAATAACTAACTCTCAGTCTACACAGCTAATACCACACTCACACCAAAGCCAAATAAGCACACATCAAGGAAAGAAAACTAAATACCAATATCACTGATGAACATAGATATAAAAATATTTAATATTTTGTTGAACATGATTTGCTAATATTTTATTAAGAAAATATTATTGTGACCATCTCAATTTTATACCAGAGATGCAATGATGGTTTAACATACACAAATCAATAAATGAAATTCATCACATATATATAATTAAGAAACAAAACCACATATTTATCTTAATAGATACAAAGAAGGCCTTTGACAAGATTTAGAACCCATTCATGATTTAAAAAAAAAAAAAAGAAGAAGAAACTAGGGATAGAAAGAGCCTATCTCAACGTCTTAAAAGCTATGAATGAAAAACCCATAGTAAACATCATGGTAAATGAGGAAAAATTAAAAAGCATTTCCCTTAAAATCTGGGACAAGACAAAGATGTTCACTCTCATTTACTATGCCTATTTAGTACAGTGCTAGAAATTCTAGCATGAGCAGTTAGGCAAAGGAAGGAATAAAAATAGTAATGGAGAAAGTCAGATTATCACTGTTTGCAGATAATCCCAAAAAACTCCACCAGAAGACTGCTAGAGCAAATAAACAAATTTGGCAAAGTAGCAGGTTACAAAACTCAACATACAAAAGTCAATAGCTCTACTATATATCAAAAATAAATCTGCTGAGAAAGAAATCAAGGAAAAAATTCATTTAAAATTACTCAAAAAATAAAAATATGTAGGAATAAATCCAAGCAAAGAGGTGAAAGACCTCTACAAGGAAAAATACACAACATTGAAGAAAAAATATTGAAGGAGACCTCAGAAGATGGAAAGATCTCCCATTGTTCATGCATAGGCAGAATTAATATGGATAAAATGGCCAGACCATCAAAAGCAATATACAGATTCAATTCAATCCTCATCAAAATATCAATAACATTCTTCATAGCACTAGAGAAAACAGTTCTAAATCCATTTGAAAGAATAAAGGACCCAGAATATCCAAAGTAATTCTAAGTCAAAAAAGTAATGCTGAAGGCATCACAATAACTGTCTTCAAATTATACTACAGAGATATAGTAACAAAAACTACATGGTACTGGAATAAATGTGGACACATAGACCAATGGTACAGAATAGAAGACACAAAGACAAACCCAAGCTTGTACAGTCATCTGATCCGATCCTTGACAACGGTGCCAAAAACATACACTGGAAAAATTGTCTTTTTAACAAATGGTGCTTGAAAAAATTGATTGTATGTAGAAGAATGAAACTAGACCCTTACTTCTCTCTATTCACAAAAGTCAACTCAAAGTAGATTAAATACCTATACATTAGAGCAGAAACTATGCAACTACTAGAAAAATACATAGGATTAACACTCTAGCATATAGGCAGAGGCATTGAATTTTTCAACAGAACCCTAATGCTCAGGAAATAATGTCATAATTATAAATGTGAGAGCATCAAATTGAAATGCTTTGGAACAGTAATGGTATAATTATGAACATGAAGAGAGAACCTACTGAATGGGAGAAAATTCTTGCTAGCTACTGTTTCTAACATAAGATTAATATCTAGAGTATATACTGAATTCTAAAAGCTTTATACCAAAAAAATCCAATAGTCCAATTAATAAATTAAACAGACGCTTCTAAAAGAAATAAATACAAATGGCCAACAAATATATGAGAAGTTGTTTAATATTATTAGCAATTAGGGAAATGAAAAGTTGTTTAATATTATTAGCAATTAGGGAAATGAAAATCAAACTACAATGAGATTTTATTTCATACAAAACAGAATGGCAGTCATCAATAACACAAACAATAGTAAAGGCTGGAGAGGATGTGGAAGAAAAAGAACACTTTCAAACTGTTCATGAGACTGTAAGCTTGTATAAACACTACGGAAATCAGTATGGAGGTTCCTGAAAAGGAGAAGTGTGTTACCACCGTATGAGCCAGCTATACCATTTCTTTTATACTAAAGGGTTAAAGTCATCATGCTATAATGATACATGTATATCCATGTTTACCACAGCACAATTCAGAATAGCCAAACTATGGAACCAGCCTATCATGAATGAATAGAGAAAATATTATATATATATATATATATATATATATATATATATATACACACACACACACACACACACACACACACGTATACATACAATGGAGTTTTACTCAAGCATAAAGAAAAATGAAATTATGTTATTTCCAGGGAAATAG
Organism: Callospermophilus lateralis; assembly: GCF_048772815.1. NCBI lineage: Eukaryota > Metazoa > Chordata > Mammalia > Rodentia > Sciuridae > Callospermophilus > Callospermophilus lateralis. The sequence goes on along the minus strand of NC_135306.1, from coordinate 133,027,943 downwards.
ATGGAACTAGAGACCATTATGTTAGGTAAAGTAAACCAAACTCAGAAGGTCAGGGTTGTTTTCACTCATATGTGGAAGCCAGAGAAGGAAAAGGGAAAAAAAAAGTGGAGGGGGGCAGAATCTCATGAAAATAAAAGGGAAATGGATAGACAAAAGAGACTAAGGAGAGGGAGGTAAACAGGGACAGGGGAAGTGCTGGGGAATGACAGTGGCCAAATGATATTTTTATATAGTATGCATGTACAAATATGTAACAATATACTCCATCATTATATACAACTATAATGCACCAACAAAAAGGGTGGAAGTAGGAAAAAAGTTTAACTAGTGCCTTTATTATTCATTTATATGGATAGAGTCCAAAGAGTTTCCAAATCAACTGGAAGGCTTTTTACTTACACAGCCATTCAGAAATTGAGGCACATGGCAGCCTTGTTATCTTTAAAGCATGCTTTCCTAGATAACCCTGGACTTTGATGCCATTAGGAAAAATTAAAGAGTTTCAGGTATGCAATAATTTTATGAATCTGGAAGTGGCACACATCCCTTTTTATTACATTAAGTTGGTTAAAATGAAGTCATGTAGCCACATCTGACTAAACAATGACCAGAAATATATTCTAACTGTACGGGTAATTATAAAATAAGCAAAACTCTGTTCAAAATAAAAATATGAGGACCTTTTTTCAAAAGCCAGGAAAGCAGGCTCAGCTGCCTGCCTGCGCAGTAGACAGACCACCCCAACTGGAGGAGGAGCCCAGCCTCCCGCCTGCGCGGTAGGCAGACCACACAGCCTGGAGTGGGGGCCCAGCCACCGCCTGCATGGTAGACAAACCACGCAACCCAGAGAAGGGGCCCAGCCGCCCGCCTGGGTGGTAGACAGACCACCCCAACTGGAGGAGGGGCCCAACCGACCGCCTGAGCAGTAGGCAGACCACCCCAACTGGAGTAGGGGCCCAGCTGCCCTCCTGTGCTGTAGACAGACCACCCCAACTGGAGGAGGGGCCCAGCCGCTGCCTGCGCGGTAAGCAGACCACGCAACCCGCAGAAGGGGCCCAGCCGCCTGCCCATGTGGTCACCGGACTGAGCTCTGGACAATCATAAGGTCTCCCCAAGAGCCCCCACCTCATCAAACACCTTCGAGAAAAACTGATGGAACTCATCTTGGAAAATCCCACCAATCCTTAAAACCCATCAATCTGTGGGCATGGCTACAAGCTCGGTTCTGCAGCGGATCAGGCACCTAGAGAGGCCACAGGTGGAAGCTCAAGTCTTCTCACACTGGCTACCACCACCACCCCGATCGCAGAGACTCAAACTAGGAATAGACAACGCCACCTACTGGAAGAAAAGAAAACAGAGTTCTGAGAGACATTTTTTTTTTCTTTTTTTTTTCCTTTCTTTCTCTTCTCTCTCTCTTTTCATCCATTCAGCCAATCTCCTCTACCCTTCCTCCTCTGGTCCTCACAACCTTGACATATGTGAAACCAAGAATTGTGCATGAAAAAGGTCTTTAACAACTGAGTCACCAGAATAATATAATATAGAGGAATTGCCACTTCCCTCCCCCCTTTTATTTTTTTCCTTTTCTCTTTTGTCTCTTATTTTCTTTTCCCTGCTCTCTTTTTTCTCTTTCTTTCCTTTTTATTTGTTTTTCTCCTTCTTACTCCTTCCATCCCACTTGCAATCCCCTAAATTTTACTATTTATAATTAGGGTAATCTTATAAATACAGAAAGGAGTTTGAATCTATACATTCTTCCATAAATTACCCATCTATTGGTTAGAGCTTTCCAAAGTTACTAAATTAGATTAACCCCATATCCTCACTTCTTTCCCCCTAAACATAACATTCTACATCTGAAATTCAGTTTTCTTCATGCTACCAGAAACGGTATGCCTTTCATGAAACTAATGACTATATTTTTAAATGATAATTGAAACCAACATTTGTAGACATAGAGTCTAGCTATAAATGTAGTAATAAGGAAAACGTGTGTTTAGATTATACACTACTGATATTGGGAACTGTTAACATTGTCTTTCTCTACAAAATAGAGACTTTGGAACTAAACAAGAGCAATATAAATATATAGGGAGAAAATAAAAAACACAACAGTTTCACAAAGCTGGAAAGAAACATGAGCAGTATGAAAAGACAAGGAAAGAAAGGACCACAAGCAATGCAGGTCAGCTCAACTTTAGAAGAGGTAATATCTTCAGCAGATGAAATGTCAGATAAAGAGTTTAGGATATACATGCTTCAGATGATCTGGAGTCTCAAGGAAGACATTATACAGCAAATTCAGACAATGAAACGTCACTTTGACAATGAATTACATAAACAAATCCAAGAAGCAAGAGATCAACTATACAGGGAGATAGAGGTTATAAAAACAAAAAACAACAACAACAAAAAACAGAAATCCTGGAAATGCAGGAAGCAATAAACCAAATTTAAAACTCAAATGAGAGTATTACCAGCAGAGTAGAACACTTAGAAGATAGAACATCAGACAATGAAGACAAAGTATTTCAACTTGAAAAGAACATAGACAGCTCAGCGAGACTGTTAAAAAACCATGAGCAGAACATTCAAGAAATATGGGATAACATAAAAAGACCAAACTTAAGAGTTATTGGGATACAAGAAGGTATAGAGTTCCAAATCAAAGGAATGAGCAATCTATTCAATGAAATAATATGAGAAAACTTCCCAGACTTGAAAAATGAAACAGAATTCCAAATCCTAGAAGCCTACAGGACGCCGAATGTGCAAAATCACAAGAGATCCACACCAAGACACATTATAATGAAGATGCCCAACATACAGAAAAAGGAGTGAATTTTAAAAGCAACAAGAGAAAGGAAGCAAATTACATTTAGGGGTAAAACAATCAGGTTAATGGCTGATCTTTCAACACAGAATCTGAAAGCTAGAAGATCCTAGAACAACATATTTCAAACGCTGAAAAAAAATGGGTTCCAACCAAGAATCATGTATCCAGCAAAATTAAGCTTCAGGATGGAAGATGAAATTAAAACCTTCCACGATAAACAAAAGTTTAAAGAATTTGCAGCTAGAAAACCAGCTCTTCAAAGCATCATTGGCAAAACATTACAGGAAGAGGAAATGAAAAATAACAATGAAAAACCAACAGTGGGAGGTAGTAGAGTAAAGGAAAAAATAATCAAAGAGGAAAAACAAATCATGTTAAGTAACATAAATAAACAAATATGGCTGGAAGTACAAACCATATTTCAATAGTAACCCTAAATGTTAATGGCTTAAACTCACCAATCAAGAGACACAGGCTAGTAGAATGGATCAAAAAAAAAAAAATCCAACAATTTGCTGCCTACAGGAGACACATCTGATAGGAAAAGACATACATAGACTGAAGGTGAAAGGTTGGGAAAAATCATATCACTCATATGGACCTCAGAAGCAAGCAGGAGTGTCCATACTCATATCAAATAAAACAGACTTCAAGTCAAAGTTAATCAAAAGGGATAAAGAAGGACACTACATACTGCTCAAGGGAACCATACACCAACAAGACATAACAATCATAAATATATATGCCCCAAACAATGGTGCAGCTATGTTCATCAAACAAACTCTTCTCAAGTTCAAGAGTCAAATAGACCACAATACAATAATTATGGGAGACTTCAACACACCTCTCTCACCACTGGACAGATCTTCCAAACAAAAGTTGAATAAAGAAACTATAGAACTCAATAATACAATTAATAACCTAGACTTAATTGACATATATAGAATATACCACCCAACATCAAGCAGTTACACTTTTTTCTCAGCAGCACATGGATCCTTCTCAAAAATAGACCATATATTATGTCACAGGGCAACTCTTAGAAATTATAAAGGAGTAGAGATAATACCATGCATCTTATCTGATCATAATGGAATGAAACTGGAAATCAACGATAAAAGAAGGAAGGAAAAATCCTATATCACTTGGAGAATGAACAATATGTTACTGAATGATCAATGGGTTACAGAAGACATCAAGGAAGAAATTAAAAAATTCTTAGAGATAAATGAAAACACAGACACAACATATCGAAATCTATGGGACACAATGAAAGCAGTTCTAAGAGGAAAATTCATTGCTTGGAGTTCATTCCTTAAAAAAAGAAAAATCAACAAATAAATAATCTCACACTTCATCTCAAAACCCTAGAAAAAGAAGAGCAAAACAACAGCAAAAGAAGTAGAAGGCAAGAAATAATTAAAATCAGAGCTGAAATCAATGAAATTGAAACAAAAGAAACAATTGAAAAAATTGACAAAACTTAAAGTTGGTTCTTTGAAAAAATAAATAAGATCGACAGACCCTTAGCCATGCTAACGAAGAGGAGAGAGAACTCAAATTACTAACATAAGGGATGAAAAAGGCAATATCACAACAGACACTACAGAAATACAGAAGATAATTAGAAATTATTTTGAAACCTTATACTCCAATAAAATAGAAGATAGTGAAGGCATCGATAAATTTCTTAAGTCATATGATCTGCCCAGATTGAGTCAGGAGGATATACACAATCTAAACAGACCAATATCAATTGAGGAAATAGAAGAAGCCATCAAAAGACTACCAACCAAGAAAAGCCCAGGACTGGATGGGTATACAGCAGAGTTTTACAAAACCTTTTAAGAAGAACTAATACCAATACTTTTCAAACTATTTCAGGAAAAAGAAAACGAGGGAGAACTTCCAAATTCATTCTATGAGGCCAACATCACCCTGATTCCTAAACCAGACAAAGACACTTCAAAGAAAGAAAACTACAGACCAATATCTCTAATGAACACAGATGCAAAAATCCTCAATAAAATTATGGTGAATTGGATACAGAAACATATCAAAAAGATCGTGCATCATGATCAAGTAGGATTCATGCCTGGGATGCAAGGCTGGTTCAATATACATAAATCAATAAATGTTACTCACCACATTAATAGACTTAAAGATAAGAACCATATGATCATCTCGATAGATGCAAAAAAAAGCATTCAACAAAGTACAGCATCCATTTATGTTCAAAACACTAGAAAAACTAGGGATATCAGGAACATACCTCAACATTGTAAAAGCTATCTATGCTAAGCCTCAGGCTAACATCATTCTGAACGGAGAAAAATTGAAGGCATTCTCTCTAAAATCTGGAACAAGACAGGGATGCCCTCTCTCACCACTTATGCTCAACATAGTTCCCAAAACACTGGCCAGAGCAATTAGACAGATGAAAGAAATTAAAGGCATAAAGATAGGAAAAGAAGAACTTAAATTATCACTATTTGCAGATGACATCATCCTATACCTAGCAGACCCAACAGGTCTACCAAGAAACTTCTAGAGCTAGTAAATGAATTCAGCAAAGTGGCAGGACATAAAATCAACACACATAAATCAAAGGCATTCCTGTATATCAGTGACAAATCCTCTGAAATGGTAATGAGAACAACCACCCCATTCACAATATCCTCAAAAAAAAAAATAAAATACTTGGGAATCAACCTAACAAAAGAGGTGAAAGAACTATACAACAAAAACTACAGAACCCTAAAGAGAGAAATAGAAGAAGACCTTAGAAGGTGGAAAGATATACCTTGTTCATGGATAGGCAGAACTAATATCATTAAAATGGCGATATTACCAAAAGTACTCTATAGGTTTAATGTAATGCCAATCAAAATCCCAATGGTATTCCTCACAGAAAAAGGAAAAACAATCATGAAATTCATCTGGAAAAATAAAAGACTTAGAATAGCAAAAGCAATTCTAAACAGGAAGAGTGAAACTGACGGTATAGCAATACCAGATTTTAAACTATACTACAGAGCAATAGTAACAAAACAGCATGGAACTGGTACCAAAACAGGCAGATAGACCAATGGTACAGAATAGAGGACACAGAGACCAATCCACAAAATTACAACTACCTTATATTAGACAAAGGTGCCAAAAGCATGCAACGGAGAAAGGATAGCATCTTCAACAAATGGTGCTGGGAGAACTGGAAATCCATATGCAACAAAATGAAATTGAATTCCTTTCTCTCACCTTGCACAAAAGTTAACTCAAAATGGATCAAGGAGCTAGGAATCAAACCAGAAACTTTGCATCTAATAGAAGAAAAAGTTGGCCCTAATCTCCATCTCGTAGTGTCGGGCTCCAAATTCCTTAATAGGACACCCATAGCACAAGAGTTAAAAATCAAGAATCAACAAATGGGACGTATTCAAACTAAAAAGTTTTTTCTCAGCAAGAGAAATAATAAGAGAGGTAAATAGGGAGCCTATATCCTGGAAACAAATATTTACCCCTCACACTTCAGATAGAGCTCTAATCTACAGAGTATACAAAGAACTCAAAAAATTAAACAAGAAAACAAATAACCCAATCAACAAATGGGCCAAGGATCTGAACAGACACTTCTCAGAGGAGGATATATAATCAATCAACAAATACACGAAAAAATGCTCACCATCTCCAGCAATCAGAGAAATGCAAATTAAAACCACTCTAAGATGGCAGCCATTATGAAGTCAAACATTAACGAGTGCTGGCAAGAATGTGGGGAAAGGGGTACACTTGTACATTGCTGGTGGGACTGCAAATTGCTTCAGCCAATTTGGAAAGCAGTATGGAGATTCCTTGAAAAGCTGGGAATGGAACCACCATTTGACCCAGCTCTTCCCCTTCTTGGACTATACCCAAAAGACCTAAAAAGAGCATACAACAGGGACACAGCTACATCAATGTTCATAGCAGCACAATTCACAATAGCTAGACTGTAGAACCAACTCAGATGCCCTTCGATAGATGAATGGATAAAAAAAAAATGTGGCATTTGTACACAATGGAATATTAGTCAGCACTAAAAAACAACAAAATCATGGCATTTTCAGGGAAATGTATGGCATTAGAGCAGATTATGGTAAATGAAGCGAGCCAATCCCTAAAAAACAAATGCAGAATGTCTTCTTTGATATAAGGGGGGGACTCAAAACAGAGCAGAGTGGAAGAGCATGAGAAGAAGATTACCATTAAATAGGGACGAGAGGTACATGGGAATGGGAGAGAGAAGGGGAATTGCAGGGAAGATGGTAGGAGACCCTCATTGTTATGCAAAATTACATATAAGATGATGTGAGGGGGAAGAAAAAAAGAGAGAGAGAAATGTGTCACAGTAGATTGGGTTGAAAGAGGGGAGGGGAGGGGAGGGGAAGGGAGGGGGGAATAGGAAGGGCAGCATAATACAATAGATACTAGTATGGCCCTATGTATAAACCTGGCTGTATAACCAATGTGATCCTGCAATCTATACATGTGGAAAAATAAGATTAAGGTTACGTATCCCATTTGAATCAAATGTGTGATATGTCAAGATCATTGTAATGTTTTGAGCAACTAATAAATTAAAAAAAAAAAGCCAGGAAAACAGTATGCTATTAAAACATACTTAAAAATAAACATTTTGCCTTTCTTATTTGTTTTCCTATTTGCCATGGTGTTTTTTTTAAAAAAAAATATATTTGATATTAAATGTTGTTCTAGGTAAAGAACTAAAATTTCATATTATCAGCATGAATTTTACTATTTGTCTTTATACTGTGTAATTCCAGCTTTAAATGCAAATATGAACATTTAATTCATATGTGGAATCACTAAAATTACAAAGTTTGTATTTTGTAGCTTGTATATATGCATATTTTGTTCTTACCAGAACAATGGAAACACTATACAAAAAGGACTCAACTGTTTTTATTTCATTTCTTGAGACATGCATATTTTGTCAATCTTGTACCTCAGCTTCCTGACAAGAAAGAGAAAACAGAAAGGAAAAGGGATAGTAGCAAACTCTACACTTTTCCTTTCCTTCTGTGTCTGTTTTTTGGTTTGTTTATTTTCCTGTAGTACTGGGAACTGAACCCAAGGGCACTCTACCAGAGTTATATCCTGGCCCTTTTTATTTTATTTCTTTTAATTTTGAGAGAAGAGTCTAAATTGTGCCGAGTCTGGCCTTGAACTTGCTCTCCTCCGGCCTTAGCCTTTCAAGGTGCTGGTGTTACCAGTGCGCACCACAGTGCCTGGCTTCTATCTTGTCTTTCCCAGTGTAGTAGTTAGCTAACATAGGGAAATAACACAGATGAGAAAGGACATGGTAGTTTCTTCTTGCTTCTAAAACAAATTCAGGTTGGAAAGGAAGACTTGCTCTCCCAGGGCTTTCAGGGCTCCCAGTTCTTTAGTCATAAATATAACACATTTACCTCATCCTTGCTTTAAGTCTCACTGATCTTTCACATACTGTGAGTGCACCAGGACTGTGTGCTCATGGGACACTGAGAAAAATATATGCCAATAGGGCAGCAAGAAACAGTAGACATGCCTATTGTAAATAGCTCCTCTCTTCCTGCACGTATTTACTCTCCCATTAGACTTCCCTTACAAAACACAAGATGGAAAATGTTAATTATTAACAAGTTTTAGGATGGTGACAACAGAGTGCTAAATCACACACAAGGCCCTTCTGAGCAATGTGCTCAACGAGATTGCACAGGTTGCATATTCATGAGGCCAGCATTATCTAGCAATGGGTCCAGAAAGTTACAAAGAAGAACTTGATTTTATGAAAGGGAAGCTTTAAGAAAGAGTTAATGCTTGAGAAAACCTGAGTACATAATCTGGATGGTTTCTATGATTTATTTATTTGTCATTCACAATCATGGTGTTCCTTTATCAAGCATTTGGTTTCAGACCTTTGCAGGAATTATCTCTTAACTTTCACAATTATGAAAAATATATTATATTGTGATACATTATTATCCTTCCAACAAACTGAAGTTTGCAGAAGCTAAGTGATTTCACAGGGCCACAGAGCTACCAAAATTACTAGCACAAAGTCTACTTCAGACCAAAACTCTTGTTGTTTATACTGATACATCTATTCCTTGTTGCTTACCAGTAACCAAATTCAATCATTTATTTTATTTTATTTTATTTTTAGTTTTCGGAGGACACAACATCTTTGTATGTGGTGCTGAGGATCGAATCCAGGCCGCACACATGCCAGGCGAGTGCACTACCGCTTGAGCCACATCCCCAGCCCCAATCATTTATTTTAAATAAATCTTTTTCACTATGTGGAACATACTCATTTTCTTTATAATTTTTTTCTAATCTGTACACAATATGACAAAGCCAGCTCAGTATATCTTAGATTTGGAAGAGATCTTTATCCTAATAAAACCAATCTGCAGTAAAGAAACATAATTCCTGTTTATAGCATCACTATTTGAATGTCCATCCATTGATTGACCATTCCAAGTGTGGAAAAACTCATTTACTCGGAGGCAGGCAGTTCATTTGCAAAAACTTCTCACTGAAGCTGATCTGAATCAAATCAAATGTTGTAAAAATGTTTGACTGTATATTTTCATGGCACAAAGCAATGTTTCAAAATAAAATTAGGCTAAGGAAATATTATATTTTAGGAAACATCAAGACAATAATACTGTTTTAGGGAGAGAGAAAAGTTAGTTTTCTTCCTTTCATTATTACTAACATGCAATTTAATAATTTCCCAATGCATATAAAGCCTGGCTAGCTGACAGCTGGGGATAGGTGAATGAGTCTGAAAAAACTATAGTCTCTGGCCTATCAGGTCTTGCATTTTGACGGACTGATAATGGATACTGTCAGCAATAAAAAATTAAAAAAGAATAGAGTATAGAGTCTAAAAAGCGTCTGGTTTCAAATCTCAACTTCATAACCTCCCCCATGTCTCAGTACCTATGTAAAATTAAAGTACATACTTATGTTATCTGACTCTCTGTTTCCTCATCTGGAAGTTGAGAATAATAAAAACTATTTCACAGAATTGTTATGAGAATCAGATGAAATTATATTTTATATATATATATATATACATATATATATGTATATATATATATATTGCATACATATATTGCATATATATGTTATTTATACACTTTGTATAAATAGAAAGGCATTATACAAACATAGATGTCATTATACCGTTCAGTACATAAAATATATGAGCAAATGTGAAAATAATTTGGAGATGAGATTGATTGAAAGCAGAACAAGAGACAAGAGTATGAAGGAAAAAAGTAAGTGGCAGAATGAGAAAATGAACTCTGAAAGCAGACAAAAAACGTTTGGCACACAATGTATTAAACATCTTCATATACAATGTTGTGCTAAGTGACATCAGAAAATTTTTAATGTTATAATAAAGCAGCAGAAAATGCAATCTTAACCTCCACAAGTGCTTCTCATTAGAGTTGGGAAATAAAAAATCTGGGTTTATCATATACTTGACTTGTTCTGTGATTTTGGTTTATGTGATGACCAATTTGAGGCTCTTTTTCCTTTCTTGCAAAATGGGAGTGATGAATTCCTACCATCCTAGGTCATTGATGAAATTCAGAGACCCTCTGTGAAAGTGTACAATGAATACATTAGCATTTGTATGGTGCTGTTGATACAAATGGGCTGGTAAAAATATTAGGAGGATAACAATTCTGTAGGTTATGTAAGGGCTGGTACCTGATAATACTTGAAGCATGAGCCAAGTAGCAGCAGAGCAAAGATCAGGATGAATAATCTTTGGGAAAAAATATTTATTTTCCTATAGAAATTACAGTTAAGACTTTGGCTCAAGGAAAGTGAGAAACAGAAATTCAGACTGAGAGAGATCAGATGTTATCAGGCTACCATTTGGAGTTTCAGACTTCTGGTATACTCTTGGAAATCATCATCTCTGTTTGACACATACAGTCATAAATCTGAAGTAGGACAGTCAAATATAATTGAAGACTGAAGACATTTCTATAATGAGAAAGAAGTTTTTGTTGATGTTGTTTTGTTCTTTTGTTTTTCAAATAACCATGCAGTATCCCCCAGGGAGATTAACATAGGAATATAATCCTGATAGAGAAATGACAACTTCAACAGCAATTTTATTGCCTTTTAGATTTATTTTTAATTTAATTCTTGGACCTCAATTTTTCCCTGGTGAGTAGGTACTAATTGCAAATTTACAGTATGTGTACTCTGGTGTGTGTGTGTGGGGGGGGGGTGTTTGCTTGCTTGATGCATAACATGCTACCTTTCTCTGGCAAGAGCACTCTCTTTTTCCTTTGGTAGAAATAGCTCTTTAACTCTATGCAGTCTTGGTGGACCATAAACAAAGATATTTCTTTCTTGAGGACAAGGTCTGGAGGCTTATGATTCAATCAGGATGGATAAAATGTTGAATGTGTTGTCAAAAGAAATGGAAAACTATTTGAGCTGACTCATCCAGCAGTGTTATCTGATGAGACTGTGATTAGCAATTCCTACCTAGGTTTCTCAAGAACTTCCTTACTTCCAGTCCTTTCAAACTGGTTCTGCAAATGTTCCTTTGTTTTTCTGAGTCAGTTCATATACTTCCACTAAATGACTTACTTGCTTAAGTGAGTCAGAAAGGGTTTCTCCTGCTTGCAACCAAAAATAAACACAAAATGTATAAATACCCCACTTTCTAATTCTGAGAGGGCATTACCACAATCAATTCTAAAACCTGTAATAAGCACTGTTAGGATTTATTTTTCATTATGCTATTAACAAGAAAAAATATGAACATAAATCTATGTATCCTTACAAGGCACAAACTCTAACTGTTCTTCTGTATCATATGAAAGAACTCTCTCTCTGGTGGCATTTAGATTTTCCACAAATAAAAATTTTGATAGAGTCTGATTTACCTATATTTTTATTTCATTCTCTCTGCTTTTGATATCATATCTATGAGTCATTCCCAGTCCAATATCATGAAACTTTTACCCCATTTTCTTCCCAGAACATTGTAGTTTTAGGGCTTATGTTTAGGTCTTTGACCCATTTTGAGTTAATTTTTGCGTACATTACAGGATCACAAATAGAAATTTAAGATCAACTATCATTGGCAACTATAATTAATAATATTGTATTGTATACTCACAATTTGCTAAGAAAGTAGATATTACATGTTCATGTGACACCAAAAAAATAAAGATAATGTGAGGCAATAGATGTTTAGATTGACCATGACAAACATTCACAATGGGTACACACATGGAAACAAAGATATACAATTTTTTTTCCCAAAAGAGAGCAAAAAGACAAATGTTAGATCTTTTGTTGTGTAGAAAAGAAATTTAAAGATTATTGTCATCATTCAAGAAATTCTGACATCAATTAGCAAATGCTCGGATCAAAGTAGTTCACTAAGCTGGGATCCTTGAGTAGGAAGTAATGTGGGCAATTCAGGCCATGTTTCAAGCACCATGTAAAGAACACTGTGGGTTTGGTTAAGTGTGGCTCAGCTGCCTTCCGCTTTTGTCACAAGAGCCCTTTCTGTCTTTCCAGCACTAAAGGTCTGTTCTCCTTACCTTCTGGGATCCAATGCTTTTCAGACCTCAAACCATTAACAATATATATTCTAGGAAAAAGAGCTTGCCCTTATGAAACACCTGATATATTCCAGAAACTGCATTAACTCACTAAAAACATATGTGAAAACACATTATACATATCTGCTCAAGATACGATCCACCTGTATTTAAATAAGGAACTTAAAAGACTAGAAACCTATCAAATCCATTTATTCTTTCACCTCCTAATCTATTTATTCTTGGTTTCTTATAAATAACTTTAGTCACTGTGCTAAGATCTGGAAATACAGCTATTAACAAGCCTATAAAAAGCCTACTTCCAATGTGAATGTAGAGACACTGCAAGTGATTCATTATATATTCTAAAAAAACTTGGCTAGGTGGATGCACCTGTAGTCCTAGCTGTATGGTAGGCTGAGGTGGGAAGATCACTTGAGTCCATGATTTACCACTCTGGGAAAATACTGAGTGCCTGTATAAAAAAAGTGAAAAAGAAGAAAGAGGAGAAGGAGGAGGAAGAGGAAAAAAAAAGTACAAGAAAGAAAAGAAATCTTTGAGAATGGTAACAGACTAATTTGATATTAGGAGCAAGTAAATGCTTGGCCAGAAAATACTTGACACACAGCTCATAGGATCCTATTCATGAGGTCAGTTCACATTCTGCTCATATTATTTATAACAGATATGAATCCACAGCATTTAAGATTTTGATCCGGTGAGCTAGATCAGATTATGGTACTCTGTGGTACTCAGTGAAAATTCAATAGTACCTCATTTTCATTTGCTCTCTACCAAAAGATGACTGCCCATGAGAGTCCAATAAAAACAAATAGTTAAGTCTTTCCTTTGCTAAGTACACACCGAGCCACAGAAATTTCTTGGAGAAATAATTAATAAATTGCTGACTTCCCATAATTTTGCTGCCCTGACTTCCTTCACACAGGTCTCGGTTGCCATCTCAGGCATTATAAGACATTTGATCCTGTATTATAAAACAGATATAAGCTCTCACAATGTAGGTTAGGTATGCTTTCTTAAAGATTTTTGTCCAAGATTACAAAACTGCCTTTTATAAAAGTGTAAATCTTTAAAAATTAGAATTTGCTTTAAGTCTTTTTCTTCTGTTCTTTCTGCTGCAGTGAGTGTGTTTTGTTTTGTGGGTTGTGTGTTACTGTGGCTTATAGGTTTTCTTTCAGAAACTGACAGTGCAACTCCTGGAGGTGGTGTCCTTCAGCATTTCTCACATACCAATCCTATGGGTTAGCTGTCAACTTAGAACAACGAATTAAACTTGAGCCAGGTGACTCATTTTTATCAGACAAGGAGCTACACTTTAAGCCTAACTGTTCTGCAACTGCTCAACTGGGAGGGGAAAGTAAAAGGTCTATGATGAAAGGTTTCTTAGAGACAATGAAAAGGTATCTAAAGTGGATCAACAGGACAAATGCGCCCATACTTGGTGTTTTCTGACACGAACAGACACTTTAGTAGCACAATAGCTTGTATTCACAAGATGTCAGGCTATTGAAAGCTTTTTTCAGACTTTTTGAAAAATCTCTCTAATGAGAAATTAAAGCTAAAAGACTGATAGTATCAGAGAGATTTTCCCCCCTCTGCTTTTTTTTAGATTGGGAAACAAAATCCCTGAATACTCTTTTGTGACTGGACATATTGACTATTTCTAGACGCTTGGAGGAATTTCTTTATGTGGCCATTTAGAAGACTTAATTCAGGTGGAAAAGGTTGGGACCTGTCAGCTAATCCATCCTCCCTGGGGCGGGGGAGCTCAAAAGGAAGAGGAGAGGGGGCACCGACGGGCAGCACTTAGGAAGCACTATTCACCTGAGTTCTGAGATTGCTTTACTTTGACAATATCCTATTTTATTTATTGAGCAACTGCACTCCACCAGGCACCTAATCAAGCATTGACCCAACTGAGATTGCAACTCCTAGATCATTAAAAAAGGAGGCAGAAAGCAAAGGCAGGGAAAGATGAGAACATGCAAATGCCATGCTGTCTGCCTGGTCATGCAGGAATCCCAGGCAAGCCATAGAGAGCCAGGCATTTTGTCCTCATCCTGAAAAAGTAGCAAATGTAACCCACTTTAAAAATAAATCAAATCAAAACCCAAAATTACTTTTCTTCCAAGTAGATAAGCTGATTACCACATAGCGACCCGGTTTGTGGAAATATAACACAGTGCAACTCAAATTCATTCTTGCTCTTTAGAATGCATTTAAGATTTTGAGGGCTCCTTTATTTTTTAATCACTGATATGACCTCGTGTCCAGGGCCCACTCTGAAACCAGCAGAGGTCCTGACTGTCTCATTAATCATTGTGTCCCTGTACCTGGCACTGTGCCTGACACACACTGGACTCTCAATAAATAAGTGATGAATGAAGAAAAGACAAAAAAAAAAAAAATAAAAATAAATCCAAAGTTATCACCAATATGTGCTCTGTCACATTTATTTGAATTTAATTATTATTTTTGCATGTTACTTCAAGTTTTGGCTTTCCGTTTCATAGAATTTGACAAATTGGAGGCTGAGATATCAAAAGAACAGACTTTGCCTTATGCCATGTTTTAGATTAAGAAGGAGAGCACACGTCATGAATTTGATATTGTCCTCCCTGCTGTTTGTAGGACTTCCCTCTGTTCCTCTGTACACATTGCTCCCTGTTGCTGCCAAGCGGGCAGGCAGCAGGTCCAGGTGTCTGGGAGGTTGATTCTCACACAGGATCACATCAGTCATCTCTGTTGGGCAAGTGCTTCCATGGCCAAAGCAACAGCAGAATTCTAAAAGGGTTCTGGCCGTTTCTTCTCTGCTACACATGTGGAACTCTCCTCCTCTTCAAATCCTAAGAGAATAAGGCAAGCACCAGGGCCTGCCCCCCTTTCTCATTCCCTGTTCCCACCCTTCTTCTGTTTCATACTGTCTTTGCTTCCTTTTTCTTTCTGGTGACCAGAGCGATTGCTTCCCCTCTGTGCCCACACTCCCTTCTCCTTCCAGGGGCCTTGGAAGCTCAAGATGTCCAGCTCCTTCTCCAGAAGCTAGAGGGCTACGTGCTCTCCTCCCACCATTCCCTCACTGAGGCCAAAACATAGAGGTTCATCATAAAAATGTCCCTGCCCTCTTCAGTGGAAGAAGGAAGTACTTCATCAACAGGTTCATTGTCAATCCTGACGGTGTCATGGTGAAGAGGGTGGACACCTAAGCTTGAACTCCAGGTCTTTTCATTCATCAGCTCTAAGGTCTTGGGCATGTTATTTCCCCCTGTTCCTTAGTTTCATTATCTGTAAAATAGGATGAACTATAATACTTACACACTATGTTGCTGTGGTTGTTGAATGAGGATAAATAGTTAAATGACGGATGGATAGATAGATAATCAAGAGCAGTCCTTGACATTTTGAAGCTGGCCTGGCACTTGTAGCCAAGCCCTATTTTTCTTCTATTGGACATAAAAAAACTTGCAGAGTGCCAACATTAAACATGGTTACTCTGAGACCATGATAAAATAAGACAAAGTAAAGCCACTTTCTATTTTTTTTTTCCTAAGAACCTACAAAAGCAAGTTCACTGTGCAAATGTAAAATGCCAAACAACCCTTCTCTCCTGGCTAAGGTGAGCTATGGCCCACTTCTTCACTAATTATAGCTTTATCTGGTCCTATTATCCCCCCTCCATAGATAAAACTTAATGAGATACTTGATCATAAATTTTCCCTTTTTCATAAAATTCAATATGAAGCAAATTTCTTTTTCTTTAGGCTGTCTCCAAGATACCTCAAGCCAATCCTAAATTTTTTAGTTTGTTCTTTCTAACATACTATTACTGAGGCAACACACAATTCCCATGGTGTCTATTCTCCTTAACAGCAACTAGTAATAAACTCAACTAGCTCAACTTCTGGTATTCCTGTGGTCTTTAGCTAATGGAAAAAAAAATTAATAGATAGATAGATAGATAGACAGACATATATACAATACTGACTGACACACAGAAAAGTATTTAAGAAGCTTTTCCTATCATTACTTTTTCATACAGCTTCAGAGTATTAAGTACAGGACTGGAAAATCATGTGAAATGTAAGAACCAGAAGCAAGATTCATAAGGACAGACCCATCAATCAAATAATAAGAACAAATTATGTCTACAATAGGAAGTCAGTCCTTGGACAATGAGACAACTAAGTGCCAGAATACATAGGGATCCTTGTTCAATAAACAAATTAACATAGTAAAATCACTGTCATAATGCCTGGCACAGAAAGCATACAAAAAATTAATGGTTTTTTTTTTTCATCATTTTCATGAAGTACTCAGGAAGCCTAGGGAATAAGGTGACATTCACTCCCTGTTTATACTCTGTTGGTTCATAAAGGACAAGAACAGTCTTCGCACTCTGCAATAGCACCTAACAAAATACACTGAGGTTCTACTTTCAGAAAGCTCTTGGCATTCTTGTCTATAACTGGAAAACACAAATATTTTTTTTACACAGCAATCAAACCACTGTCATTTGGCATTCTGTGGTATGGTCCCATGACACTCATTTGCAGTGTAAATTCGAATCACATCCCAGCAATTTTGCTATCACTCTCACTGTAAAGTCACCTTGCAGGTTTCCTTTACCAGGCTGTGATTATTTTTCAACTTTATTGCTATGCTGATTTGTTTTTCACTTGCTTGTTGATGAATTTTGCTCTTAACCAGAAGTATTTGTTCAGTGGCTAGTAATAAGCCCAGGGAATCTCTACAGGACAAACCTTATGAGCCAACTGGAATAACAGGTAAAACTAATGGGGATCCAGTTCTCATTGTTCATTCTGTAGCTTCTGTTCCAGGCACTTATCAATTTATTCCACTGATAAAATAGCACGCTCACAACAAAGTCATGGAGAGTGAAAAACAATACATCTGTGTCCATTATTTATTCATGCCCAAGTCACATGGATGAAAAATGCTAACCATTAAACCCGGAACAGCAATCTTTTATGATAATTGTGCCATTGCTTTCTTTACCATTCACCCCATAGTGTGCTACATGCAGAAAACAAATGGCATTTTTGTAATTAGTTATTAGGACTCCTTCTCTTGAGCACAGGTTCAGGGATCAGAGCAAATAGTTTCTGACTCTCAGTGTCTATGATGTTAAAATGAACTACATGCACTGGAATTCTGTTCACACTAGTCTACATATATGAATGTGTTTACATGTAAACAATCATGATGTCTTGGCATGATGTGTAGCCTAATTTTTTTAAAGTTTGTTTTATTCTGAAGTGTTATTATCATATTAAGGTAATACTTACAATAGAAAAGTATAGACTGTTAGTATTTTCATGTATATAACTCCTTTTTAAATGTGCAGGGCTTGATGTACACACACATATGCCTGTATACATATGCAAAGTTGTGTGTGTATACATATACACATATACAATTTTATGTATAGTTGTAATCCCACTATACATATAATTGTAAGAAAAATGTTCCTCTGTCTAGCATATTCTGGTCACATCTTTCTCATGAGCTGGTCATGTCTTCCAATGCTTAACTTAAGACTTGAGGAATATGCTTGTTTTAATCACAGGTATTCTCTCTCTCTCTCTCTCTCTCTCTCTCTCTCTCTCTCTCTCTCTCCATAATTTTATTCTTCTTATGGTATAAATAATGCAATAAAATTTTACTATGCCTTTGATAATATTTCATATGTCCCCTAAACCCAAGTAGTTCTATCATCCCCATATCAGTCATATATCCTGTTTCTCAAAAGGCAATATATAACAACATGGTGTGAGGGGAGAATCATTCACATAATTGCCTATATAGCAGTGACCATTTCAATTTCGAAATTCTACTCTTCTCTGTGTTCTTCTGTTTAAAGGAAGAGAACACTGAGCAATTCTCTGCATGGGTAGGTGTTTTAGTCAGCTTTTTTTTTTTTTTTTTTTTTTTTTGTCACTGTGAAAGAACCGACAAGAATGATTAGAGGAGGAGAAGTTATTTGAATGAGGGTCACAGTATCAAAGGTCTCAGTTCAGAGATGACAACCCCATTCCTCAGGGCCTGAGATGAGGCAGAACATCATGGCAGAAGTGCGTGGCAGATGAAAGCAGCTGAGAGCATGGCATCAAGAAGCAGAGAAGGAGAGCTCTACTTGAGGAGGACAATACATATACCAAAAGAACACTCCCAAGTGATCGACCTCCTCCAGCCACAGCTATCTGCCTACAGTTACCACATGGCTGATTCCTATCAGGGGAATTAATTCACTGATTGGTTAAGGCTCTCATAATCCAATCACTTCACTTCTGAAGCTTCTTGCATGTGAGCTTTTGAAGGACACTTCACATCCCAGCTATAACATTAGGCACTCCTAGGATCCATAGAGTTCCTGTGAGGGACCCTTGGAGAATCACTTGTAGTGATAGGTATAAATTGCAGCAGTAACCAAAAATAGAGGTGAGCATAGGGAATAAGGTGGTAGTAAAAAATAATTTATCGGAAAGAAATTTGTCAATCTCAAGGAGAATTGCCACTCCTTCCACACAGTTTTGTAGCTGGAAAGGATTCCAAAAGTTTCTGTACAACCAGGGGGCAATTAGAATGAGTTCAAGGCAGCCTTGTTATTTATGATTGAGCAAGGTCAACGTGATTATGTCTCTTCCATTATTAATAAGTTTACATGTAATTACTACAAATTCTAGGTGTTTTGTATGTTATATTAGAACTCCTGGTAATGTTATTTTAGGTCCTCATGATGATGCATGCATCTGTTTTCCCCCAAAATTTCAGTCATTAAATCAAAAATATTCATGGTACACTTTGACATTAATCAACAGGAAGAGCAGAATAATTTTTGGCGTACTAAAATTTTTTTAAAAGATCATAGGATAATGAAAAGCATAGTCATTTTTATTCTTGATCCTTTACTTTAAAAATTAGAGTGATTTAGATCACACTTTTGGCTTCAATCTTTTTTGAAATGTCTCTTCTACTGGCTACTCATAATTAAACCCACAACTCCTGTGATTAATGCCAGTGTTTGTGGTTAAATGAGTCAATCGTTAAATTAGTGATAGCACTGAAATATAGGGATGAACATTGAGGGAGTGCTGTCTTCTAAATTTGAATGACTAACATTTCCACACTGATGGGGGAGTTAGCATACAGCATCTGTTTTAGACACATAAAAATTCAATTAAACAATCAGCTATCAGAATCACTGCAGAGCAAATATCAACATAGGAAACCATGACCTAATTATATTATGAATTTTAAACTAGAGGTAAAATTATATTCCAAGTATTCACATTGACTGACTCATTCCCTCAGAAAACTAACAAAGGTTTTTAAAATAATGAATTACCGGGAAATAAGTATGAAGGAGATTTGTGTCTTATTTATTACTAGTTTTGTTTTTTTGTCAAATCCATATAAGACACTATTTAATAACTTAATAAAAAGTTTTAGTAAAAGAAGATTTTAAAAAATTGGTGTAAGAACACAAGGAGGTTAAGTTGGAAGAAAGGGCAAAAGACCTTGCAATTCCACCTTACAAGATAAGAAGGAAATTAAATCACTAATTTTACACTCTTGAAACCACATTCACATGCTCTCTGTGAAGGAGATAATTTTACAGTGAGTGTGAGGAATGGAGGCACAGCATAGAAACATTCGGTTATGCTCTGAGGAAACCTATCTTGGCAGAGCTCCAGCTAGGTGGTCCATGGAAAGGGCTCGTGCCTCAGAGACACACCATGAAATCCAAAGCTTTTCTCATTGGGACTGAACTAAGGGTGTGAAAAGAGGTCAACCAGCACTTATTTAAATTATGCACATAGTGACAGTCACAGAGACATGAAGCAACACTGGGAGGAGGAATCCCAGTAGCAAAATAGAGTTTCAGATGCTGGCTGCCACTGAAACCAAGAGGATGTAACCTTTATGGGGTATGACAAGTAGAGAGGCAAGCCCCAACAGGGTGACCCCTCATCCGCTTAACCACAATACACAATACACAATTCTTTACTGATGGATGCTCAAAATTACTTGTTAGCCCTTGAGTCTGTAGCCTTCACTCAGATCTATCCTGCCTCCCTTTTCCTCCTTTTTCCCTGGACAAGAGAGTTGACTGGAATGTTTGGAATGTTTCTACAGGTTAATTTCATGGATGGATTGGCCTTTACATTAAAAAAAAAAAAAAGCTTAAGTAGGCCCATTACCTACTTATCTTATTCAGCATTATTTTCTGCTGAGATGTTCAGGGTACATTCCATTTAAAATAAGATCCCTGTAACTAGCAAGCTTTTAGGTGACTTGCAGCTAAATCAGCATACTACTTATTGTTTTTTCATTAATAGGAATTTTTGTCATTGAGGGAAAAGTGGTTTTACTTCCACAGAATTTATAATATGTGAAAATCCTGAAAAGCTGGGTCACAATTATCTTAAATATATGAAACATGAATTTGTCTGAAGGATCTGACCAGCACAACTATCGGGGAGGAAAAGTTTACTTGAGGGCTCATGGTTTCAGAGGTCTTAGTCCAGGGAAGGCCAGCTCCTTTCCTCAGGGATGGAGGTAAAGCTGAACATCATGGCAAGAGAGGGTTGTGGAGGAAAGCAGTCACATTAAGGTGATCAAGAAGCAGAGAGAGACTTCAGCTCCAGATGCAAAATATATATCCCATAGCAACACCTTCCAATTAACCACTTCCTCCAGCCACACTCCACCTGCCTCTAGTTCTCAGTTAATCCCATCAGGGATTAATTCCACTGATTGGGTTAAGACTCTCATAGTCCAATTTTTTCTCCTCTGAAACTTCCTGCATTGTCTCAAATGTGAGCTTTTGTGGGACACTTCATATCCAAAACATAACAGAATTGTAGAGAGATTTTTTTTAATACTCAGAATCTATAATTCCTTTCCCTCCAATCTCTACTCATTATCTTCCTCTACCTCTCTACTCATTGTCTTTCTTTACCCTCTCTCATCCTTTCCAAAGTCACCTTAATGCTGCAACACTCAGACCTTACTCCTCTTCCCTTCTGAACCTATGCTCACAGGCTTAGTGATCTTTCCTAGTCTCAGAGTTTTATGTACCATTTGCATGCCAATGGGTCTCCAACTCCTAACTCCAACATGGACTTTATTCCTCAAAATCCAGACTCATTCATTCTCTACCCACACCACACCTCCACTTGTGTGCCTAATAAAAATCTCAAACTTAACTTCTGTAGCTGAATTGTTCTGATCTTTCCCCCAAAGCCTACTTTATCTTCCATTCTCTCTCAGTGTCTATAGCAATACCATCTACCTGATTGCTCTTTTCCCACATTCAGTTCAGCTAAGCCCTTTAATTCTTTTTTATTAATTAATTAATTTATTTATTTAGGTACATAGGACAGCAGAATACACTTTTTAAGGTTTTTTTTCATTGTAGTTGGACACAATACCTTTATTTTATTTATTTATTGTTTTAATGTGGTGCTGAGGATCGAACCCAGGGCCTCACATGTGCTAGGCGAGTTCTCTACCGCTGAGCCACAACCCCAGCCCCAGCAGAATACATTTTTGATTCATTGTACACAATTGCAGCACAACTTTTCATTTCTCTGGTTGTATATAATATAGCATCACACCATATGTACAGTCATACATGTACTAGGGTAATGATGTCCATCGTATTCCACCATCTTTCTTAGCTCCATACCCCCTCAGCCCTCCATCCATTTTGCACAAAGTTCCTCCACTTTTCCCACCCCACTCCCCATTATGTATCATCATCATTATCAGAAAGAACATTCAGCCTTTGGTTTTGTGGGATTGTCTGACTTTGCTTAGCATGATATTCTCTAACTTTATCCATTTACCAGCAAATGCCATATTTTATTCTTGTATAATGCTGAGTAATATTTCATTGTGTATATATACTACAGTTTTTTTAATCCAGTCATCTATTGAAGGGCATCTAGTTTGGTTCCACAGTTTAGCTACTGTGAATTGTGCTGCTGTAAACATTGATGTAGTTGCATTACTATAGTATGCTGATTTTAAGTCCTTTGGGTATAAACCAAGGAGTGGGATAGCTGGGTCAAATGATGGTTTCATTCCAAGTTTTCTAAGGAATCTCTATACTGCTTTCCAGATTGGTTGAACCAATTTGCAGTCCCACCAGCAATCTATGAGTGTGCCTTTTCCCCCACATCCTCGCCAACATTCATTGTTGTTTGTATTCTTGATAGCTGCCATTCTGACTGGGGTCAGATGAAATCTTAAAGTAGTTTTGATTTACATTTCTCTAATTACTAGAGATATTGAACATTTTTTTCATATATTTGTTGATTGAAAGTATACTTTCTTCTGAGAAGTGTCTGTTCAGCTCCTTAGCCTATTTATGGATTGGGTTGTTTGGTTTTTCTTTTCTTTCTTTCTTCCTTCCTTCCTTCCTTCCTTCCTTCCTTCCTTCCTTCCTTCCTTCCTTCCTTCCTTCCTTTCTTTCTTTCTTTCTTTCTTTCTTTCAAGTTTTTTCAGTTCTTTATGTATTCTGGAGATTAGAGCTCTATCTGGTGTGCAAGTGGCTAAAATTTGCTCCTAAAATATAGGCTCTCTTCACTACATTGATTGCTTCTTTTGTTGAGAAGAAGCTTTTTGTTTGAGTCCATCCTATTTATTGATTCTTGATTTTATTTCTTGTGTTTTAGGAGTCTTATTAAGGAAGCCCTAATCCAACATGATAAAGATTTGAGCCTACTTTTTCTTCTATTAGGCGCAGTGTGCCTTCTCTAATGCCTAGGTCCTTGATCCACTTTGAGTTCAATTTTGTGCATGGTGAGAGATACAGGTTTATTTTCATTTTGCTGCATATGGGTTTCCAGTTCTCCTGGCATCATTTGTTGAAGATACTATCTTCTCTCCAATATGTTTTTGGCACCTTTGTCTAATATGAGATAACTGTATTTATGTGGGTTTGTCTTTGTGTCTTCTATTATGTACTTTTGGTGTACCACTCTATTTTGGTGCCAATACCATTATGTTTTTGTTACTATTATTCTGTAGTATAGTTTAAGGTCTGGTGTTGTGATGTCTCCTGCTTCACTCCTCTTGATTGCTTTAGCTATTCTGGGTATCTTATTTTTCCAAATGAATTTCATAATTTTTTTTTTATTTCTATAAGGAATGATGTTGGGATTTTAATTGGAATAGCATTGAATGTGAACAGTGCTTTGGGTAGTATGACCATTTTGACAATATTAATTTTGCCTATCCAAGAGCATGGGGAGATATTTCCAACTTCTGAGGTCTTCATTTTTTATTTAGTGTTCTTTAGTTTTCATTGTGGAGGTCTTTCACCTCTTTTGTTAAGTTGATTCCAAAGTATTTTCTTTATTTTTATCTATCTATCTATCTATCTATCTATCTATCTATCTATCTATCTATCTATTTTTTGAGGCTATTGTGAATCGTGCAGTTTTCCTAATTTCTCATTAAGAGAATTCATCACTGATGTATAGAAATGCATTTGGGCCTACTTTTTCCTCTATTAGGCACAGCAATATAGCTATAGTAACAAAAACAGTATTCCTCTTTGTATATTTATTTTATATCCTACTACTTTGCTGAATTTGTTTATCAAGTCTAGAAGTTTTCTGGAGGAGTTATTTGGATCCTCTAAGTGTAGATTCATGTCATCAGCAAATAATGATATTTTGAGTTCTTCTTTTCCCCACTTTTATCCCTTTAATTTCTTTTGTCTCTCTAATTGCTTCAACTAGAGTTTCAAGGACTATGTTGAATAGGGGTGGTGAAAGAGGGCATCTCTTTATTATTCCAGTTTTTAGAGGAATGCTTCCAAAGTTTCTCCATTTAGAATGATGTTGCCCTTGGGTTTAACATACATAGCTTTTACAATGTCGAGGTATGTTCCTACTATCCCTAGTTTTTCTAGTGTTTTGAATATGAAAGAATGCTGTATTTTGTCAAATGCTTTTTCTGCATCAATTGACCTAATCTTATAATTCTTATCTTTAAGTCTATTGATGTGATGAAAATATTTATTGAGTCCCTTATGTTGAACCAACCTTGCATTCCTGGAATGAAGCCCACTTGATCATGATGCACTATTTTTTAATGTGTTTTTGAATGTGATTTGCCAGAATTTTATTGAGAATTTTTGCATTAATGTTCATCAGGGATATTGGTCTGAAGTGTTCTTTCCTTGATGTTTCTCTGCCAGGTTTTGGTATCATGATGATACTAGCTTCATAGAATGAGTTTGGAAGAATTTCTTCATTTTCTATTTCATAGAATAATTTGAGGAGTAATGGTATTAATTCTTCTTTGTAGGTCTTGTAGAATTCAGCTGTCAATCATTTGGTCCCTGGATTTTCTTGGTTGGTAGGCTTTTGATGGCATATTCTATTTCATTACCTGAAATTGATCTGTTTAAATTGTGTATGTCCTCTTAACTCAGTTGGGTTGATTATATGCCTATAGAAATTTGTCCATGTCTTTGAGATTTTCTATTTTAATGAAGTATAAATAGTTTTCAAAATACTTTCTAATTACTTCTATACTTCAATAGTGTCTGTCATGATATTTCCTTTTTCATCACAAATTTTAGTAATTTGAGTTTTCTCTCCCCTTCTTTTTGTTAGGGTGGCTAAGGGTTTGTCAATTTAATTTATTTTTTAAAAGAACCAGATTTTTGTTTTGTCAATTTTTTTGAATTATTGCTTTGTTTCAATTTCATTGATTTCCACCCTGCTTTTATTTATTTCTTGTCTTCGACTACTTTTGGTGTTGGTTTGTTCTTCTTTTTCTAGGGCTTTGAGATGTAATGTCAGATCATTTATTTGTTGACTTTTTATTCTTTCAATGAATGAGCTTAATGTAATGAACTTAGCACTTCCTTCATAGTGTCCCAGAGATTTTGATAAGCTGTATTGGAGTTCTCATTTACCTCTAAGAATATTTTATCTCATCCCTGATGTCTTCTGTTATCCATATATAATTCAATAGTGTATTGTTTAGTCTCCAGGTATTGGAGTAGCTTCTATTTTTTAATTTTATCATTGAGTTCTAATTTCACTCCAATATGGTCAGATAGAAGGCAGGGTAGGATTTCTATTTTTTATGTATTTACTAAGACTTGCTTTGTGGAATCGAATATGATCTATCTTGAAGAAGAATCCATATGCTGGTGAGAAGAAAGTGTATTTGATTATTGATGGATGAAATACACTGTATATGTCTGTTAAGTCCAAATTAATGATTGTATTATTGAGTTCTATAATTTCTTTGTTTGGGTTTTTTTTTTTTTTTTTTTTTGGAAGATCTATGCAGTGGTGAGAGAGGTGTATTAAAGTCACCTAGTATTATTGTGTTGTGTTCTATTTGGTTCTTATAGTTGAGAAGGGTTTATTGGATATATATGGATGCCTTATTGTTTGAGGCATAGATATTTATGATTGTTATGTCTTGTGGATGTATGACTTCCTTAAACAGTATGAAATGTCCCCCTTTATCCCTTTTCACTAGCTTTGGTGTGAAATCCACTTTATCCACTTTATCTGCTATGAGGAAGGAAACTCATGCTTGATTACATGGTTCATATGAGTGGTACATTTTCCCCAAGCCTTCAGTCTATGAATGTGTTTTCCTGTGAGATAAGTGTCTTGAGATCAGCAAATTGTTGGATCTGTTTTTTAATCCAATCTGTCAGTCTATATCTTTTGATTGATGCATTTTGGCCATTCATATTCAGGGTTATTATTGAAATATGATTTATATTCCTGGACATTTTTATTTATTTTTGGTTTTTAACTTGACTTGGTTTCTCCTTTGATTGGTCTTTCCTTTAGTGTGGTTTCTTCCTTTGCTGATTTTCATTATTTTTTGTTTCCTCCTCCTGGAATATTGTGCTGAAGATGCTCTGTAGTATAGATTTTCTTGCTGCAAATTCTTTTGTTTTTCTTTAATTTCTTTATTCTAATTTGTTATATATGACAGCAGAATGTATTTCACTGTAAATACTTTTAAATTTGTTTATCATGAAAGGTTTCTATATCATCATCAAATCTGAAGCTTATTTTTTCTGTATGTATTATTGTTGGTTGGCATCCATTTTATTTCAGAAATTAGTATATATGTTATTCCAGGGTCTGGGTTGAAAAATTTGCTGAGATATGAATCGGTCTTTCCCTATATGTGATCTAATTCCTCTCTCTTATAGCCTTTAATATTCTATCCTTATTCTGTATGCTAGGCATTTTCATTATAATGTGACTTGGTGAGGATCTGTTGTAATTTTGTACATTTGATGTTCTGTAAGCCTCTTATATTTGAGTTTCTAATTCATTCTTCATGTTTGGGAAATTTTCTGATATTATTTCATTGAAGAGATTGTGCATTCCTTTGATTTGCATCTCTGTGCCTTCCTCTATCCCAAGAAATTTTAGATTTAGTCTTTTCATGTTATCCCATAATTTCTGAATGTTCTGTTCATGGTTTCTTACCACCTTAACAATGTGGTTATCTTTATGTTCCAGATTGTATACTTTGTCTTCATTATCTGACATTCTGTCTTCCAAGTGATCTAGTCTGTTGGTGATTCTTTCTATTGAATTTTTTATTTGATTTATTGTTTCCTTCATTCCAAGAATTTCTGATTGGTTTTTTGTTTTTGTTTCTGTTTTTAATTTTTTCAGAATTTCCATCTCTTTTTTGATATCTCTTTATTGGAGTGATCAGTGGTTGCCTATATTTGCTCTCTTATCTCTTTGTTGACTAATCAATTTTTACCTGTATTTGCTCACTTAGTCATTCTTTAATTCACAGATCATTTTAGTTATATACATTCTGAACTCCTTCCCTGACATTTCATTCAACTGTGCTGTCCATGGATTTTATTATTGTAGTATCTTGATTTGTTTGGGGAACTCTCTCCCCTTGTTTTTTTCATGTTGTCTATGTGTCTTCCTTTCTTGCAATGCAAATCTGAGGAATTACCCTATAATCTTGTACTGTTCATGCAGCTTACCAGTACCTCACCTTGGTGTTGGGCTTAGAGTCTCCACAGGTGTCCCATGATGGATGCTACTGCAACTAAAGGTGGTGATGGCAATAGTAGAGGTAACTCAAGATAGCAGTGGGAGTGTCCCAAGATGGATGCAACCACTTTCAGAGATGTAGCTGAAAGGGTGAGTCTTATGGTGGCTTTGGAGTGCCTATTCTGAGATGCAGCTGCCTCTAGGCCCTATCTTATCACAATGTGGAGGCTACTGCAGGGGGAGGGTTATGGCAATGACTTCAGTGTCCCAAGATGGAGGTGGGCAAGGCGTGGGATCCAGGTGGGTCCAAGGGATGGTGCTGGGCCTGACTTGTGCCTATGCTCCTGCACAGGTCAGCAGAGGCAGTCCTAGGCTTGGGCCTGTGCTCCATCATGAGTCAGCAGAGTCAGCAGGTCAATAGGGGTGGTCTTGAGTCAGGGCCTGGGATCCTGTGTGGGTCTGCTGGTCCTAATCCCTTTAATTCTACCTTTAAAATATAAATGCAGAGAATTAATGATTCCAAAAATACCTATGGAAAGAAAACACAATTGACTACACTGAAAAAAAATTTAAGCACTTCTTCATGCCCATTATCACATAAGTTTCTGTACTATGAAATGGACCCATTAAGAAATCTGCATGAGCCATCTGAAATAATTGCCTGTGAGTTTCTTCTTTGAACATACTAAAGAAAATTAAGTTTTAGTTTAATATTTGCTATATTTGTTTCCAAATATCTTTCTTCACAGATGCTACTGCTTCCAGTTCATTATTAGAAAGTGACTTTTTCCTCATAGAAAATCATTTGACACTCTAAATGGCCCACTGATACAATTTATTCAATTTATATGAGGATAATTCAAGATATTTCATTTTTAGTTTAGTGTGCCTCCATGTTAGTAAATAAGAAAGAAGTCATTCATTTGTTACTATCTATTAATACTTAAGTATCTCTCCTTTCCCTGTTTCTATTGAGTGATGAAGAACATATTTGGGTTTGAAAGTAAACACATTACACTGTTTTCTCTGAATAAAAGACATTTTTACATCAGATACAAGAAAAAATTGGAAAGAGTGCATAGTAACAAATTATCTTCAATGTTCTATAGAAAAAGAGTGAAAGAACCTAACAATGTACTCTGATTATTGCATTTATTAATCCTTTAACAAACACCTATGCGCCAGGAACTTTTCAAGGAATTGGGATTCAACAATCATCAAGGCAGATGTAATATTTGTCCCTTAATACAACTCACAATCCAGAGATAGTTGCCAAGACTAGGTCATTGTACTCCAATATAAAACCTGCTGGGATGAGTGACAGACAGAATGTCATAGAAACTCTAAGGAGGGGTACTTAGCACCAAGTTTAGGACATCAGCAAAGGCCTTTTAGA
Source organism: Callospermophilus lateralis (assembly GCF_048772815.1). Lineage (NCBI taxonomy): Eukaryota > Metazoa > Chordata > Mammalia > Rodentia > Sciuridae > Callospermophilus > Callospermophilus lateralis. Next base: position 132,999,005 of record NC_135306.1, on the reverse strand, counting down.
GAAAATAACTTGCAAGGTACACTTTGAAGAATGAGCAGGAAGAGCCAGCTTGCCTGGGGAGAGATACTAATATTTTAAACAAAAGAAATGTCTTGTGCAAAGACATAGAGCTATAAGAACATCTTCTAAAAACACCCTAAAAGCTCAATGTTCAAAAATGAAAGAAGTGAAACTACTGGAGCTGACAAAATAAACTGGAATCAATTCTGAACCATGTCAAAAGACATTCATGTCCCAGGAAGGGCAACAGAGAAACCTCAGGCATGATGATAAATAATCAAATGTGTCCTTCAGAAAGATCACTCTCATTCTTTTGTGAAGAAGGCACTAACAAAGAAGCAAGACTTGAAGCAAGAAAAGAGGTAAGCAAAACTTGACATAATCTGGGAGAGAAATGAAGTGGTCAAAACAAAAAATGAGAATAGGAAGAAAAAAAGCAGTTAAGAAAGATTCTAAAAGTTCGGATCATTACCAAATAGAATTTCAGAAGCACAATTAGATTTTAAATTCTAAAACACAATCACTTAACAGTATTTTTGGAGGGTTTATTATTGAGGTATGCATACTATCATTTAGAAACTAAAAGCCAAATAAGTTAAATTAATTAAGGTCACTCAGATAATTACTGACATATCTGGGTGTAATCTAGGTCTTCCAGTCCAGTGATTACAGTTCAATGTTTTATTTGTTGAAATGATCCACTTACCTTAACAAAATGAAGTCTATTCATTTAAAATGTTACTAAAATGAGGTTATGAATCAACTTGTTTAAAGTCAGCTTAATTCTGATCCTTACCATTAATACTTTAGAAATCTAATTTGGTTAAGCACTTCCCCCTAAAATAGTTAAAGTCCTTTAGCATCAGTCTATACATAACAACTACATCTCCAACCATGAACAACCTAATACAGTCTTCTAGAAATCACCTCTGGCGATACCAGTCAATTTTCAATGGCATTAGGATATAAATTAATCATGTATATAAATCTGTTGCTTTAAATAAAAGTTTACTAAAATGATGACTGTAATTATTAAAGAGTATCAAACTCATGAATAAAATATAGTCAGTACTGTAAGTCATAAAGTTCTCTTACCAGGTCTACAGACTAAATGTGCTTTCAAAGGTGGTACTTCACCTTGGGTGACATAAATAATGATGATGCTCATTTAAAAAATGAGTGAAGAGCAGATTAGCACCTTAGGTTGAATTCTGTCCTTCTTGTTATCAGTTGGATCCAAATAAAATGTGTAAATTTTTCTGCGTTTTTCTCAAGAGTTCAGTTGTAAAAATGAAGGTGTCTTGTGAAGCATAAGGTAAGAAGAAATGAAAATAAAAATAGGTCTTTTCAAGAGACAAAACTAAGTGTGGTAAATTAAATGAGAGAATATTTTGTTAAAAATCAAATTATTCTTAGGACCAATATAATATTCTTAGTTTTCTTAGAGCAAGGCACATAGAATGCTGTGCAGTCTGTAAGGGCTCATACGTGGTAGGTAGAAAAAATGGAGTATTTCCCTCTTTAAAATAATGAAGATGGGGAGAGTAATGTAGAGTTTAATGTATGGAATATATGTTTGGATTCCTGGATTGAATTGTCTAGGTAAGCATTGATGAAGCCATAAATATTCTTGAATGATTCTGCTGAAACTCTACAATTCAGTTATTACCTAAACACTATAAGAAATTAACCATTTTAAAAACAAACTGAGTCTTACTGAAAGGGTTCAAAGTAAGCAGATACTTACCGACCCCTTGCCTAGTACTGTACTGTACTTTATACTGAGCAACTAAGAGAGTCTGTGGAAATTCATCTGGGAATCATATTTTTATTTGCGGGTGACTGTTTGTTGGCTGGTATTTATAGAGGAAGCAAAAAAATACTTATTTTTAGATGTAGATGGACACAATACCTTTATTTTGTTTATTTAGTTTTTTATGTGGTGCTGAGGATCAAACCCAGTGCCTCACACATGCTAGGCAAGTACTTCACCACTGGGCCACACCCTAGCCCCCAAATTTACTTATTTTGAATGTGGAATTAACTCATTTTTAAACTCATATCTTGCCTAAGGTCAATAAAATGCACATGATAATAAGGAAAACTTTTCATATTAGGGAACTAAGTGCTTACAAATACTTAAATGGGATCCATTTATAAGAATATCACAGTGGTTGCATTCAGCTCAAAGAAGCATGCCCACTCATTAAAACTTGGTAATTTCATCTTTAAATTAAACAAGTAGAGTTAATTTTCTTCAGACTGAGAAACCAGATATCTTCATCCAAGCACTTGTTCATTCAACAAGTATTCATCCAGTTTCTGGCTTGTGGGGGGTCACACAATGAATAATTGATGACACTGGAATTGTTGCCTAGTCTGGTTTTAGAAGTGTTAGTCTGACAGGCTTAGAATCTCCATAATTTAGTAACTTTATAAACTGAGTAAATTTCCTAAACTCTTTGAAACCCTTTTTACTCATCCATAAATAATGCTAATGAAAATACCTGGTAAAATAATGCGTGCGAAGGGTTCTCAGGTTCGTCTCAGGCAGAACTCCATATGACTTTTCCTTGACTGTATCTCCAGAGGAAGGAGACCCTTAATAGTAAGATCAGGTATAACAACATCTTTATGGCACTCATCATTGAGTAGAGTCACTAAGTAGAAATTAAGGATCGTTGTATTTGGTTTAATTATTATCATCTTCATTTTTTTTCCATTTTATCTGTGGAAAGAATACTCTGAGTTTGTTTGCTCTTGTTCTGATTCCTTCTGTTTCTCTTTTTGCCTTTGTATCTATCTCTCCGTCTCCCTACCGCACCACCATCACCATCTCCCCCTTCTCCTGTGCCCTAGCTATGGGAGAGGGAAGGGAGAGTTCAGTTTCACCCCTAGGCCTGGGAGAAGCCTTCTTTCTGAATCTGTCTCCCTCCACTGATGACAGAAATGGTGATCTCTGTTTGGGGCTTAGGAAAAGGAGGAAGAACTGGTCTTGCATTGTTTTCTTCCTGGGATATTTAATCCTAAATAGTGTGGTGGTGGGGAGGGGAAGCAACCCTTTGGCTTAATTTGTGATCCAGCTTCACTTACTGGATAAAAGTCCCAAGAAACAGAGTTACTATGTCCTGCTGTGACATCTTTGTATATAACCCCTCTCAGGGACTTTACCACAAGGAAGCTGAACAAAGTCCAAAACCATGTGTCTGTCCTAAGGTTATTGTCTTATTCCATTTGATATTGCTATTGCAAACTACTTGAGAATGGGTGGTTGATACAGAACAGAAATATATTTTGCTCAAAATTCTGAGGACTAGAATGTCAAAGACAGGACATCAGCATCTTGTGGATGTCTTTGTGTTGTATCATTCCATGGCAGAAGGTGGAAAGCCAAGAGCAAAAGGGGACCAAACCTGCTTTTATAACAACTAGCTCTCCAGATAACTAACCCACTCATGATATGTCCCCACCTTCTCATATCCTTCAGTGGAGATGAAATTTCCAACATATCAACTTAGGATACATTCAAACAATAGCAAACACCATCATACTCTCCCGTATCTTTTATAATCATTAATTAATTATTTCTCCCCCATTCCCAATTTCTATCATACGGGAGGGAGAAGTTAGCACTTTAGATTTTCTACATATGTTATCACTTCAGTGACTTAACATCTACAGGATAAATGTTGCATAAAAACAAATTAATCTTAAGTCCCTTTTTCTGATTACCACATAATTTCTCATCTATACTATATCAGCGAAGCACTTTATCTAATCTCATATATTTGGAAAGTATAATGTTGTATTTGTATAATGCATATTCAGACTTCATTAGTTTGAACTGGCCTCTCCAGTATAATCCCAAGTGGAGCTGTTTGGGCTCAGTCTTCTTTAACCTATATTCATTTTGACCTCAAATTCAAGGATTTAATCTCTAAAGCAGGAATAATGGAATGATGCTTATTTACTAGCATTTAGAATTTGCTAAATTAAAAAATCCTGTTCAAATAAGAGGCTTCACAGTAAGGGTTTAACATCACTGAATGAAACATGAAAAAAATAGTCTCGCACAGACCTTGAGTAAACAAAATAATGCAGACATTGCAGTTAAAATTACCTTCTCATTAAAGAAACACTGCTGACATAAGCCCTGTTTCAATTGTATCAAACTTCATTTTATAATCAAGTATTAGCCTTATGGGTTTTCCCAGCAAGCTGCAAGATTTCATAGTATCACTTTTAGCTGTATAATCAAATGGCTATAACCCAAGACAGTCAAGAGATTTTAAATAGCATTCTTGACACAAAGTCTTTCTGAATTACCATTTTTAAAAAAGAAAACAATACTAGAAATGAAGAAGATGCAAAGGATAGGATCTAATCTGACAGTGAAGAGATCCAAATATTATCATATAGATAAAGTCACTGAGGTACTTGGCACACAGCCATAGGGGTCTGAGATTGAGATAGTCTTTAACAAGCATTTATGAAGTGCCTACAACATGGCAGACCAGAACTGAGTTGGACTCAAGAGATATAAGGCCAAATGGGACATGATCCCAGGCCTCAAAAAATTCCAGTCTGGTAGACAAAGTTGGACTTGTACAATACCTCGGGACAGGGACAAACACCTGCTGTCTATGCAGAGGCTGCTGAGCAAACTGGACCAAATACAGGAGGACTTTTATACCATGAGTCGCATTTTCAAATATGCTTTCCTACTTCCAAAGAATTGATATGAAACTGAGCAACTGCTTGTGGTATAGAGAACTGACATCTACTGAATGTCCAGAATTTTATATGCATTATCTCCTTTAATCCTCCCAACATAACTCAGAGATAAGACGTTGTTATTCCCTCATCACTTGAATTGATCCTCATCACTTGTAAGTATGTGGCAGCCACAGGATTTATAACCAGATATATCTGATTTCAGAGCATGGTTACTTCTTTCACTCTACCTGGCCTCCCTGAGGGATGTAGATATCAAGCTGTGTTTCAACAGTCTCTGAGCTTTTCTAAAATGGAGCACCACCTTTTGTTTCAGCAAATAGATGTGGTAGGTTGATCATATTGTCTGTAGAGCAAAGAAAATCAAGTACCTCAAGTAGCCAAAAATAATGAGACCTTGCCACTATTGAGTGCATATGAGAAGTTGTCCAATAACAGATAGAGCATATTTTCTAATTATAATCATTCCTCCTTGCCCAGAAACTTGTAGCACACTAGGTCAATTCTGATTATACAATGGCATAGAGCAGTGGCAATCAGATTTATGCATTACATTGTCCATCACATTGGTCTCAATGGATAAAATGGTGGTGAAACCCTAAATCTCAACTATTACCTCTGTATACATGTGCTGGTTCTGTGTCTCATTCAATGGTATAAGCACAGCATCTAGCGATGTTTTCAAACAATAGAGTTTCATTTTTTGTCAAAGGAATGAATGAATTGGTGAGTAAATGAGGAAACACAGTAGCACACAATAAAACATACACCTCAATGCAAATTACAGACAGGATTTTCTCATTCTGGCGGTCTGAGGTAAGAGGGTGGATCTGGGACTGAGTCCTGCACTCTGATACAGAAGCTTCTATTTACCTCCTTGTGGACATGCACCATCTTCTGGGTAAATCCAGTATCTTCATGTAATTTCCCCATGGCTGAGCTGTAGCACCTGTTTAAAGGGCAGCCTGCTTACTTCAAAATTCAAATGCCCTGTGGTCCTGCATATTCTCACAAGCTCATCTGTGCTTTATTACGAAGAGGCATGGTGTAGTTTCTATGTGTATCTGTTTTACATATCAGGACAGATGCATAAATGCTGTAGTGCACTAGTGCTTCAAAATCTCAGTCAGCCCACATTATCTCTCCAAATCAATCTACTTATACAGAAAAGGAGAAGAGAATCAATCTAATTATCACAGAGAGTTAGAAGAAAATTCATCAAAGCACCCATCCCCTCATGTGAACAAAAATAGGGAAGGAAGTAACAGAGGTGTGACAAAGTGTATGTGTGTGAGGATGTGTGTATGTGAAGTGTGTGTGTCTCGGTGGGGTCAAAGGAGGATAAAAGATAAAAGCAAACACCTAGAAGGTAGCATGGGATAGCAATCTAGCAAGAGGACAGTCTATGAGGACTGACAGACAGGTTCAGATTTTGCCTCTGACAGTTGCTTTGTTTTCTGACCATGAACAGGTTCCTTTACTTCTCTGAGTTTAAGTGAACTAATTTTTAAAACAGGAACAATTACAAGTACTTTTGTGGGTTGCAGTAAGTTTTGATATGGTGAAGAGCTTAGTCTATAATAGGCACTTTACAAACATTAGTGTCTCCTTGTACCCACTTGGAAAAGAGAGAAGCATAACTTGCTGGTATGCTCCTTAAACCAGGAATATTATCCCTCCCATTTTCTCAGAGTCATTTTGCCATTACCTGGTCATTTAGAACTAAATTCACAAGCAGGAAGACCAGAGAAATGTTCCAAATGGGTATGAGAGACCTCACCCATCTTGCCTTCACTGTGCCAAAGATATAACAAAGTCCCTATTGTAAAACACTTCTCATTTAGGCTGTGAGTGCATCTTTAGATGAAGCTGGCCTTGATAGTAGAAGTTTCCATACATGGTACACCCGCTTAGGAGGCAGAATTTCATAATAATTGTGAATGTGGTCTCTAGAGTCAGAACAAATATAAAATCTCACTTCATCATCTACTAATTCCTTGATTCTGGGCAATTTAATTTACCTCTTAAGCTCCAGTCACCCTTTCTATAATATGGGGATTGTTGTGAATATTAAGTGAGAATTTGTGTAAGACAGAAGTTAAAATAATAGCTGGCCCAAGATACTTGCACATTGTTTGTTCACCTTTATCATTATCTAGCTGGTGCCATAGAGCCATTATCTTATTTGACTGTTTTAATCCAACACAGTTGAGGCAATTGGGATTCAGAGATGTCAAGGAATTTTCCATGGTTCCCACATCATCTTAACTTTTTCCTAAGTTGTGCCTCCTTCCATGAGGTAATTTTTAAAATCTGTGTAGAGCAGAAAGGACCCTGCAGAGGGGAGAGAGCACTGGATTCAAAGTTGAGAAGGGAAAGTTCAAGCAGTGGTTGCTCTAGTTGTCAGCTGCATAAATGGTGATTCACTTCACCACTCTGCAAATGAGAAGGTTTGACAAGGTATTAAGGCAGGTCACTCCTGCCTCAGACACATGGATTCCACGTGACAGGTTTAGGGACAAGAAGCAGCACGTGCATCTCATGGGACCCTGGTGGGCCTATTTGATAGTGATGACATTGCTGGGATCATCACCCTGCTTCCTTTGCCTTTCCACTCACAAGGATGGCCCTGTCATCCTTCTTCCCACAGGGAACTGAATGAGGTTCTCATTATAACTCAACTTCCTCATCTGGAAAAGTACATTCTCAAACAGCAGTCAAGTTTCCATAGGTATTAAAGAACAATTCATTTCCTATTTTTGCTTCCCTTGATTTATCATTGTCAGTTTGGATTGTCACAAGATAGACTTCCTTAGGCATTTCAGGCCATTTCCATTAAAAATGAACACAAAGTTCAGAGGACATAAATATTGAAATCAGAAATATCACTTTGAATCCTAATTTGAAGAGTACATTTAGATTACATTGATTCAAGAAAGTGGTTCTCATTTTATTACCTAAATAACATTTAAAAATAGCATTTGAGAAATTGCATTTAAATTAAAATTCTGATCATCTCATTAGTCTAGTACAATTATATTTATTATTGCTTATTGTTTTATATTACTTAATATTTACTGTCTTACTATGTGTCAGAACTGTTCTAAAATTTATAACAAGTATCTCATCTAATCTAAAAGCACCTCAATAATGTATGAACTACAATTAACTTCATTTTATATATCAAAAATCTGAGACTTAGTATGGGTAAAAAAATATGGTGATATCACTATATCTATATCTATAGATACATGAAAAAAATCCCAGATTACACAGAGATAAGTCTATTATACTCTAAAACCAGTGTGTAAGTTTGGGCTAGATATTCTGCCTCCTTTTATAATCATCCAGGTTTTTATATAATTGAAGCAATAATGGATATGTTATTCTGTTATTTTTCCTTAATACTTTCATAAACATTTCGGAGACTCACTTGAATTAGTATGTAAAAATAACACAACAATCAATGTCAACATTGCCAGCCTCTGTGCTAAGTGATTTACCATCGCTATTTTATTTGAGCTTCAAAATGACCCCATAAGTTAAAGAAATGCAAATGTCAATATATTACAGATAAAGAGTAGTGGGGCAGAGGAAGGGAAACAGGGGGAGGGAAGAGGGGAGGAAAAGCCCGTGGCACTGGGGACTGAAACAGAACAATATTATATTCCATGCATGTATGATTATGTGAAAACAAACCCCACTATTATGTGTAACTATAATGGTCTAATAAAAACATTTAAAGAAGAGAGAGACGACTTCAGGGAGGATGAAAACTTGCCCCAGTCAGAGCTTAGAAGTGGCAGAGGCGCAATTTAAACTCACATCTACTTGACTAAAAAGTCCAAGCTCTTAACTAATGTAATATACTGAATTACATCTTATAACATTAAAACATTCTCAGTTTTCTAAAAGGTGCGGAGACAAGAAGTAACAGGACTCCCTTGAGAAGTGGTACTTCTTTCCATTTTCACCTCTTATTACTGAAGTACTCTAGGCTTTCAATAAAGGCCCAGGAGCTCTGCAAAACACCAGATAAGATTACAAGTCATTGCAGTTGGAAAAAGGATTATAATGAAATGACCCGCCACATGGCTCCAAATAATGATAAACCTACTATCGTCAACCACTGAGAAGCCCCCTGGAAAACAGAAAAGGGCAGAGAGATGAATGCCTTGGTTTGGATCCTCAGTGAGATCATCAACACCAAGCAAGCCAGCAACTGTCTTTATGGACTCCATGGGGTCCTTGCATGTACACCAGTTTTCTCCATTTGCAAAAATGATTTTCCAATCACTTTCTCCAGCAGTTCAACAGAAAACAAAAGTCAACTAAATGCCTATTGGTGAAATCTTGAGGTTCACAGCCAATATTTGTGAAACACATTTTAAGAAAAATGCATGCCACTCAATTCACCTTTTGAGTATCAGGTGTCTTATCTGCCATTCTGGGCAATAATGTCCCATATTAAGTTTTTCTAAGGATTAATTTAGATAACCTACACACTGTTTGCTGATAATACAGAAAGAAGACAAATTCAGTGCCCTCTTGTGAAACCCACCTTTCCTCATGGACACGTATCACTGAAATCAGAAGACAGCTGTATCCAAAAGACCATTAGAGTAGGCTCACAGCCAACTCCGAAGCCTTCTGAGCTACTTAATGGTGCTGCACAGTCTACAATTTTACGGCAAGAAGTACAGTTGTATTCTTTGTAAAGTCATCATCTTAGAGCCTCTTGTTCACTTCCTGTTAATTTTCTCAGGTAGATGATAAAACTTAAGAAAATTTGGTAATATCAAGGCTTTAAAAAGCAAAAACTGAAAGGCAAACTAACTTGCTCTCAGCTGAATTCACTTACACACAGATTATGTTTAAACACTGATCATTATGCAAGTCTAGATAAAATTTCCAGATGTGCACATTTGGGAGACCGATCCTGTGTGTTGGAAGACTGAGCTAAATTGTGTTTTCACAATGATGGATGATCTCTTCACCCATGAAATAACTCTCTGGAAAGATAGGGATGATCATGTCTGGTCACTACAAGGCTAATCCCCAGGTTTTAGGCACATTGAAGGCTCCTATCCTGGTTAAGGCAAGACCCCCATTCATCAATGAAAGGAAATCTATGTTATTTTGTACTTTGACTTACTTATGAAGCTTGGAATGCAGGATGGTGGGGCGGCTACAATTCTTGATCAGAACATAGTATTTTCTTGTGTAAACTCTGAATCACTCAGAGACTAAAACAATCCTGCCTTATATCTGCTGCTTCATTTTTAATAAAAAATGGAATTGTAATAAAGTTACCTGTGTCCAATTATAGCAAGGGTAAGGATTTTGTAGCATGGCTAAACCTGAATAGCAGTGGCAGTTTTCAAAGTACAATTCAGCCATCCTCTCAAGCTTAGACTACTCTCATAAACCAATTTTTGAGTGCTGAAATTATTTTAATAGGTACAGAGCATGCTGCATAAATAAATGATCAAAGGGTGTGCATTTCCTAATGCCCCTTTGGCCCCAATAAAGAAACCAGCAAATAGTCCATTAACCACAAGCCATGAAGTCATTTTTTAAGCTTGAAACATATTTCCCCCATTGCATGCTGGAGGTGGGTCACCAGGATTGCTTAGTTTATGCACTTGAAAATTGTCTTCTTAAAGAAAAAAAAAATTGAGATGGATTATTTATGAACCTGCGTAAATTATGCAGCGATTTCATTGAGATTTCTGGTACTTCAATGAAGTAGAATGTCCCCTGTGGTGGCCACATCTCATTTAATCCATCTGTTTCATCTTTTCCTTCACTTTAGAGATTTCCCATATTTTAAGGTTCACTGTGAAACAATAGTTCATTTTGAAATGTAATTTTAAAAATATTTATTATGTGCTCCTGGGTAGCACAAAATATTGCCTTGTAAAAAAGAAAGAAACCCACATATTCCACACAAACAAAATATAAATTGTACCTAAAAGTCGTCATTCATTCATGATAAGAGGGATGGTAGAGGAGCTAATGACATCAAGAAAAATCTCAATAAGGAAGAACAATGAGGAAAATGGGAAAATAATAAAATACATCTGAAACTATACATGGCATTATTCTTCTCAGTGCTTAGATACACTTTGCTGTCTTCACCATGAAGAATGGAAGCAAGTGTTATTAGTTCCATTTTACCAGTAAAACACGGAGGAACATAAAGTTACATGACTTTCCAATCCCACATAAATGAATCACTTGCAAAATCAGCATCAGTAATCTAAAAAAAGTATTATTTTCATCTCAGTTACTGAGTTGGAAAACATGAATCACTGTGGCCCTTTGTTTGTCAGTGTTCCAAGAGACACATCCACATTCATAAAACATTCTAAAATGTATTTGTGTGGTTAAACTCTATCTGTACATATGTATACACACACCCCATCTCAGAAATAATGTCTGAGAGACAAGATATGTACATTAAATTTTTCATTACAGTTTTTGGAAATAATTTTAATGATTAACAGTAGAGTATCATATTCCCACAATAAAAGATCAAGCAGAAATTAAAAGTAGCATCAGAGGCAAATTTTTATTGACATGGTAAAATGATGTTTTTATACTACTAACAGAAAAAAATTAGGCAGACCTCAAAACAGTACCAAATTATGGCATCTTTGTAAAGAAAAACTATAGAAAATCATGGTGGATCAGACAGCAAATTTTAACAGTAGTTATCTTTGGTGAAGGAATTTTGTTTTTTCCTTTGTAAATTTCCATGCTTTCTAGTATTACCATATCACATTCTACCATGGGTTACAATTAGGGAAAAACTGAAAACCACTTTAAAACTAAAAACAAAAACATTTTATAAAGAGGCCACACAGAGTTATACTGATTAAAAGAACATATGCATTCTGAGGATTCTGTTCTAGAGCTTGCCCAGTTTTACATCTAGTTAAATGGGTACTTATGACTTTGATGCCTTGATCATCAACATAAAAAATGGATAGAACAAGATCTGAAAAAAGCCTCCTCCTGATTTTCAAAATATATATGGAATTTAACATAAGAAGATTCTATGGGAATTTATTTATAATTCTATGACTTAAAACAGGTTCTGAAAAAATGAGAAGATACAGAATTAGGCTTTGAGATTGTCGTCACCCAATTCCAACCTGAATCAACTATTTCGTTTAATTGAACCAATATTCAATAGTTACTTATTTCTAAATTACATAACACATGCCAGCTACTCTGTTGGAAGAAAGGAAAACAAAGACGAATAACAACACATAGTCTTTGGCCCTCACAGCCCGTGGTAGAAGGCTGTGTATAATGAAGCGTAGGATCCTATGGCAAATCAGAGACTAAGCATATAAATCATGGTAAGGACAGAAGGGCTAGAAAATTCTCTAAATAATGTTGAAGAACGAAAGGAAAATTAAACAGAAAAAGAAAAGAAGATTATTCCAGTCACCATCAACTGCAGAAGGAGAAAAAAGGGAGAAAAAGAGATGAAGAGAGATTATTAAAAAAACATGCACACATGTATGCATCTAAGTTCTACTAGAACAAACCATGTGATGCAGATAGTTGTGAGTACAAAGGTTAGACAAGAAACAAAGTCCAGAATCTGACATTGTTTGGTGATGGGGAAGAAAGAGGATCTTGGAGAGATGAGATTTGTGAAGATTACTTCTGCTGTTCTGACTTGGGCAAGGTGGTTTAGGGATATCCCTGGTGGAAGTGAGTAGAAGAACATCTATGGTGATCCAAATAGTCAAATGTTGGCCAGACCCTGTGAGAAACACTTTTGACATATTGACTCATTTAATCCCCACCAGAAATCTATGAGGCAGAAACTGACACTGAAATATTGAGATATAGTGAACATTGGAGTGTGAACAGGCTGTAGTGGGAGGAGCAGACACTGAAACCATTTTTAAACATGTTGAATTAGAGGAAAATATGGAGCCTCCAGATGGAGAGTTGAGCAGCAGCCGGAAACTGGAGTCTTGAGTTGAGCAAATAAATTCAGGACAAAGATGAGAAATAATTTGCAGATAGGAATTCCTTTTTGAAAATGTCATAGGAATTACTGTGAAAAGGTGGGCTACCAGTCTTAGGAGAGGAAAAAAATGAAGGAAGGGGCAGAGAGTATATTTGAAAAATATTGCCAAAGAAGAGCCAGCAGGCTAGAAGAAGAGTGGGTTCCACCGATACCATGGTGCAGGAGTTAACAGAAGGATTACTGCAGTGGGAGGTCAAATAAGATGAGACCCAAAATGTTCCTGCTCCCTTTAGCAACATGAATGCAGTCCATGTTGACTGCACTGCCCAGGTTGATAAAGATAAGAAGCCACAATTTTGATGACTGAGGAGCGAAAGGGAAAGGAGGGAGTGAAACCAAGGAGCCTAAAAGATTGACACCACTGATGCTTGCTTAAGAAAAAAGGGGTGAGGTAAGGCAGGAGAGGTAGGACGGTAGCAGCAGCAGATAAAAATACAAGAGAGCTGAATTTTGCTGGTTGTTCTACTGGGCTGGAAGAAAACTGAGGATGTTCTCATTGAAAGGAAAGAAGCTAGTCTAGAGGCATAGAGAGCAAACGCTGAAGGGATGCAATTTTTAATAGATTATTTTCAAAGCAATCTTAAGTTCACAGCAATATTGATCAGAAGTGCAGAGATTTCTCTTCTACCCACTGCGTTGCTACCTGTGCAAGCCTCCCCGACTACAAAACCCCACACTGATGGAGTTCCAATGATATAGCATTATCACCCAAATTTCATAGGTTATATTAGGGTGCATTTTTTTTCTGCAGTATATTTTATTAATTTTGAAAAATGTATGATGATTTGTACCCATCACTATAGTGTCCTATAGAGTAACTTCACTGCTCTAAAACTCTTCCATTCTCTGCCTATTCATCTGCTCCTATCCCCTCTAATATACTGTGGCAACCCTGATCTTTTTACTGTTTCATAGACATTCTTACTGTTTCATAAATGTACAGAATGTCATACAGTTGGATTCTTGAAGCATGTAGTCTTTCAGATGAGTTTTTTCATTTAGTACTATACTTTTAAGGTTTCCCCATGTCTTTGCCTAGTTTAATCATCATTTATTTTTAGTGCTGAAATATTATTCCTTTGTTTAGATACACCACAGTTTGCTTATCCATACACCTGCCATAGAACATCTTGGTTGTATAGAGTTTTGAAAGTTTTAAATAAAGCTGCTGCAAACAATGCTGTGCAGGTTTTCATGTGGATATTAGTTTTCAGCTCTTTGGGATAATTACCAAGTAGTCCAACTGCTAGTGCAAATGATATGAGGATATTTAGTTTTGTAATAACCTACTAAGTTCTTTTTTAAGTGAGTGTATAAGTTTCATCCTCACTATCAGTGAATTAGAATTTCTGGAAAATATTTTAGTGTGATTTAGTGACATTAATTGTATCCACAAAATTGTACAACCATCACTATTATTTACAAAAAGCTTTTCATTACCTCAAAGGGAAACTAGGCACCCTAGTTTAAGCAGTAACTCCCATTTCCCTTCCTTTAACTCTGGTAACTTCTGATCTACTTTCTGTCTCTATGAAATTTTCTAATCTAGATTTTACAATAAAAAATAAGTGTAATTACACAAGATATGTCCTTCTGTGACATTTCATTTAATGTAAGGTTTTCAAGGTTCACTTAATATAAATTAAAGGATGTTTCCACCTTTTGGCTATTGTGAATAATATTATGGTGAATGTTATTATACAATTGTTGTTTGAGTCACAATTTTCAATTCTGTTGGGTACATATCTAGGAGTGGACCCACTGAGTAATATGATAATTCTGTATTTAACGTTTGAAGACTGCCAAACATTTCCAGAGAGGTTGAACCATTATGCATTCTTATAGGAGACTGAGTTTTGAAGTACACTCAGGAATTATCCATAAAATAATTCACAGAAAAATGAGTGAAAGGACTGTACTTTTGCAAGCAGATTTTAATGTAGAGCCACGAAAATGATCTGAAGTATGGGAAATTCTCAGTACAAAGTAGAAGTCAATACAGCTGATAACCTCGGTTGAGAAGAAGCTATAGGAAAAGGCGAGGAATATTCATGGAAAGTATTGTTTAATGAGTAAAGTGTTTCCCTCACAATATGATGATATTTTACAGGATGTATGATTTAAAAATTCTATTTTGTCAACTTATAAATAATAGATGGGAAAGCCTAGATTGCAGACAGGCAGATTTCTGTGAATACCCAACTGAATAATCTGGAAATGGCAGGTGAGGCCTGACCTGAATGGAGATGACCTAGAAGGGAAATAATGGTGGAGAGGGATGGGCATATTAACAACAATTATGCACCTTGTAGAAAATAGAGAGTTGGAAAGGTCAACACTGTTCCTGAATATCTGATAGTTATTAAAAGAGGAGAGACAAGATCAAGAAAGCAGACAGATGTAAAATTGGACCAAGAACCATATGTGAGTTCATATCTCATGAGTTTATGTGCCTATGGGTCTTCTTCCTAGAGCTTTCCAATAATAGTGGCTTCAGGAGAATGGTATGTACCAAGTGTGCTGGGAGTTGCCAGAGTAGAGTAAGGCTCACCCTGGCAGAATAAACTGCTACCAGGCAGGTAAGTGGTGGAAGCAGTATTCAAATACAGTTAAATTTTACTGTACAAATTATATTCTTTCTTTCAAATGCTGTGTTTCCCAGTCATGCCACCATGACCAAGAGTTGCCTCTTAACTTTATTAAATCAAAGTAGCAAGTATAGAGGGGAAAAAAAAGAAAAGGATGCAAACTAGAATCATGTTGGAATACCAATATTTAAGACTGGATAGAGTAGAGCAAATTAAGTCAAAGACAAATAAAAGAAGGAAAAAGCCAAGCACTAACTGCTCAGGATTTCAGCAGAGATTGTTCCACAGAAAACAGTAGCATGGGTGGAGTAAAATGAAGACCACCCATAAAAAAGAAAAAAAAAGAAAATAATTTTAAAAAGCCTCCTCCTTGGAGAAATGGGGTGGAAAGTAGATAGGTGCAAGATGAGAAATAAATAATTGAGAAGGAGAAGATGATTTAGCATTGAAAGGAAAGAAAGAAAGATAGGCAGGAAGGAAAGAGTTGGTAATGCAAAACCAAGATTTTTTATTATTATTTTGCTTCTTCTCAGGGGGGGACCCAAATATTTTTTAGGCTGAGAGAAAGACATGGCAGAGGTTGAAGAAGCAGGTCAAAGGAATAACTGATGAAATGAGGCCTCTGGTAAAAGAAAAACCAAAGCAGAAATGGTGGGATTGTCTTTCACCTTGACAAACTATCCTGTTTTACCAAGGTGGGAGTGACATGAGGAATGAGGTGGAGTTGGGTTTGATGCCACCTGGGTTACGCCAGGCTCATCAGATTCTGGGGCCTTAAAGATGACTCTTATTAAACAAAAAGACATTCACATTGAACTATTTGAAAGCCCATAACATGTTTAAATAAATTTGTCAAATTATTTACCCAATTTGATATGATTCTACTTACTAGTCTAATAATCAAGAAGTCAACAGATTGACTCTTTCATGAACCCTGTTGATCTTCAAAAAAAACAGACATTTTCTGTAGCCAAAACAATAATTAAAATCATAAATATGTATTGCTACATCAAGTCAAACAATTGGAAAATGCAAACTCACTAACAATATTCTAATCATTTCATTACTTCTGTGGCATGGATATGTATGTGTAAATAATTTTAATTGTCCTTGGTTTAAGTTTAAATAAAACATTTGAAAAGTCAAGTTAGTTTTGTTTTTGTTTTTCCCAAGGTAAAAGCTGAGCTTGACTGAAACTGGGGTACTTCCTGTGGGATGAACCTTTCAAGGAGAGAATAGGATATGGAATGGCATACGGGTATAATGACATTTTGCTTTAATTATTGAGTGCACTATACAAACAAGTGTTGTTAATAACAAAACAAGTCTAATTCCAGGTTGCTGTAAACAGAGAAATGAAAATTTCCATGCACAGATGCTATCTCTACCACATGATGATAAAAATGGCCTTCAGATTTTACAATTAAATTGATTAGTAGAGATTCACTTATACCTACCTTCACCTTGCTGATTTACAACTCCCACAAATGAGATGTAAAATACAGCCATTCACCCAAATTGCATTAGCCATCAAGGAAATGGATGGCAGTATACCATTATTGCCCCCTCTTTCCATCTCTTTTCTCTCTCCCCTCTCTACACACCCCTTATCCCTAGGCTGGTCATTGGTCTTTCTTTCCAGCCTCAATCACAGGAAAAAAGAGTTGGTTTCCAAAATGATGCATGAATATTCATGTTAGAGTTTCAGTGTTTAGCTCTGTAGGGTTCTGCATCATATTGCACCACTGGCCTCCAAGCTGTTGTGACAAGATGTATTTTCAAAGTCAGTGGGCAGCAGCAATAATGTGCACAAGACCTCACATTTACCAGAGAAACAAGCAAGAATTCTCTCCTCAGTGAACCCAGAAGTATCACTGCCACTAATCTGAAGAATGCCCAGTCCTTGCAGACCAAGCGAAGTGTTCATAACAGATGAATGGTTAATATTTCACTGTGCACAAGCCTAGATAAAGGCTGCTTGCTTTCATTGATTAAAAAAAAAAAAAAGTGCCAGTTCTCTCAGCCCAAGGACTGTTTAATAAATATACACATTTTAAATTTGATTTTTATAGACTTAAAGAATAAATTCTATATACATTAAAAACATATTTGGTCATCACTCTCCCTCTGCTGTCCCACTTATCATTCTTATTACTAATAAACCAAAAGAGCACGGTGGTGCCTAACCAAATCACTGACCAGACCAGAGGAAGTTGCTCTGAATACAAAAATGTGTTCAAGCATTAAAGATCATAATTCCTCAGGGGAAAAAAGTCAAAAGTTGCTGAAACAATTTTAGCCTTAAATGTTGAGGGAGAATGTAGTTCATGTCAGGTGACATGATTTATTCCATAGCCAATGTGGCCTAGTGGCATGAATTACAAAACTGTTCAAAGATTGATTATTTCAGGCTCAATTTTAGCAGATGATTGGACTCTGCTGTTTGTTTGTTTGTTTTTATTGAACATTGAACCACTGAGATACATCTCTACCCCTTTTTACTTTTTTATTTTGAGATAGGCTCTCACTAAATTGCTAAGTGTCTCACTAAGTTGCTGAGGCTGTCCAGGAACTTATGATAGTTATGCCTCAGCCTCTTGAGTTGCTGGGATTACAGGTGCCATTGTGCCTGGCTTTTCCTTAGGAATAAAGATTCCAAAAGATATGTCACTGTCACTCCTGTGCTCAGAGGAACACTCTCTGGTCAGTCTTATATCACCTGCACAGCAAGTGCTCATCACTCCTGGGATAGCTGAGAGTCACCCTCAGTCCAGCATCTTAGACCTCTTAGAAGGAGGTCAGAGGAAAAGCTGAACAGGCATTTGTTCAGTCAGTCAATTTGCAGCCAAAAACATTTAGCAAATACTTACTATGTACTTGGTGTTCTGCTGGGAAGTGGGAAGACAAAGGTGAAAAAAGTGGACAAAGGTAAAAGGTCCTCGGACTGAACCAAGGGGCTAGAGAGCAGAAAGACAGAAATCCAGAGCTGACAGTAGATGTTCAGTAAATGATTCAACTGGATAAATAATGAGTGAGTAAGTGAACAGGTTTCTACTTACATAATAATCCAACATCAGAGCCACTCATTTGCACAAGCAAGCTTAATAGAATTCCATTTGCTCAGTTCTTTTTACTTCTCCCTGTTTACCCTTTTTAAAATTCAAGTATAATGAAAGTGAGAACAGTAGATGGGGGTGGGCAGGACAAGAAACAGGGACCACTCTCTCCAACATGTTCAAATTGAGATCCAAATGTCTCTGAATTGCTACCACTGTGAGAGAGAAGTAGATGAAGAAACAGAGCCACCAATTCACCCATGGCTGGAGTTCAAGAAACATTTTTCAATAAAGCAGTTGAGCAAATTTATATAACTACCAGCCTTCATTTTTATCATTCTTTTAATTCAACTAACAGGCTTCAATAACCTAGTATGTGCTTAGCACTCTCAATATATTTAGTAATATAAATATAAATATGAAACAAGCTTGTTTCTGCCTCAAAGCAACACAGAATCTAATGAGGAGTATAAAAATATGAACATACCCTATTTTTGAGTCAATGTGATCACTGCAACAAAAGTAGCTTCCAGCTACAGTTAGACCACAGACTTCACAAAAGCCAGGGTATGCTGGTACTGTTCACCACTGATCAACACCAGCTCACAGGATGCATGGGACCTAGGTGATACTCTGTATGAAGTATTGAGTTTATGTTAAAAAGGTTCATGTGGATATCAAGCACTTAGGTGGTTCTACAGTATTATTTAATTTAGTTCATACAATAATCCCAAAATGTAACTATTACTATTCCATTTTTTAAGGACAAAGTTCAGAAAAGTCATTAACTCCCCAAAATCCTGAAATATGACTCTTATCTATCCCATGCTCCTTTAGACCAACAATTCTCCATGAAGGCAATTTTGTCACCAGGAGAAAATTTGGTAATGTTTGGAGACAATTCTGGTTGTCACAACTAAGGTGATACCACACCACAGAAATCCAGTGGTTAGAGGCCAGAGATGTTATTAAACATCTTACAAGGCATACTAGTGCAACTTACAAAGAATTATGAGGCACAAAATACTGATAGGGACAAAGGTGAGATACCTGCTTTACACCATTCTACCTTTGAAAAGCAATTTTTTTAATCGCTATTGAAGCACTAATTGGTGCCTGCAGAGAACAGTGAAACTATTAGATGGTGGTTTCATGCCAAGCTTATTCTAACTCCCTCCAGAAAAAAATATATCACATAGCACAAAGTAAATGTTCAGTCATCATATGTTATTTGTATTAATAGTCCATTGATTTATGTTTTATTAAAGAGAGAGAGAGGAGAGAGAGAAGAGAGAGAGAGAGAATTTTTTAATATTTATTTTTCAGTTTTTGGTGAACACAACATCTTTATTTTATTTTTATGTGTTGCTGAGGATTGAACTCAGTGCCCCACGCATGCCAGGTGTGCACGTTACCACTTGAACCATATCCCCAGCCCTTATGTTTTAATTTATTATTTATTTTTAGATATACATGACAACAGAATGTATTTTGACATACTATACATACATGGAGTATAGCTTATACTAATTAGGATCTCATTCTTATAGGTGTGCATGATGTGGAATTACACTGGTGGTGTATTTATGGGAAATTTATATCATGTTCTTATTACATTTTCTTAACATGATAAAAATAATCAGTGACTTCCAAGCAGAGGAATAATGCAAGAAATAATATCAATGCAGACGGGTACACAGTAGCCCAAGGCATTGTCTCACACTCTTGTATTGGCCTTTTCTCTTCATAACGAGAATTCCTGTAAGGGTTCATGAAGGGGACTTAGCCAAAGCAGAAGTGAGAGAGAGAAGCAGAATGGTAAGAAACCAAGTTCTTCCATATCCTCAAAAATGCAGTGTTTTTAAAATATAGCTAGAGACAGCATGATCTCCAAGACAAACTCCTTCATCTACCCTGGGAATTGCAAAGACATTGTTTATTACCGATTTCTGCCATTTTACAATCCCTGATCACTGCCTTTCTATTCTCTGTTTCTGAGTTCAATTTTTTATTGATGCCTTTTTGTTATACATGACAATAGAATTTATTTTGACATAATTATAAAGGCATGATATGAGTTCAACTTTTTGATATTCCACATGTAAGTGAGATCATGCAGTATTTGTCTTAAAGTACCTGGCTCATCTCACTTAACATAATGTTCTCCATGTTTATCTGTATTATCAAAGATGGCAATTTTTTTTTTAATTTCCTAAAGCTGATAATACTGCATTACATATGTTTGCCACATTTTCTTCATCCATTCATCTGCTGATTAAACTTTATTTGTTTTTGTATCTTTGCTATTGTGAATAACGGTGCAATTAACAATGGGATGCAAATATCCATATCACATACTTCAAACATTGGGGAGACATTACTTTGTGTAAAATGGTACAACCACTTTGGAAAAGAGTTCACTAAGTCCCTAAAAGTTTAAACAGAATCACCATAAGACCCAGTAATTCCACTGCTGGGTAGAATTAATTAAAAGAATATTGAAAACATAAATCTACAAAACTAACCTGCACATAAATTATTATTGCATCACTATTTATAGTAGCTAAAAAGTGGAAGAAAACCTAATGTCTGTCAATGATTAATAACTAAGAAAAGGTGGCATATCAAAAAATGGAACATCATTTGGCCATAGGAAGGACACAGGTACTGTACCTGCTTTAACTTAATGCATCAGCCTTGAAAGCATTGTGTCAGCTTAAAGGAACCAGAAACAAAAGGCAGAATGTCCTCTGATATTATTATACAAAATTCCAGAATTGACAAATCTATAGAGACATAAATAGATTTATAGTTTCCAGGAACTGAGGGGAAATGGAATAGGGAATCTCTCCTAATAGATATTTGTTTTCTTTGAGGATGAATAAAATGTGCTAAAATTAACCAACAGTCTTGGTTGCAGATCTTTGTGAATATACCAGAAACCACCATTGTACGCTTTCAAAGGATGAATTTTTTGGTATGTGAATTATATTTCAGTAAAGCTCTGATTATTTTTTAAATATTATTTATTTGACTTCTTTCAGTTATAGGATACACTACATTATTCACATCATTCTTGGTATAACACCTTAAGGATGTTTATCTTTAATAGATAACTGAAAGATTACAAATTCACCTTGAGATTTCACGACTAACATACACTATTTTTGAAGGTGGCTTATAAGATCAGCTTAGGACTATGAGTCTTCAGGGACCCCTTCAGTGCTATCCACAGTATTGGCTGTTCATCTACTTTCCTCAAGAATCCCTACCTTCAATGATATCACCCATTAGGAATTGGCCTGGGAAAGTCACAGAATCAGATTATATATAACTGAAAGTTAAAAAGAGAGGACACAATGTTATGTAATTAAACAAAAAGTCCTTTTTTAGCATCTTGCTTGCAATTTTTACACCCTTTGCATACAAAGAGAGTACCTGTTTTACTTTATTGTGTCATTAATTCTTTAATTTTTTCACAGTGATCAGGAAACTTGTATGTTGAAAAACACATCTACTCTCAATTTCAAATTATCTATGATCCTACACTGTTTCCATAATGTTCACTAACTACATCATTAGGAAAAACTTTAAAGATTAACTTTTGCCAGATGTAATGGTGTGCACTTATATTCCCAGCGATTCAGAAGACTGAAGCAGAAGGATCACAAGTTCAAGGTCAACCTGAGCAAATTAGTGAGGCAATATTTCTAAAACAAAAGTTTTTTAAAAGGGCTGGAGATGTAGCTCAATGGTAGAGCACTATCCTAGCATGGGCAAAGCCCTGGGTTCAATCCTAGTAGTGTAAATAAATAAATAAGAATATGTACATACATACATACATTTTAAAGGATACTAAGATTATACTTACTCTCACTCTTTCTCACAAACCAGAGCCCTCCCTTCATCTTTCATCTCATACCCTTTTAGCCAAAACCTGCAAGGACAGGGGAAAAGAGAGAAAGGTCCACCCCCATCCACCCCTCTGAGGTTCTTTTCTGGGCCTACTCTATTCAGTCCATTTACTCATTCAGCAGAAAAAGGAAAGAGTAGCATAAAGCATATACGTGGGTTTTAACTAACTTCTGTAGTCAACACATTAACTATAGATAAGCATCCCAGGCAAAGAGATTGCAGAATATGGGACAGGTCCACTATGCCACCTGGAGTTTGGGAATCCTTACTCCTTCTGTGGGCTCAGTGACAACTGGATAAGTAGATGCTCATCTTTTCATGAATACAGAATCTCACAGTTGATAGAAAACCAAACATGAAGTTTTATGTCTCTTTTCCAAAGGAAATTATCTAACCCTTACTTGCATACCACCATTAGTGATAATTTCTCTACCTGGAAGAAAAAGGACTTAAATTTTATCCCCTATTTAATGATTAATGCAGCCAAAATGCAAAGTATGTTTTGATTTAGATTTATTTGTACTTTATCACTCACCAAATGTGTCATCATATTACTACTGTTTTTGTTCTTCAGTCTCCTTTTGATTAGTATTAGCATCTTCCCTCTTAGCAAATCCTTATGAAACAGATAGATAATACAGCAATACTGTGTTCAGTTCTGATCACCTCAAATCCTGAATGGTGGTGTCCATAAAAAACAGAACAGGGTAGCCGATTTAACAAACACTAAAGAGCATCCCACATCCTTAAGAAAACCTAGCAGAGAACTTGCTCACTTCTAAACCTTATGCATGAAAGAGAAGACCTGAGGCTATAATTGCATGGTTTGAGTGCTACTATTCAGAATCCTGAATGCAATATAGTCATTGCCCTTGAGGATGAGACTTTAAATGGATACAGAGAAGAGCATACATGAGCACACGGAGAAGACCCTAAGCTTTAGTACCAACACATAAAACTGTTTCAAGATTTGAGGGAAGGGAGATTATTTCTTTAATTATATGTTATATTAAGTGGTGCTAAACTGATTGAGTTGAAAGAAAGAAAACAGAAATCAATCTAATTTTTACTGAGAAACTATAATATGCCAGGCCTGGTGCCAGAAACATTACCATTGAATCATTAACAAAGGCAAAAACTAAACCAGAGAGGTAGAAGTATAGCTCTGGCATTGAACCAATACCCAAGATTCCACTGTTACTGAAGTGTTCTCCAGTGCGCAGGGCCCTGGAGAGGCAGTCAACCACTGGTGTCAGCCACTCCATGCCTCCCTCAGGTCTCTCATTGCAACCACAACAACTTATGTGAGTGTCCTAACAAAAGCCCTAATTCACAGATGGAGGAAACCAAGGATAATTCCTTCTACATGTTGATAGTACCAAAATGAAACACAGAGCCCCATAAAACTCTCAATGAGCCAACCCTTGAAGACAGCATTTGCAGCACAGTATCAAGAGTCACTGTTCTGTCCCCAGGACAAGCTATGCTCTCTATATGCCACTCCGTAAACAATGATTGCATCTATGTGTTAAGTACTATGATACAAATTGGGAACTTAATGATAAGTAAATATTAGTCTATGTTTTAAATAACTCATGCAAAGTAGGGAACATGCATTTTTCTCTGTGAATTGGGATCTTGCTGAGTGCTGTAACAGAGTATAAATGAAGTGATGATGGAACCTGAAGAACAGAGATTAACTCCTACGACAGGGCCAGAAGGTCATCCCAGAGCTGGGCCTGAAATGAGGCCTGACATTTTAGAGTTGGGTAGAAGGACATTCCATATAAAGAACATAGCATCAGAAAGGAATAAATGTTCATCGTATGTTCAGGATATTATGTGCGTGATTTTATTATAAAGGACATGCTTTTCATTTTTTAAAAAAGCTACTATATGTTTACAGTGTATGGCATCAGTAAATTTGGTCACTATCACATTTTGCTGTATTTTAAAAGTGATTCTAAAAAAAGTCATTCTAAAATATTTGGAATGGATTCATCAAAATTCATCAAGCCAGCAATGTTCTTGAGCATGGTCTTAGTATGATCAAAATTGTCTTCAAAGAATATTGTCCAAATGATGCTGCTATTTTGTGCACATAGGAATACATAACAAATCCTATCATTATGTGTGACTAAAATGCACTAATAAAAAAGTGGGAAAAAAATTATCTTCAAAGAGAGGTAATGACCTAGGAAAATCGGGGAGGGCTTTTCAGAGGAGGTGATCTTTCATCTGGGTTTCATTTGGGTACAACAATAAAAATAAGACTATTAATCACACTGAAGGCAAAGATTTTTGCCTTGAAGATAAGAAAAGACACAAACAGAGCCCAGTACACATGATAGCAACATTCTAAAGACTAACTTACTTGAAGATTAAATAATATATTTT
This sequence comes from Callospermophilus lateralis, assembly GCF_048772815.1. Lineage (NCBI taxonomy): Eukaryota > Metazoa > Chordata > Mammalia > Rodentia > Sciuridae > Callospermophilus > Callospermophilus lateralis. Next base: position 132,974,259 of record NC_135306.1, on the reverse strand, counting down.
ATAGGAGGGTTTAAAGCACATCATGAAGCTCCCTGAATACAAAAGAAAATTTTAGAATTTTCAGGAGATGCTGAAAAGCTACCAAAGTTTTTGCATAGATTTTGTGGATTCATGTTTTGGTTATTGAAGTTGAAATTGACAGCTCAAAATAGGAAGATTTAGAGAAAGAATGGAGAAAAGGAGATCTATGGGATACTGTAAGAATAATAACTTATATTGAGCACATAATCACCTTTATATGCATTTATGCATTATTTAATTTAATATTTACTTAGAGGATCAAAGCTTACTTTATATGCATTGAGGAAACTGAATATTTTAGAGATTAAATAACTTTTATTATAGCTCACAGCTAGAAAATAGAAAAGCTGTGACATAATTCCATTTCTACTGAAAATGTATATTCAGATACAGGCACAGGACAATTTTTGTTTTGTGGGAAGTATTTAGTAAAGATAGTTGAAATTATGTTGTTGAATCATCTTAATCCCAAAGTCAAGATGCAATATCATTTATTCAGAGAATATTGTCCTTACCTTTGCAGATACAAATGGTATATGTTTTCTGCATTTGAAGTTCTATGGATTAAATTTAGTTGAAAGTATGTCTTATTCCAAGTTTATGGGGAGTGCAAAAAACGCATTTGATTCTTTCTTGTATTTATCATAAGATATCCAGTATAATACCTACCACAGAGAAGAGGTTTTGTAAATATTGGATGAATAAATGGATCAATAAATGAATAACATTTTCCAAGTGGTCCTTTCTCTACTTCAGGTAAATTTAAATGAATTTTCATGAAACACCCAAGGCAAATAATTGACTCTGTGTTCTCAATCAGATAATTCCTTCCATTTTCTTTTCTGATGAGAATCTTTATTGGCTGTGACTTAATTTAATCATTGCATTCATATTCTCTTCAGAGAAGCCCAAGGGCTCTAAGGTAGTGGGTTTTGTTAATTAAATTAGATCAAATAATAATGATCTTTAATTTTTCAAAAATCAGGATCATTGAGCATAAGAGAGGCATTATTTAATGCAATTTTTATGATGCTCTTTTTTGTGCAATAACAGATATGGATGGACTAGGTATTCTCATTATGAGGAGATTTAGTGGACCCCAAAAGTCTCCTTACTTAAAAATAGCTCTCAAGTCAGCCTGCTCCACTCTCTAACACTCAGCCATCAATATTTCATTCCTTTGGGTCAATAAGGGATTCCTTTTCAAAATGCAAATTATCTTTATCAGGGAAGGCAAATCATTATGTGATTTATAAAATACATCTTTTATCTTTTTGGCATAAGGGGAAAAAAGCAACACTTACTGAACAATATCTACACACCAGGCATTTTGCTGGGCACTTCACATACTTTAATGCTAAGGGTTCTCTGAAATAATTCATTTATAAATGAAAACCCCAAAACTCAAAGAAGATACGTAATTAGACCAAAGACAGCAGGAAACATCCCACAGAGTTGGGATGTTAACTCTGGGTTTGTTGGTTTGTTTTCTGACTCAGTCACTTTTTCTACTTTATTGTGCTAGTTGCTCTCTAAGAAACAAGAGTTGTGAGAGAGATTCATAACTTGGGAAAACAGGAATCATGTGGTAAGTCTGTATTGGGGACTGTAATGTGAGATTGTGAGCGTCCAGTGGACAAGCCAGGGTATGGGAAGGATTCCTAGAGATAGGGAAGTGGTTACAAGATTCACTATCCATGTAATAGGCCAACCTAATTCATAGGATGGATGATGGAGAGTTTGGAAAGAGACTTATTGATAAATTCCATCCTTTACACATATAACATGTCATATATTAGAATAATACATACAGGAAGGTACTATTTTCTCTGCACTTAACTGTGTGTTTAAAAATCATATATTTAGCTGGGCACAATAGCACATGCCTATAATCCCAATAGCTCTAAAGGCTGAGCCAAAGGGATCGCAAGTTCAAAGCCAGCCTCAGCAACTTAGTGAGGCCCTGAGCAACTTAAAGAAACCTTATTTCAAAATACAAAATTAAAAACTCTGGGTATGTGGCTCAATGGTTAAGCACCTTTGAGTTCAATCACTGGGCTCTTAAAAATCATTTTCAAAATCATATATTGAGAGTTTCCAAAAATATAATACGTTTGCATTCCATGGACTGTAAGGTAAGTATTTGCAGGAAAGAAGAGAAGACTTCAGAGATCTATCATGTAGATAGTGAAGGCAGAATTGAAAACTGTCCCACCATATGGGAATTTCGGCAGCCTTTTAGTTTGATTCAGAACCATGGACTTCTTAATCTTTTTCAGAACGATATGTGACCTTTATTCTCAGTCTTACAGATCAAAGGTACCCCAAAGAAGACTGGCCTACATAAAACTCACAGGATATTATAGCTACTTGTTAAATTTCAATGCCTTTGTAAAAATGAGTTAAATCAGTGTGCATTTCTGCCGATTACAATTTCTTGAAAGCTTTCCACCTTCAATTATAGAAAGAAGTCACTGTGGGAAGAAAAAAAACTGTGATTTTATATTTTTCAGTGTTAATTAATTCTTCACTCTTAATTTTTATGCTCACCAATAATTGTTCTAAGACTGGGCTGGGGGAGGAGTGTCATGAATCTGGTGACATTCACAAGTAAAGGGATAACCTAGATAAAACAAGGTCTGATTTCAGCCTGGATTTATATTTTACATCTGAATGAACTGCCTCAGCCCAAGTCCTCTTCCTGCCCTCTGGGTGGGGAACTGTGCCCCTGAAACATGCACATCTTATTGAGGCGAGTGCACTGAGTTGCTGCTTATAGAGACACCACAGGATCCCTATTGCAGGGCACCCCCCTGTGCACTGTATCACTATTAATGTCCTGCTGGCTGGAATTCAGATTCCATTTAATTTTGTTCCTGTTTAAAATGTCTACTGCCTCTGCAGCTGACAAGATCAGCAGTCTCTATTTGCCTGGTGTTATGTACATTCATGAACAATGAAAACTTTAGAAAAAGATACCAGCAGAGTTGCACAGATCATAAATCACAAGATGATAACATCTCACATGAAAAGATAGTCTTCGAGAAAACAGTTCCAGTGATGTAAATATTGAATTTACCAGCAATGCCGTATCCCTATGGAGGCTGGACAATAGGCCATTTCTTAAACGGCAAAAGGGATGAGCTCTCTTTTTTATCTGTATTCACTTTTCCTTTTATTTCATTCCTGGGAAAGAGAAACGCCAGAGGAGAAGCTTAAAACAGATTAGCCTGTGAGTACTGCATATAGGATATTACATCATAACTGTCTTTGAGAACTATCAAACAGCTGACCTGTTTATATTACAAGACAGGGTCAATTTCCATTCTAGCGACTCTTTTGATGTTGGTGAATACTAATGCTCTCCCCAGAATGCTGGCTTTAGAATAACAGCAATTGAACCATTCAGCCTTCTCTGATGCAATCTTTCTGCAGCTAGATAGGATTCTATACATGGATTTCATTGAGCCACACAGCTTGGCATGATCAAAAGCTTTGCTGGAGCTGTCAGTAAATGATGCTTCAAATAATAGAGTCACGTTGATGCCTACAGTTTCTTCTCTAGTCACTGAGGTTGTGTTTGTGTGTGTGTGTGTGTGTGTGTGTGTGTGTGTGTGCATGTTTGCATGCAACACAAAGCCACACTCTTGGTTCTGCTGGAACTCAGAATGATTAAACATCAAAATGATACAACAGGGTCATTTTTGTGGCAAATGTCTGACAAAACAAGAGAAGGGCTCTATAGACACATAGATTACCAAGGACACTGTTGTGCCTTGGGTACAAGAAAGACATTGGTTTGACATTCACTTCCATATCTTGCCAGTTGTGAGAACTCAAGCAATTTATTTGACCTAGCACTCTGATCATTTAGTTCTTTAATTTCTTTTTAACTGATATATAAAAATATAAAAATTGTACATATATATATTAATGGCAGATTTCTTATTTCTAAAATGATGATGACATCTTTAACCTTACAAGGTTTTAAGGCAGAATAAATTTACACACAATGATAAAAGCAAAATTTACAACAGTCACAATGCTTAACACTTATTGGGAAATTAATATGTGTTAGGTGCTCAACAATGTATGTGCATTATCTCAAACCAGTCTTCACAACAGCCTGATGAAGCAGGTAGGCATTATCTTTATCCCATTCAATATATAAAGAATCTGAGACGTAGAAATAAGGTATGTAGAGATGAGTAAATATTTTTCATGTGAACGAATTTCCTGGAAAACAAGAGAAAAGCAAGTCATAGTCATAATCTTCCACTTAAGCAGAGATGAGCCAGTGCATGCTTTGGTGGAAGACAGTTCCTGTCAACATTTTATCTCTGAATGTTAGCCATGGAAGAGTCCTTGTGTTTTGTGAGCTCAGACATACACATCCCTAGTCACCATCCTGATCACCACCTTTCAGTACCAAGAGTCTATACCTCACAGATTGGCCTGTACTATGGTTAGAGAGTGCTTGTAGTAAAGGGTTTTAACCTGCTTCCTCTGATATTCCACCCTGGACCCTCCAGAGATAAACGCCTACACTTCAATTATTGAAAAACCAGGTTTCTCATTTCCCCTAAGCCTTCATCCGCCTGAGCACCCTGGCTCCTTAACAGTTTCTCTTAATTGTGTTGTCACGATCCTTTAATTTTCCCCTGGTTTGTCATTATGCCTCTGAAAATGTGACAACCAAATTCTAATCTCAATATTGATCTGCATTCTCCATGCATTTTAATTTCTTAATCAGTTTATAAGCATAGTTAAATTAGAGATTTATGAAGAAAACAGATCAACTCTCCTTGTCTGCCATAATCTACACAGAAAATCAGGTTCTGGATGTCCTTCCCTCGGTAGTCCAGTCTTCTATAGAGGGCTTCATCACAACCTCTTCCCCTTCCACTAGGCAGGCCAGGCTATTCAGAGGGAAGCAAACTATACGTTATTTAAATTTTATTTAAATACATTTCTAGATTTTAACCTCCTTCAGCCAGCCAGACACCAAATGCTGGAAAGCTTCAGTGTTGTACAGCAGGTGAATCAGACACTGTCTTCCAAAGAAAATATTGACTCTAAACGCTTAATTCCTGATGTCATAATTTATTCCCGTTAGAACAGGAAGGGGACTTGAATCAAACACTTTTTGTTGTTGTTGCAAAGTAAGGGATTCTTTTGTATGGCAATGGTCCTAAATTTCAAACTGATTAAAATTTTATAGAACTTTTTAATTCAACCTTAAGATAGTGAAAGAATGCTCCATCTCTATTATTATCTGTTCATCTTCCTTTGGGCACCTCTGTGTGTCAATTTTTCATCTGTAAAATGGGTATAACATTGATTTAACAGGTGTAATCTAATGACTTAACTATCTATTGTATGTCAGATCACAAATATTTTAACATCACTACTACTGACAAAAGGAAGGGGCCGTAGTGAGCAGAAAAGGTAGCAACAGGAGGAGCAAATTAATAACTCAGGAATAGGAAAGTCAGTTATTTTCTTTGCGAAAGTCATGAAGTTAACTCCTTAATGAATTATTATATTTGTAAAGTTATTTTGATTCCTCCATTATCTCTATTTGAACCTCAAACAACCCTAAGTTAGATAGATAGAAAGACAGATGTGGCAAGAGCCTTTGTTAATATGCTTTTCCCATGAGAAAAATAAGGTTAATCACCAAGTCTCCAACCTCACTTAACCAATAAAAAAGCTCCACTAAAGGTTTCCAAACACAGAAAGAGTTAATGCTGCAGAACAGGAAAAACAAGCTCTGCCAGTAGATCTGTTCTCCCACATATTCCCATGTGTCCTAAGACACTTACTTGCTACTCATAATAGAGCCAGAGCCTCAGTTTTCCTTAAAATTTCAATAACAATGATCACTACTTTTTCTGTCAGAAGCCTCTACATAAGTAAGAGTGACAGAAAAACAGAATTTTAAAGAATTAGTGCATGACTGAAGAGGTTGGCAATTTGAAATCCTCAGGGCAAGCCAACTAGCTGGAAACTTAGGCAGGATTTCTATGCTTCAGTCTGGAGGCATAATTTCTTAATCTCTAAGAAGTTCAGTTTAACTTATCAGATGTTCAACTGATTGGATGAGGTCCATTCATGTCATTGAGGCCAATCTCTTTTACTTAAAGGCAATCAATTATAGATGCTAACCACATCTATAAAATAAACACTTCCATGAAACATCTAGGATATTATTCAGTACCTTAGGGGTAGGTACCATTTCTTAGCCAGGTGGACACATAAAGCTGATCATCATACTATCTCAAAGAGTTTGAGTAAAGTACAGAAGAAAAAGTATGTGCTTGATTCAAAGTGGTGAGTACAGGAGATGGGCATAGAATAATCTGGGAATGAAGCCGGTACTTAACACAGGTGTAGGAAATTAAGACAGAATTCCCTAAGAAAGATATAGTCCATTCACGTCTCCCTGGTGTCCACAGTCAGGTATGGAGTCAGAAGTGTGAGCCCTCAAGATTCTACAATTTGGAAGTCCTTCTTTAACAAAAAGCATTAAAAATCAGGTATGGAAGTTGCATTAATAAGGATTCTCTAGAAAAACACAATTCATAGCATGTATGAATTTATCAAGGTGACATGAATTTATCAAGGTGACTCTCATACTCACAGAGACCATGAAGTTTTATGACGGCCATCTGCAAGCTGGTGGTATAATTCAGCTCAGAAGCTAGAAGTCTCAGGACCACAATGGGGCAGCCCCAGTCTGAGACCAAAGGCTGAAGAACCTGAAGTCTGATGTCCAAGGACAGCAACCGAAAATGCCCTTGACTTAGGAAGGAAGAACCAGAGAGTTGACCACTTTCTCTGTTTTCCTTTCCTCAGGACTCTCACTTAATGCCAATTCACATTCCAAGCAAGTGTGCACCACTCAGTTCCCTTACCCACAGGCCAATATTCTCAGGAAACACCCTCTTACACACATCCAGTAATGATTTACCATTTGTCTAGGCATTGCTCAATACAATCCTCTTGGACTCCCAAAATTAGCAATCATAGAAGTAGGTATTTATTTATAATATTTTTTTTAAAGTTATAATAATCACAGATTTAAAGCAAGGGATAAATTATTCACTTAAAATGTGGGCAACATGGAAATACATCTTTTTACTATCTTATATTTACATATTAAAGTATGAGAAAATAAAATCAAAAGTTAATAAAATATGAATGGGAAACAAATAAAAACTGGAATAAAATAATTATTTTGACATAGAGAAGAAAATTGTAAAACATAAATTTTTTAGATCACATGTAAGGCAATAATTTATCAAGAAGAGATAAATTTTAAATAGTAGTAATAAATAGACATCTGGATTGTTTGATAATCTAATTAATGAAAAAGAATGAATCATTTGACTATGTTGACAAAAAGTTTTCATTTTTGCTAATTTGATAATTAATCAAAATGTCATGTCATTTTTTGGGATTCTGTAATATTTGAGTTAACAGTCAGTTTTTAATTATTTATTTTTAAAACTGTGCACACTGCATTATTGAGAATCTTCCTGACAGAGGAAACCTCTGACCAGGTATTACAGAGAGTTGAATCATCTGCTTACAAATTTATATGTCAGATATTCAGAACAATTTTCTAGAGACCAGTTTTTGGCTCCATCCATGTAATCCCCCTTTCCACTGCATACATACTTTCCATGACAGATGAAGAGTATATGGAGTGTGCTCTTATCACAAAACAACTTCTTTTTTTTAATTATTTTTTATTGGTGACAGAAAACTGTTATTGTTTGGATATGTGGTATTCAGCAAAAGTTCATGTGTAAGAATGCAAGAATGTTTGGAGGTGAAATAATTAAATTACAAGAGCCATAACTTAACCAGTGGATTAATCCATTCAATGGATTAACTGTGTGGTAATTGTAAGAAGGTATGGTATATCTAGATGCAACAGGTCATGGAGACATAACTTTGGAATTTATATTTTTTCCCCTGGCATCTCTCTCCCTCCCTCCCTTTCTCTTCCTCCCTGCTTCTTCCTAGCTGACATGAACTGAGCAGTTTTACTTCACCATGCCCTTCTGTCATGATGGTCATGGTGTTCTGACTCCTTCCAGGCCTAAAGTAATGGAGTTGGCTGACCATGGACTGAACCTCTGAAACCATCAGCCAAATCAATTGTTTCCTTCCCTAAATTGTTGCTGTCAGATAAATTGGTCACAGCAATGAAAACAGACTAAAACAACAACTTCTTGCGCTGAACTTTGGTTTTATGATACAAGTTGAGTTAGTATAGTAGGCGGTGGGGATATTCTTGGATTATTCCTATTTCAGGATGACTAGCAGTAACTTAACCTTACAGAACACTAACTCTGTACTACGTATATATGACTCATTAAATGCACATCAAAATATCTCACCTCCTTCTATTACTCTGACACCAAAAATGTTCTTGGCTAGTGCTCCAACACCACCTAACAGGAGGGGAAGAGGAAAGGAGCAGATGCCAGAGTGGAATGAGATACAGGTTGCAAATGCCTTTATGGTAAATGCCTCTATAGTAAAATATCTTACTTTGCAACTTTCTGTGATTATGTGTGTGTGTGTGTGTGTGTGTGTGTGTGTGTGTGTATAACTTGGCAATCACAGTTGCCAAGACATTTTGGAAGTGAAAGACTCTGAAGGTTAAGCTTCATTCAGGCCATGGTAAATCAGCCTCTGTTAGTTCTAAAATATTTTGGTTCTCTCTAAAGAGAGATAAAGAGCATCTCCATATCACATTATCATGCATTTTAGTCTCCAGTTCTTTTTTGTGAACATCTAGTCCTCATCTCCCACCTGGGTTCTAAATTTCATGAGGCCAGGAATTGTTATTGCTCACTTTGGATCCTGTATAACCAAATCAATTTGCCTAAGTAGTTGGTACTCAATAAATAGTTTGCTTCTTAAAAAAGTTATTAAGGTTTTGTGGAAATTTTATCATGAAATTTGAAAATTAATTTTTCACAAAATTTTAAAAATGATTTTGATAATAAATTCATTTGTTTTTATTTATGTCCTCTTTTCCCTTTTTTGTTTTTTTATTTGTACTTATTAGTTATACAGAATGATGAGTTTCACTGTGGTATATTGGTACATGCATGTAACATTGCTTGATCAATTTCACTGCCTAAAATTTCCACTACATTTATTAACAACACGATTTTAAACAAAACATAAGGAAGAGTGAGATTTCTAAAACAATTATAGTGGCAGTTTTCTAAATCAAAGCAGCTGCAGTTCCACAGGTGTTTCAGTTTTACGGTTACAAACAAATTATCCCCCATATTTAGCAATTTAAAATAACAATTATCATTTAATTCCACTTGCAGATTCTATGGGCGGGAAATTTTATAGGCTGGGAACTGGTTGGTCTTGGCTTTAGTCTCTCATGATGCAGCAGTCAGATGGTGGCTGGGATGAGGTCATCTCAAAGCTTCTCTACTTGGCTGTCCAGGGCCTGGACTGGATGACTCTAACAACTAAGCTGAAATAGCTGCAGCTATGTGATTATCTTTCTCTGTAGTCTCTCCACATCCCCTCTCTAGCAGAAGCTTCTAAGGAGCTGAACTTTTTATTGGGTGGCTCGTGTTTTCATGGCACATGACCCAAGAGAGAGCACCAATGGGAAGCTATTTTTGCCTTTTAAGACAGGTCTTGCAAAACATGTAGTATCACTTGTACTGCACAATGTTGGTTGAGGCAGTTATAAAAATCTCCCCAGTTTTCAGGAGTAGGAAGATAGACTTCATCTCCTAATGTCACCTGTTAACATCATCTGAAATTAAGGTATGCATAGGTGTGGCTATAATGGGAAAATATAGTATGCAAGGTAGAAGACAGGGGTTTCTAAGTTTATAAATATTTTATAAATAATTAAGTCTTTTATGTTCTTGACTAAAGCTATTTTTTTTTTTTTTTTTTTTTTTTTGGTTCCAGATCACTAGATGCCTCTGCTGAGGAGATGAAGCATCACACATGACCATTTGTGGTGGCCTTGCATTCAAAGTGCGTTCTAGAAGATGCTGCTACTGCTCACCTGTAGTCTATCGTGGTTTCAGAATGCCTTCTGGAGTTCCACTCTAGCAGACCAATCTCCCTATGACCACCACCATCCAATACATGGTCGACAAAAATTAATAAATAATATTAGTATGTCCCTGCATCTGTTTTCATCCTATGAGGAGTTAACAGGCACCTCTCATGACCCTCTTCAGATCCTTGGGCCTCTGGCCACTTTTCCCTGAATGGACCACTGCTATAGCAAAAACACTGGAGACCTGGGCAGTTTTGCCTCTTCATTCTCACTAGTCTCGTAACTTTTATGTCAATCCCCACAACTTTTTCTTCTAGATTCGAGAAAACTGCCATGCAACACTTTTTTTTTTTTAAGACTTTTTAAGTCTTTTTAAGAGATTACCTAAGTTGATTCTCCTGTGGGACAAATTGTGGCCAAATCCCAACAGGACATGGGAGAGCCAACACATAATTTTCCTCTGGCTTGCTCCCACTAAGATCAATCTGGAGGCTGTATCATTTTTTGAAGATGTTCTATGAAATCAAAATGCTATACTTACCAAGTGCCCAAGTGTGTCTCTTTATAGCTCATCCTGCTACAGTGACCAGCATAGTACTACATTCTTTTGCAATGGACAAAAAAAAAAAAAAAAAAAAAAAAAGTGGGAGGAAAATATAATATAAATAACAATTATTTTTAAATAATTAAATTAGAATAATCATTTTAGTACAATTAATAATAATTAGCATTCATTGAGTCCTTACTGCTTGCCAGACTCCATTCTAAAAAAAATATATTATGTCTTCATTTCCTTAATTTTTTCACAACCTTACATTTTAAGTATAGTGTTAACATTGCTGCTTTCTAGATGAGGAAACTGTAGCACAGAAGTTTTAATTACTAAGGGTCAGGTATACCAAATGGTATGATATGTGTATGTCTCCATTTCTTTGTCTTTTAAATGTGGACATAATTCCTCTCATGCCCTCTCACAATATTCTCAAGAAAATTAATATATGCCATTAAAATGCTTATAAAATGCAAATATAGAGCATCTTTAAATTAAATCTAGCTTTTTGATATTTGGAATGGGAAGCAGACCAACTCATAGGTAATAATCAGAAAATAAGTCCCAAAGCAAGAGCTTCAGTCATCAACAGGTCTATGGGGCAGAGCCATAGTCCCAAGTAGGCATTGCCACACTTATACTAAGGACAAGCCTGATGCTCTCCCTCTCTCCTGATCTCATCTGCTCACATGGAAAGCAGAACCCATGAACCTCTGTTCCTCCTCTAAGCACAGCATATCTATTTCCTGATGTTTTTTGTTTATTCTAAAGATGACATAATATCAATAAAAGGTCATTTATAAGGAATAACGATTACCCTCAATCCCACATCCTAGCAGAGCAGCTATTTTCATATGTCTGATTTCCCTTTCAGTCATTTTCCATAAGTGTGAAATTTTTACATAGCCACAATACAGTGCAGGGGACTAATATTCAGTTTTAGCTGACTTAATATTATAGCCCACATTTCAAACATATTTCTAAAAGTCAGTGCTGTGCAGATTGAACAGTTACCTAGAAAAGAGTTTCATTATTAAATATAGTCAGTTTCCACTATGAGCTTGTTAACAGACAAAAGCAAGGCAGTAGGTAATTCTTTACTACGCCCCTTCCTAAATCCCTTAATCTGGCCTCATCCTTATCCTATTTTCCCCATCCAGCAAGTTCATCACAGTGCCTAGTCAACTTCCCTTTAATTTCCATGAAGGCAGGGAACATATCTCTCTATTCATCTATTCTTTTAAAAATCGCCTGTATGAGTTTGACAATGAAAAGATCCCTTCATATGTCTCAAAACCCACTAAAAATCCCATTACATTATATTTTACAGGAAATTTCCCTATCAGCATCACTACTCAAGAGCACAGAGTACAATGCTCAATACTTACAAAGAAATATTGCAGGCTGATTATACTTAGAAAAAGTAACTTTGAAATTACTGCTTAATTATATCCCTAAGCCTATGATCCAGCTTTGGTGGCTGTTGCTACAGTTTGCTTCTAAAATTGAAAAGATAACAGTCAAGTAACATGTAAATCATAAGTCTCTGATATGTGAGATTCTTTCTTTGCTCTACTGTCTGCTTTATTTAACCAACCAGTTTATCTAAGTGGATATTATTATAACCATTCCTATCTTTTTTAAAAATTAATGCTTGTATGGTATAACTTTCATTCTTTTACTTCAAAGCTATCTATGTTGTATTTGAAGTGATTTTCTTACAGATAGATTAAGATTAGACGATAGGGTTTTATTATCCATTCCAAATGTGCAGATGGTATCAGGAGAGAGGGAGATAAGTGATTTTCTGGCAAATTTTGACTATTAATTGGTTTATTTAGAACATTTATGATCACTACTAATTGTGACAAAGGTTAATTCTGTCAATGTACCATTACCTCTTTTTATTTTTTTCTTCATTTCTCCATTTCCCTTCTCTATTGGTTAAATACATTTTTTGGATTCCTTCCTGCTTTATTTATAATGGGTTTTAGTATATTGCTTTTACAGCTATCTTAGTGGTTTTTCTAGGTATTATAATACTATAAGCAACATCATAGACTACTAGTGTCTCCTTTATTAATTCAAGTGAAGTATAAAAACACATTTTCATATGTTTCTTTATTCTAACCACTATTTATTTATTTATTTATTTATTTATTTGTTTGTTTGTTTGTTTATTTATTTATTTAATGGGTGCTGGGGATTGAGACCAGGGCCTTGTGCATGTGAGGCAAGCACTCTACCAACTGAGCTATATCCTCAGCACTTCCCACTTTTTAAACATAAAAATGATACACAACTTACAATGGCTTGACTTAAGATTTTTTTAACTTTACAAAATTATGTGAAAACATACTTATGCAATTATTGTTTTTCACTTTCAGAACAGTAGTCAATAAATTGCATCGGACATTCAATACTTTATTATAAGATAGATTTTTGTGCTATTTGATTTTGCCCATCTATGGGCTAATATTATGCTTTCTGAGCATGTTTAAAGCATGCTAGGCTAAGGTATGGTGTTTGGTATATTGAGCATATTAAATACATTTTCAAATTGTGATATTTGAAATTTATGATGGATTCATTGGGATATAACCTCATTGTCATTATTGTATCTATAATTATCCTAACTAGTTCCTCTGCCTACATTGAATAACATGAATAATATTTGATTTTTGCTTCGAGCCTCAAAAATAATTTAAGCTCTCTCATGAGAAGTATGATATCCTACTATATTTCATTTTTACCTATCCTATTGTTCTTTTCTTTCTAAGGTTTCAAACCTGCTCTCATTTCAGTTCTAGTCAGAGAACTTCCATTAGCCATTCTTCTAAAATAGGTTTTCAACAACAAATTATCTTTGTTTTCCTTCATTTGAAAATATTTTTTTTTCTTTCCCCTTCATTCCTGAATGATGTACTGACTAAATATGGAATACACGATTGATAAATCTTTTCTTTCAGTACTTGTACCACTTTCTTCTGGGCTCTGGAATTCCAGATGAGAAGTCTATTGTCATTCTAATTAGTGTTCCCTCTATAAGTGATGCAGTCTTTCCTTATGACTGATTTTTAAAGATTTTCTTTAGTTTCAGAAGTTTAATATCACATTAAAGCTTTCTTTGGGATTATCCTATTTGGTTATCTTCTTGAATTTGTAGGTTTCTTATTTTGCCAAACTTGGAAATATTTTTGTCCTGAATTCTTAAGTATGCCTTTAATTCTTTCTATCTATAATTCTAATGATAAGAATATCTGCAGTTTTGTTATTGTCCCACAGGTCTCTACAACTCTGATTATTTTTTCAATCTATATTTTCTTTTATGTCCACATTGGATAAATTCTATTTTCTTTCTTCAAGTTCTTTGATTCTGTTCTTTGCTATTTCCCTTTACTTTGGATCATCCAATATGTATTTTATTCTAGTTGTTATGTTTTTCAGTTCCTTAATTTTCATTTGGTTATTTATACAACTTTACATCTTTGTTGATGTTTTCTATTTTTAAATTCATCTTAATGTTCGTGCCTTGATTGTTTTTTCTCACTCACATCATGACTTTCTTAATTCTTCATATGCTAAGTGATTTTCTATTATACCCCAGATATATTATATTATATTAGACTCTGAATCATATTTAATATTACCATTTTTTGATAGTCAGTATCTCTTTCAATGAGTAAAATAAAGGCCACATTAGTGGTTATGTTCAGCTTTGTGCTGGGTTTCAACAATAACATCCAGAACCCTAAGCTGTTACAAATATGTGGGGTAAAATTTCATCTACTTTCTGGGCTTTGCTTATTGTTCAAAACCAACAGGCACAGAAATAAATCTCCAATAAAGAAGTTTTCCTTTTAAGAAAAGAATTAGAAAGAAGGTGAACTAACAACAAAACACCTTTTTGGCAATATTCACCCTACTCCAGCCAAATACCAACAGAGAAAAACATATCACCCCTCCTCTGTTATTTCAGCTGGCCAGCAAGTAGTTAACCTTTTATTCTATGCCCTAGCCCCTGTCTTGTAGGAGTAGCTTTTGTGCTCTAATTCCACACTGAACGATGTCTTATGGACCAAAGATGGATTACTCTTTTGTTTCCTGCCTGGAAGAAGCAGAAGGATGGCTCTCCTTTGTCTAAGGAGAAAAGATCTTCCCTACGTTCTGTTTTTGTTGTTGTTGTTGTTGTTTTGTTTTTTCTCTATGTCTGTTGACTTTGAGATGGAGACTTCTGCAGCAACATATAAGAGATGTATTGGAGGCAATAAACTTATTGCCACACTTCTCTCCAAGTCCCAGTATCCCTATGCAGTTCATCTTCTTCTTGATACCTTTCAGGGTCTTCCTAGACTGGTCTGTTGTTTTATGGCCAGTGTTGTTTAGTTGTGGGAGGGAGGACCTAGGAGAAATGGTACAACTCCACCTTGACAGAACCCCAAAGTCTATTTCTTGTTCTGAAAGTTTCTGTACATTATGTGAGAGCCTGATACACATTAGATTTCAATAAATAGTAAATGTTCAAATGATGGAATCAATACAGCCTAGACCCTCTTTACAGTAATTTGTATCTGGATTCATTAATTCCTGAGTTCATATTCTAGATTAAAACTTGCTTAGGTAAGTTCTTTTAACTTCATTAAAATTTAGTATCTGTAAAATGGATATTCTAATCATTCTTACTGAGAATCAGTAGTCATCTCCTGTGTTAGTTGCTTTCCTTCACTGTGAACAAAACCTCTGACATAAATAACTTACAGAGGAAAAGTTTATGTGGAGTCATAGTTTCAGAGGTTTCAATCTAAAGTTGGCTGGCTCCATTGCTTTGGGCCAGAGAGAGACAGAACATCATGGCAGAATAGTGTGGTGGAGAAAAACTGCTCAGCTCATGGCATCCAGGAAGCACAAAGAGAGACAAGGTAGTGGCTCAGAACAAAATACAGTCCCCAAGAGCATACACTCCAGTGACCTACTTTCTCCAAACATCCTTATCTGCCTACAGTTTCTACCATCTTACTATCTCCCAGTAGTCCATTCTACTATCAATGGATTAATCCACTGATGAGGTATGAGCCATCATGATCCAAACACTTTCCAAAAGCCCCATCTCTGAACCTTGCTGCATTGGAGACTAAGCCTTCAACATTTGAGACTTCAAGTGATGTTCCAAATCCAAACCATAAAATCCCCATTTCTGATGCTTCTTTCCATGAGAAAGTGGTTTCATTCATAGGTCAATCCTAGCCTGTCTTCCCAACTTCTGTCACTCTACTCCAGACAAATAAGGTAACTAGTGAGTTTGGAAAATAAAACCTGACATCCACAATAAACATGTGAGTTGTTCCAACTTACCCACGTAGGTGCCAGTAGCACTACTGTGTCTCTTCATATTATTACAGCCTCCTAGAAGATTGGAAGAGGGTAGACTCACCATGTCCACTGTCATTAAAGTGTGTTATAAACTTCTGTCTCAATTAACTGACTCATCTCCCTCACTGTAATCTCCTTGGAACTAGAAAGGAATCATCCAATAAACATTTTTGAGCACTGACCAATGGTCAGACATTGTGCTGTTATGCAAAGATAAATTTGTTAAGGTGACTACCCTGACATACTGCATTGTCTTTCATGGGGTCTGGAAATATAAGCAGTAAAGTCAAATAACTTATGTTAATGCTATAACAGAAATATGATAAATTGTAGCAAAAGTGTGGAGCACATGTAAGCTTTTAAATGCATTACCTAATTCAACACAATACCTAAAAAGAGCCCTGGGAAGTTAATCATAGTAATAACCCCAATAATATAGCTAACATTTACTGGGCACTTGCCAAGGTGAAATGCTGAGTGTTTTACATGGACTTTCTTCATAATTATCCCAGAAACACTTTAAGGTAGACATTTTCCTGCCATCATTTTATGGTAGAGAAAATCAAAGCATTAAGGGGGGAAACTGGTTTTCCCAGCATGAGACAGGTAGTTAATGAGGAGTCCACCTACCCCAAACTCTATCTTTTAATCACTAGGCTACATTGCCCCTCTACAAATAAAGAAATGATGATTGAATTTTATTCATTTCTGCATTACTAGCACATTACAATATATGTGGCAAATGCCAAGAATTTAATAACTAATAAGATGTAAAATTATGGCAGGAGGCGAGAGAAGAGAGAGGCTCTTTAACTTGGGGTGGGGGGGGGAATCAGCCAGAAAAACAAAATGATACATTCATGTGACTTGTGACAGTAGTAGTACTACTGTCACCAGGAAGAAGTCATTGAAGGGCAACATATTTGCAAATATTTAGAGTTCTGATTTATGCGGCGTAGAGGGCAGGCTGTATACACAGCTGTATTCACTCCTGGATGTTTGTTTGGTCTATAAATAATGGCAGTGTGCTATAGTGACAGTTCAGAAGTATGCAGAAAAAAACTCTCTGGGGTGACTCATCTCACTCCCAAACATCCCAGTTTTCTGAGACTAGATCTACGTCACGAAAGAAGGGATTATTGTAGAAAGGCTCAAAATTTTATCTGTTGCACAGGAAAGGCTTTCCTTCTATCTCATCCTAGCCAGAGAGTCCGGGCAACATGGACATTTGTCAGAGGAGTTTCCAAAGCATCAGTAAATAGTAATAAAGGTCAGTGTTTGATTGTCATTAAAAAGAACTACATTGACTCAGTGGAGTCATATTTTATATTTATTGATAACCCTTTACTTAGCATTTTAACACCAGTTATAATTAGTTATATTTCACAAAAAGTTATTACACTTTGCTTATCTTTTACTGCCTTTCTTCTAATAAAACACAATATAAAATTATTTGGTGTGTGCCTGTCTGATGATTTGAATATGCATACTTTATGGGCAAATGCTGTGTTTTTATTTTGATTTGGTTTTCAATTTCCTCTTCCCCAGTTGCTTCTATAATGAGGATATAAAATGACATATAAAAACTCTCAGTAAATGACTGATAAATGGATGTTACCTGTAAATCCTTGATTTATTCTCAAGCCATCAAATCTAGATTATTCAGATGCAGAATATTTTAGTTAGACAAAAATATGATTTAATCTGTCATAAGTTCTTTTTCTGTCCCTCCCACTCCAAACCATCTTATCTCCTGCTGTTCCTGCAGAGTAGCAGACAGAGTTGTTTATATTTTAAATCTGTGCTTTCTAGAATTGTAGCCTGTAGTCAATCGTGTCTATTAAATTTAATTTAATTAGTATCAAATTGAATAAAAATCAAACTCACTCACAGGTTTCATATTTCAAGTGCTTAATAAATAGTTTCGTATGACCACTGTACTAGACAGTAGAGAAAAAGAGCATTTGCATCCTTGCAGAAAATTCTCTTGGACAATGCTGCTCAAGTAACATCCCTAAGTCCCAGCTCTTCAGGCAGCAACTTTACTAAGAGTCTGACTCAAACTTCTCCCAACTTACATATGCTTTAAAATGCACAAACATGACTGCTCCAGTTTTTCAGAGTAATGTGGAGGCAGACACAGAGCTGGTAGGAAATGTCTCGGGGGCTGTTTGGTGAGGGAGCAGACTGATGAAAGCGTCTGGGAGATGACTGTGCTCCACATGTGAATTGGCTCTCTCTAGGACCTGTGTTATTTGAGCAATTACATGTCTAAGGATAGATGGTTTGCATTCTGATGGGGCTGTGAGGTCAGGTCAAAGAGCAGTGCATTCTTCTCCTAGGATGTGACGGACTAAGTGTGCATCATTAATATATTCTCCATAAATATTCATGGCAGATAATATATATGTATAGCAGTATGTATATATTTACTCTATGTGCATGGTTAAAATTCATCGACATTGAATTTAGAAAGATTTAATATTTACCATGCTAGAACAACTGTTGTGTGACTAGAAATTACTTTGAAGGAAGGAAAATGGAGATATGTCCTTAAGATATAAGACCCAGTGTGGGCAGGAAGTGAGCAATGTGCTTTTTCCACAGTCATATTTTTTCTTATCCTGCAACTCCTAATATAGAGACCCATCTCTGTGATACCATGCCCCTGGCTACCTACTCCTTTAGGGAGTCTCTCTGATTGCCAGTCTTCGCCCTCCCACTCATTCTCATTGTGAGAATGAATTGTACCACTTCCTATAAACCTATTTGAATACTACTGCAACAACAAGCAATTAAATATAGACAGACAGACAGACTGGCTGATAGTCAACATGTTTTTATCTGTCTTGAACAGAAGCTTCCCTTCAGTATTAATTTATTGCACATTTACTACATGCCAGGCTCACTTTGCCCATTAGCTTACTTGATCATGACAATATGCTATGAGGCCAGTGCCAGTAAGACACCCATTTTAGAGAAGAGGAAATGGAACCTGAGATAAGCAACTTTCTCAAGGTCACAGAGTGCTAAGTTTCAAGACTTTGATTCAATATGAAACACATTATCTCAAAGAAGTTGGAAAGGTAGGGGAATTAGGATGGAGAGAAGAGGATCTGGAGTTGTATATCTTAATGATTTATGTTTGCAGCAAAGCTGCTGCTGTCTGGGGAAATTTTCCTAATGTGGAAAGGCCATTTGTGCCCTAAACTTGACACTCACACTGTAGTGTGTGTTCCTGCTGTTATTTCCCTGTGGATATGTTCATTTTCCAACTGCAGTCTTCCTTCTCAGCTCTACAACTGAGACTGTGCACAGTAGCAGAGCAGAACACTAGGTTTTTAGATTGGTGAATTCCCTGTGCACTTCCCTTAATTTCCTCAGTTTTTATTTTCACACCCCTGGAAAGAGTCACTGACAGATACCCAGGCAGAGCAACCAAGCACAGGATCATCTCTGGTTTCAGATAAGATTATTCACAAAGACAAAAGCCTGGAACCCTTAACAGATGCAAGTAAAAGAAGCCAGTTCACCCTACCAGGGCCAAGGAAAATAGATTGCAGTGTCAACTTAATCAATGGTTCATCGCTGTACTTTTTCAGTGCTTGAACCTTATTAGGATTGAGGCAGCATTGCCTAGCTGAAAATCAATCTGGAATTTTTCAAACAGCTCCAATCTGCAGAAATACAATTGCAAATAAGTTGATGGCTTTTCCAAGTGCCTTGGGAAATTCCATGCAGAGCTAAGAGAGGCTGGTACACAGATAGGTCTCTGAATGGGGTTCAGGAGCAGGCAAAGAGGATAAGGAAGTCAGCAGAGAGCAGGGTAGAATTCCAAATCTAGGGCAAACTGACAGAACTCCGTATGTGGGGTCAATTCTGAAGATGCAGTGGCTGAACACAGCAATATCAGGGTTATGCTCTCTCAATACAGAAACTGACTTCAGGCTAAGATTGGAATAACAGATCCTATACAAGAGTCATTGAGTTTCTCTTTGAGCCCTGACATAGCATGTAGAAATGGCTTCAGGGATGATATGGATTATCAGGACAAAAGACAAGATGCAAAGGGACAGTGACAGATGAGCTGACCTAAAGAGGGGTTGAACAGTACATTAGAGAATGTAAAAACGCTTATATGTGCCGCCTCAGTTAGCTTGTGGTTAAATATGTAATAGAAAAGTGTTAAATGCAGGCATTATTATAAAACATAAAGAATCACAAATTAACTTAGAGAATGATGAGTATCAGAGAGAAAGAGAAATAAACAAATAAATAAACAAATGAATAAATAAATTTTGGTTTTGTAGTTAAGAACATGGACATTCAAAAATCATTGAGATCTGAGTTAAATCCTGTTTCCACCTTTTGCGATGTACTTGATCTCCTTAAGAAAAAACTCCAAAGTCATTAACAATTTTAACAATTTCTACCCCTCAGACTGTTTCAAAAGATAAAAAGAAGTAATTAAATGCTGAACACCGTGACTGACACATAATTCATGATCCCATAGGGTAGAAGATGATGCTATTCATTGTTAGGAGAAAACAATTAGTAGTTTGACCAAAGTAATTGCTATGAATTGAATTGTATGATCCACAATATATATGTTCAAGTCCTGAACCCCAATATTTGATAATATGAACTTATTTGGAAATAGGGTCTTTGCATCAAGTTAACATGAAGTGATTAGGGTGGAAGTTAATCCAATATGATTAGTGTCCTTATAATAATAAATGCAGAGATAGATCTACACAAAGAAATAGATAGATCTACACTAAGGAGACACACAGAAGGTGACCATAAAGCTGGAGGCAAGGATTGAAGCTTTGCATTCCAGAGTCAACTTGGGGATACTGGAACTTGGAAGAAGCAAGAAAGAATCATCCTATACAGGATTCTCGGGGATCATATTGAGCTAACATCTTGATTTCAGACTTCTGGTCTCCAGAACTGTGAGAAAATGCATTTCCTTTGTTTTAAGCAAAACCGTGTGTGGTACTTTGTTAAGCATCAACAATAAACTAATATAGTTTTGACTCCTATATGAGAAAATCCTGTCCATTTAGCTCAAATTTTATTAACTGTTAGTCTAGACCAGCTAGGGATACTTTGCTTCACTAGGAAAATATACAAAAATACAGAAAGTATGCCAAAATATAGTTTTGAATGTTGTAATTTTGTGGAAGACTGTGGTTTACATTATAGTAACAAAATATTGTGTTGAATGCTATATTAGCCAGTGTGGGTTGTCATAGCAAAACACTATAGACCAGGTGGCTTAAATAACAGAAATTTATTCTGTCACTGATCAGGAGGCTAGAAGAATAAGATCAGAGAGGATCTAGTGAAGTATAACTTCATAGTTGGCAGATGGCTACCCTCTGGCTGTATGCTCATGTGGTCTTCCTTAGTGTGGGTGTAGACAGACAGGGAGAGAGAGTAAGCTCTCTAGTACCTCTTCTGGTGAGTGTGTAACTCACAGCTCCATTGCCCGACCCATGTGACTTTAATCCTGATTATCTCTCAAAGGTTCATCTCCAAATTATCACATTGTGGATTACAGTTTCCAATGTATGAATTGGTACAGGAAGGACATGAACCTTTCATACATAACACATATTTCAAACTAGTAAGCTTTATCTTATCACTTTATCTTCCAAATATATCATGAGATCAAATTAATACAATTCAAATAACTTTTTGAGGGGAGGAGGGGCACCCCTAATATGCCCAGGAATGGATTAGGCATGGTCTCTGCTCCCTCAAATATCTTACAGATTAATAGAAGAGTTAGATTGGTAATAAAACATTTCAACATAATATAGAGGGGACAATGCTGGAAGTTATGCTAAGCGATGGCAGAAATGATTCAGGGAATTCCCTCTGAAGGAGGGCCCTGAGTTGAGGAAAGAAGTTGTCTCTTGTTCCATTTCATCGATAAGAGAGTTCAGCATAAGGCAGCAAGTAAACGGATACTTTATAAATGCTTTAAAAATGAAGCATATTGCCATTAACCAGAATACTCAAAGCCTTACCATGTTCAAGGATACTCTATGTTAGAATCTCATTATAACATTCTAAAATGTAGTTGATGTAATGAAGGCAATGTATAGGTAAAAACACTGATCTTGGGAATCTAAAAGATAGTTTTTAGTCCTAACTTTGTCTTTAACCTTGAGTAATAAATATACCCAAGAGTTAAGGGAATCATGCATCCCCTGTAAGCTCTAAATCTGTGATTCTCTCCTTGGATCTCATCTAAGGGGCGTTACTAATATCATATAAAGTGCTAAAAGAAATCTGTTTTTCTCTTTAGTGCAGTAAAAAGGGCCTAATAATCCAAGTGATAGCCAGAGAATAAACGTTTGTCGAATTGAAAAGTAGTATAATGTAAAGGCTCCAATGAGTTTTATTTATTTATTCAAAAGTATCTAAATATTATTATCAGGTCAGGAGACAGGTAAAGATATATTCATTTATTGATTTCAAAATCTAAAAAATTCTATATTTATATATGTGCACATACACACATATATTAGTGTTTAAAGAATTAGATATATAATTCCTTAAACATTTATATTTATGTATATCATATATGTATTCTTTATATATATTCTTTAAACAATTACATATTTAATTCTTTCAATATAGATTTTGATAAAATCTAATCCTCCCAAGCAACTTTCTAAAAGCCTCCTTAAACTTTTCAACCTGAGTGCTCTGTTGCCACAATTTCATGTTAGCAATGCTCTGTGGAAAAGAATTCCATCTAAGCTTTTAGTGCTTGGCTCTTACGTGTGAACCATGTGGTTATTGTAGTTGACAAAACTAAAAATAGCTTTGCAAAATGCAGGCTCTTTATTCCCCTAAGAAATTGGAAATTCTTAATATTTTTAAGTTTATGCTTCACTTCCAGTTTTGGGGAAGAAAGTTTTATTTGTAATTCTCTCTGCATCCAAGAGCATCTCTGTGTCATTCCAGGTTTTCTTCTCAGACTTTTCTACATCTTAAGAAGAAAATAAAGTTCAAATGTAAACTAAAGGAAATTTCAGTCCAAATCTTAGCTTCTCTCTGCCTTTCCCTGTTTCCAAAGAATTATAGAATATTAGAAGGCCTGTAAGGTTGATTTTATTCAACTTCTTCTCTTTAGAGATGAAGAAGCAAACATAGAGAAAAGGGGCAATTGTCCTGCATAATTCTTCTGCTATAGGAGTCGATACTACAGTCCAAGTTCCCAAATTTAAGCTCACTATCTCTCCACTAAACGATGCAGCTCAATTGCCCTGTTTCCTTCTTGTTCTTGCCATACATTTGCTCTCAAAAATAGGCACTCTTAGATATCTGCTGTGCATGCTATTGGCTCAGATCTGTTCAGTTCAGGGGACAGCACATTTTTTTCTTTTTTTGGTGAAGTGCTTTTATGGATATGACTCCCATTATCATTATAAAATGCCATATTACTGCTAAGGAAAGAAAGGCCCAGCAGAACTAAGAAACTCATCCTACAGCATACAGCTAGAACTGAGATTTGAATTCAAATATTTGTAATTCTTACTACTGCCATCTATAGAATTCTGGAGATTTGGGGGTGTCTGGTCTCTTGTCATGGAGCAAGTTTAGTTCTAATTCTGAGTGCATATTGGCTTTTGTTGGTACTAGATATTTACCTATTCCTCTATTTCTTCTCTCTTGTTTGATAATAATTTGCATCCCCATAGATACCTACAAATGATGTGAGCTACTGAATCAAAAGAAAACAGGAAATCATAGTGATATATTGTCCAAGTTTCCAAAAAAGTTTGAGAGCCAAACAAGAAGCTTTTAAACATCAGTCCCTCTTCACACCTGTGTGATTTGCTCACCCACTCTAGTCAGCTCAGGGACAGTTGAAGCTGTTCAGATAAGAAAGATTTTGGAGTCCTGAGGAGGAGGAATAACTCTTCAACTATTCTACTGAAAGAACATGGGCCACCACTTCACACTTTGATGCTTATACATGATCTTTAAATAAAACAAGAGTCCTATTCAATTCTCACCAAGGCCCCTTCTGGCTCAGATGGTATGGTTAATGAGTTTACAAATGTGAAGTGCTATGCAAGAAACCATTTTAGGGTTTGAGATAAAGAATTACTCCTGCTCCATAAGATCTTCTAAAGGGTACTTTAGGGGCCAAAATTTAATAAAGAGTGCCTGACATTGATGCAAAGATAAACAGCTACATGTGTATGAATACATGTACATGCATGTTTGTACAAGACTATAATATAATGGTAAGAGCCCAGGCTTGGGCATCAAGTGACCCTGGTAGCCTATTTTGATTTTACCATGTTTAATGGTTCCTTTCCCCCTCAAACTGATGATTAAAGAGAACTGGATGATATGGTTGGGTTTGGTTTTGTTTTGTTTTGTTTTTGTTTGTTTGTTTGTTTATCTATCCAAGATCTAAGAGGGGAGGTAAGTAGAGCTAAGGACACTAGGGGGTCCATGGGGTGGGGTAATGAATTGAAACACTAATGAGTATGGGGGAAATGTAGGATTCAAATACATTTGAAAAGGAAAGTGAAATAGGATGGCACTGAGCTCCTTTTAGATGAAAGAATTCAAATAGCAGCTGGACAATAACTTTTTGAAAACTAAAAGAAGGCAATACAGTCACCAGATATAGGTTTAGCTAGAAAGCATTCAAGATTCTTACTCTGAAGTTCTGTGATCTTAGGAAGTACGAATGGGTTAGTTTACTCACTCTCTGCCCTGACAAAATCAAGTGTAGGTATAGTGCAAATATCCTTTAAGTTTAGCTCTCACTTTCTTGGGGTTTCAGGAAGAACACTTAGCATAGCCTTTCAGCATTCCCATAAAGCATTTTTTTCTGCCTCAGGAACTAGACAATTCCACAAGTCATGAAATCACTCAACAAGTGCTCAGTGACCTTGAACTTACTGTTTTCTCAAGTTAAAATAGACAAGGCCTAAGAGTAGCTCAGGTGATTCCACAGATTTCCCAATACAGGGCTCTTTAACTTATGTTCACAATTCACAAAACCTTTGATTGTCACTTGGAGTTTTCCTCCAGGCATGTGAAATAAGCTACATCACTAAGTATGAGTTCTGTCATTGAAATGTAGCAGTTGGTTTAAATATTCTTTTTTAATTTAACACATAGTACTGTGGCACCTTTCATGTGACAGGCATATTGCAAGCCATTGGGAATTCAGGAGCAACTTACATTATCCCTTCTGCCTCTGCTTCTTAATATTAGTGCTATGGCTGACAACCTTGCCTATGAACCTCAGTATGGGCATTGCCAGGATTAACAGGTTGATTTTATTCCTAAATCAACATAAAATGCTTCATTTCTGGAGCCACATACAACAAAATGAGATGAGATGCAGTGTCAGAAGTTACAGTACGTGGGATACTGTTGCCTTCATCCAGTGCATCTCTGCTTATGACACATTTTTTTGGCTGCTTTGAGATGCTTAGCAACAAATTACCAAAAAATATCTGTGTTCAAGCTCTCAACATATCATTATTAAAGTTAATTGTTTGGACTCCATTTTGGAGCTCTCTATTCCTCCGTGTAAGATTATCCAACTGAGTATACAACTCAATGAAGGCCATAATGTCCACTTCTAATCATCATATCCTCTAATTTCTCTCTCAATGGATTTCTCTTTGTATAAGTCTTAACGAAATAGAGCTGGAGTGAAAATCATAATAGGTGACCAAATTTGCTGTGGCATGTACTGCCTATTGATATCCAACACTACTCCTGCATTTCTAAGCTCTCAACTCTACTGCAAAAGCTAAAGCCTAGAACCTATATTTTCCATATTACCCTTCCTGATAAAGTATATATTATCAAACACTTTATCAAGATTTATGTCTAATCAATGGGGCATGTGCACAAGATTTGCAAAATATAAAGAAAAGGGAAGCCATTATTTCCAGCTACACATGGGAAAATGAGCACTGACAGTCAGAATATATTTCAAAAATCTTTCTGGCTTCACAATCATACACTTCCTTGACCCTGACAGCTCAGAATTCCTTGTGACTTTCCTGTGATCCCCAAATACCAGTATATTCTGAAATCCAATAGTAAGTAATCTTTCTAATCTTCATACTGCAGATCTTCCAAATTGTGTAACCATTTCTGTGTTAAACCTTTTTTTTTTCTAAAATCCTTAACTGATTTCTCTTTTCCTGACTGATCTGCTTGGCAGATTGTAATAACCAAAACACACATTTAGCTCATATTATCAAATGATAGCATTTGTCATCTATCCTTTATTAAACTGTATTTTTTGTTTAATCCTCATAGCAAATTATTAGCCTCATTTGTTGAGGAAGAAATTATAAACAAAGATGTTAAGAAACTTCTATAAAGTTATATAAGAATAGCTTAAAGGAAAAAAAGGGGGGGATCTGAAATCTAAATGAGATAATCCATCTCTTAGGGAAAGTACCTGGAGAAAGTCCAGACAGGCAGAAGGGTCATGGGATCCAGAAGAGTACAGTAAGAGATAGGTGTTAGAGTGATACAGGAGAGGTATTTGAATCAGTTTCAGAAGAGATAAAGTGGGAGGCCAGATACGTAAGCAAGTGGCTAACATCAGTAAAGGTTGGCCACATGAAATAAGATGCCAATTGCTGAAATGGGACTTTTGGTAGGAAGCTAGATCCCAGCAGGGCTCATCTAAAGTATGAGAAATCTTGGTCATAAGAGAACTTAAGTACCAGGCCAGGTAGCTATGCAGGGACTCAAGTACAGGCAATAATACTAGAGTGATTTTGAGTGGAACATAGGGTCAGAGCAGAACAATGCCAGTGGAAGACAGGAGGCCATCAAAATACTAAATGTGATGTCATACCTTAGCAGGTTTTATCCAGCTCTTCTTAAACCATCCTGGAATTAAACCAGAGTGGTCTCAAAGACCACTCAAGAATGAACATAGAAGTGAGTGCAAAGAGGTCTCAATTTTGTAGTTTATTATAAAAAAAAAGGAAGGACAGGAAATAGAAAATTTATCATTTCACATTATGTCAGATTATATTTTCCTTTATCTTTTAGTCATTCTACTTTTATACTAAGGACTGTGGATATAAAAGATAAAAAGAGTAGAAGCTATAGGGTGTGTTAGGTAGGGTTCCCTAAAATTTTTTTTCAACTGATTTTTTTCAAGAAGTGTTCTCAGGAAAACACAGGAATGGAGTGGAATAAGGCTAGAAGGCAAGTGAACAAATGGTCTCAGATAGTGAGGAACTTGATTTTGATGTTACAAAGAAGTTTGGACAAGAAATCATACCACAGATTTAATCCCATTTTGAGACATTTTATTCCACAATGCCAGTGTCTTTAGCTGAAGATTGCCCTGAAGGAGGAAGGAAGCCCTGCAAGGTAAAGTGGCTTGTTTGCCATCTAAGGCAATTCTCTAAAGAAGGAATCAGCCATGAATTTTTCTCAGCCAACACTACCAGATGTTAGATTATGGGTACAGTAGTTGATTACACATATCTTGGCAAGGCACCAATTATATCTAGAAGAGTCCACTAGTTCACTTCTTATATCACTCAGGTCCATTTATTTCCTCAGTTCACTCCATTCTGGTGTAGCTGCTGCAGAAATCTGATTCATTCCAACTTCTTGGAGAATTTACCAGGTATACCAGAATAAACTGTATCTCCTACTGCTGAGGTTGAGGCATATCTAATACTCACCATCTATGACTTCTTACACCATTTTAGATTCCCCTCCCCTAAACCAGCATTTCTACTAGTCTAGGTGACTTCTCTGATGTTGCCCTAAATTCACATCCCTAGAGGATCCAAAACTCTGGTTACTATGCTCTTACTAGACCATGATTGCTCTGCTGCCATTTTGCAGTTGCAAATGGGCATGAGGTCTCCAAAATAGGCCGAAGAGAATTGTCTCCTTGCTAAATATATTCCTCCCTGACTTCATTGTATAGGAGATTTCCTACAAACTCATGTAATCTGGGTTAAATACCTCTTACATATGGTAACACTTTTTTTTTTGATTGATGAGCAACTGTTTGAGGTTGGCTAACATGATCAGGTGATAGTAGTAAGTTCATAGAAACAGAAGCAAAATTTACATGCTATTTTAAAAATATTGCAAATGAATACTAGTGGTGCCACTTCTATGCCCAGGCCTTGTTTCTCAGACCATTGTGTCTTAGACATTGAGAATATATCATCATGCAATTCTTAATGACTTAAAGTATATACTAATTCCTTTTCTTTTCATGTTTTTTTTTTCTCAAAGCTGGTGCTTCAGCTGTGGCATCAAGAGTTTATTTTATTTCTCAATTAAGCCATAATTTTCTAGATGGTGTTATATATATATTATTTGCCCATAGCTATATCTATTTCTTCTATAAAGTGAAAATATTATATGGGATTCCATATTGGTAAATCAGATACTCTGTGAGGTCTTGTTTAATGTTGCTGGTCAAGGCATTGTAAGAAGGCAAAGGTAAACTCATATGCAAACTATGTGTCAATCCCAGCCAAGTTGAATTATGGCCCTTTCTTAAATCAAAGAGATCCAATATATCAGCTGGCCATGTATTCGTTTCTTTTAAGGATGATGTGAAATTAGAGGCTCATGTCTTTTCTCTGTCATTGGTATAATGGCAATGGCAGTGGCTAGATCAGACTTGGTGGGCCCATGCATAGACTCTCTCTGTTACTATGGCTAACCTGTTTACTGTCATGGCTGAGGACAGAAACTAGCTTCTATCTATTGCCTGTATTAGACTACCCTCTTTATTTGAATGTCTCTTTTGCCATGGATAGTCTCCAGTGGGCATTGGCATGGGATGCAAAACCCCCACACATTTTGCCTACTTTCCAAGGCTTCTTTGTCCCCAGCTATCCAATAATACTCCTTCCAAAAGTCCATCTATGGAAAACTATTCATTATTGCCCATACCTCTATGTACACTCCTGCTCCAAACTGCTTCTCTTTATATACAAAGTGGATGGCCAGATTCAATGATCAAGGCTCTTCCCACTGTTCTATGAAATGATGTCACTGATGTTGCATGGTGTGGGGAGGCATAATATAAAGCATCCAAGAGATTTGTTCAACTTTTTTAATGTGAGGCTTACAATCTATATATTGTTCATACCCATATACCACACCCACCCATCCATGAACCAAACCCAGACATTTTCTTCATTCATCAGCAACTCATGGGAAAACCCCATTATGAGGATATATGAAATTAGAAAGAGGCAATTGTACAGGAAACAACCTTGGGCTCTGGGGTTCCTATGCTGAAGTTTACTTGTGCCCTTTGGACTTTGTCAAGCCAAATTCTAGAAGTACCACTTCCATGGAACAATGAGTTTTTGCTAAGATTTCTTATCATAGAATCTTGGGTTTGATAGAACACATCTCTTGATCTATAGTTCTGGCTTGATAACTTATAGTCAGATAGATGATTATTTTCAACCAGGGCCAAAAAAAAAGGAAGAATATATTTTGGAACAGTGCATAATTCTCTGCTGCAGATGGTATGGTCTTGTTCCAGAACTACAGAATTCCACCCTGTGGCTCTCCTAATAGAGCTTACAAGAGCTCTACTAGGATATAAATATGATATCTTTCTCAATCCTGACCCCAATTAAAGCTAGCAGTTGTCCACATCACTTGATATATAGGATAAAACAGTAGTCCCATGTTTAGAATATGCTACCTGCAGAATTCACAGGAGTGCTTTTTTTTCAGTCATAGAAGGGACAAGGTAAAATAATTTGTTCTTTCTTTGAAAAATCTGTCCTGGTATGCCCCAAACAAAAAAAGTTCTAGATACTCTATGATGTGAGAACCCCTGAATCTTTGTCAGATTTCTCACTCATCTTTTGTAGTGCTTGTATCCTTCCTAGACATCTAAAGTACTTGCCACTTAAAGTTTATCAAGAGAAAATAACATGATGCCTCAATTTTATAGACTGATGTGACATTCTGAATTGTCCAGACATTTGGAGCCTTTTGGTGATAAATTATAGCAGAGAACATTAGAAATAACAGCAATGGCACTAGACTGTGAAAGAATATTGTTGCCTTTAATCATTGTTCTTGGTATGGAAAAGAACACATCTGCCAGATCATTAACTTCACACCATGTACCCTAGTCTGTGTTACTCTTCCCTGTAAAGCTACATATTTCATATAAAAGATACAATTGGGACTACTTTTTAGATATATTTGTGTGGTTCACCACCACCTACCATGACTCATTAGTTTTTTTAGTGTCCAGAACACTGAAATAAATAGGGGTAATAGGGTGATCACAAATCCTAAGGGTAGCATTAATAGTTGTCACTCCAGGATGTGTTCTTGTTTTAATTTACTTAAGAGGGAAGTTTTGAGGACTTCAACTTGGGCTTTGTTATAATAGTTCTTACTATACAGATCAAGGAGACAGTATAAAGCTTCTGCTAATTGCTAAGCATGTCTTTCCCAATTCTACATTTAAAACCAGGCGATTAAGCAACTGAGTCTGTGGTCTCTGTGGGCTCACACCAACTACATCAGCTTCTATCAGAAGGGTCATGGCAGCAGATACCAATGTCAACTCATAGTATCTATCCAAAAATTCTTAAAAGATCCAGGTTTTCTTTTAAACCCAATGTGTGAATACTAAAGAAAATTGCCACTGGAGATGGACTACAGGAATTATTACAATACACACCTGTCATGATGATTCAAAGTCCTTCATTATGGGAACCCACCTCTTCTTCAATTACCTCTAGTCTGAGAACAATCTCAGGTGTGAAAAATGAGTAAGACATTATGACTTCCGTTGGGTCAGCTAACCTCAATTTTTTCTCGAACTTTTGTGATATCTTTCTTTATATAGATAGAGCAACAGATTTGTTGGTTGTCCTTCTTCCACGCTGTTAGGAACACCATGTTCTGCAAAACAACTTCACATATACCTCTGAACTAGGCCCACTGGCTGCCTTTGCCACCTTGCTGCCAATGACAGTAATTACACATACGCTGCTTCTGATGGCCAGATTGGCTCACCTGTTCTCTGTTGTAGCATGATCCTACCATCTCTATTGCTAGCACAAAGTTCAATTTTGTGACAAGATATCCCACTTTCAGTCCCAGTCTATAGAACCAGCTACTAGGAGATTATCAGACTATGTGTTGCCTAATTCAGCAATACATCATTTACTACCTGAGAAAGGTGGTCAGCTGGTAGATTTTCCTGCCTTCTAGAGTAATCCAAGACTAGCTTATTCACTTATCTGAGAATTTTTATTCCTCTCTCCACTGTTTCCCAGCAATTCTGCCTTATCTATTATGAATAATATGAACTGTTGCTTATTTCCAAATTTTTGAAAGCCATACCAGTGCTCATAGTCACTGCCAAGATGCTAAACTCTGTGCAATAGGAGAGCATCCTCCCAAATAGGAAAACTCTTAACTGGTTTTACATTCTACCCCCTTTATCCAGCATCCTTAGGATACATTGACAGAGTTTTCAGTTCCTCTTCGTACATATTAGCAGAGTCCTCTCATAACAGTAGGAAGTCTGGGTTCTGCTTAATTTGGCCTTAATTATGCCAATGGGAATCACAGGAGATAGGGCAATTCCTGAGGTGTTTTGTAAAGGGTCTGCCTCATTTGAGGTCTGTCTTACTTCAAGCAAGAGGGTAGGGTGACAGTACTCTAACTCCAGCACAGTGGAAGAAGCTACTTCTTTAGGCTCAGAGAGCTTAGGGGGAGTTGGAGATTCAAAGCTCTCAAAGGCATCTGCCAGCTCCCCTCATACCAGGTCTTCAAGTTCCATTCCTTCCCTATGACAGCCTTGAACTTTGAAGAGAGGCTCTGCTTAGGCTGAGATTTCAAGCATCTCTAAGTTCAGCTTTCTTCTAATTAAGTCCTATTCCTGACCCTCGGCAAGAGATGGTCATTCGATGTAAGAGTTTCCAAAGAAGTTCTTTGCCTCTCACTTTGCTTTAAAATGTTGATAGCTAAACCTGAAACTGTCATTTTCTCTCTTGCATAAGTCAGTAGTGCTTAGGATACCTACTTATTCCATAGTTCTTAGATTTGCTATTTCTTTGAGCATCTCAAACAGCCAAGATGTTGCATCAGTGAGTGAATCCTTTCCACATGTATCCCACCCCAGCTCACAGAGGGCAAGTGACTTGGCAATGACACTGCTAAAATATGCCTGAGACTATCAAGACCCTCTAACCATGGGGTGATGGAGTTCTCCTGGCCTTGGAACCAGTAACTGATCCAACCACAGAATCCTATCCCAGAACCCTTTGTGCCAACTGCCTTACATCTAGAAGCAGAATCTGAGAAGGGAA
The DNA here is from genome assembly GCF_048772815.1 of Callospermophilus lateralis. Classification (NCBI taxonomy): domain Eukaryota; kingdom Metazoa; phylum Chordata; class Mammalia; order Rodentia; family Sciuridae; genus Callospermophilus; species Callospermophilus lateralis. Next base: position 132,941,885 of record NC_135306.1, on the reverse strand, counting down.
ATGGAATTGCTCTCAAGAGGAGGAGAGCAGAGCAAGGGAAGCAGGGTCAAGGACAGGACAAAAGTAAGCAAGAATATGACCTCAGCTGAAAACAGACACACTTTTATCTCATTGCACAGTAGCACTCAGAAACACAGAGTGCATCAGAGTCAGTTCTGCCTTAAGGTAGGTGGGATTGGCCTTATTGTATACACCTGTGCCAGCTGTCATCATCTGAAAACTGTAGCAGGTGAGGATGGGGGTGGGGTGCACAGCAATGAATATGATCACTGAGCCAATGATTAATAATCTAGAGACAGAACAGCTATGAGTTGTAATCAACCAGCCCTCACAGCAGCTGGGGGATGGGGGTGCAGCATGTAAAGGACATATGGGCTGGGCCCCCAACACCATGCGCTATACAGGACAGTTGGATTCTGCTCAACAAAATTTAAAAGGTCCTGATGGAATAAATTAACTGAATTAGTAATAAATAAAACAATTTTTGAAATTAAATGAGCAGTCGCTGATGTGGGGTGAATTTCTTGTCACTAGAAGGATGCAATTAGTGCTGACTGGTCATGCAAAGCTGGCAAGGAATAGGTCCAGCTGGACTTTAAGGTCACTTCCGTGTCTGAGATGCTATTACTGCACCTCAGCAGAGAGGAAAAGAAATCAGAAAGAAGAATGAGAGGTTGCAAGAGGGGAAAAGAGAAATTAATGTCTTCAAGAAGGAGGTATTTAGCAGGAGTCATTGCCCATAGACAGATTAGAAGATGCTTATATTCTCCAGGAACTGTATGCATCACTATGTAAATAGAAGTGTTCATTTTAGAAGGAAACAGTCATCATTTAATTCATAGCCTCAGAAGGGTGTTATAAAGAGAAATGAAGAGCACAGTGAGGAGTGAGATTCCTTCTTAGAGGAACATAAATTCTTCACCAGGGACTCCTCTCTACCCACATAACATGACTGGGCTTTCCTTGTACTATTTTGAACAGGTATTGTTTAAATTTCTCTAAAAGGAGGTTGAAATAGAAACCTGAGAGAATAAAGACTACCTGAAATTCTACCATATAGTGTAAAAATTCTAGACTGAATTTCTTCTTTAGAGGGATAGTCCTCTAATGAACATAAGGAGAACAAAGTACCTAGAGACTTAATTGTGCTAAATCTGAAATGAGGACATTCCTAGTGACTGCCACCAACCCCCATTATAACCCATCCCCTTGCCTCATGTATTTTGTCTCTGCACCGAGAGAAAGCTCAAATTTGAGACAAAAATTACAAGGGGACAATGTGGAATTGCCTCAGAGAACAGAAAAGTCCTCCTGTAGAGATAATGAATTTCTCTGTAATCCAATAAACTTTGGCTCTGTCAACAGCTCATGGAAGGATGAAAAGGCACATAGTTTCTGTTACTCACTGAGCAGCCCCACTTCAGAGGTGAGTGTGGGCCTGACCTGCAGGACCTGCCCTTTAGTGACTTGCATTATGACAACATTGATTCAGACTGTCAGAAAGATTCATGGAAGGGATTTTATGGTTTATCTAAAGGATTTCCTTATTTACCAATTAATAAGTTTTAGACCTACAGCAGAGAAGTGTTGTGCTCAAGTATGACAGAGTTGAGCCCAGTCTTAGAAAATATAGTTCAGAACCAGGTGCAATGGTTCTGCACCCAGGTTTCATGGGATGAAATCCTGACCGCCATTTATTGACTGTGGGACCTACAGCATGCCTGGTAACCTCACAGTTCCCTCACAGGTAAGCTGGAGATAATGTGATTGCAGGTCTGGCATAGTATATGGTGAGGACTCAGTAATTGTTAGCTCTATAATAATTTGAATAAAGGGTACCTGAATCCACATTCAGTATCTATAAAGAACTCTGAGTTCAAATTCTGGATCTTTCACCTGCTAGATGGGGCACTTGGGACACTTTACACTCTCTCTATGTGCTCATTTTTAAATCAGGAATTTAGAGATAAGAGTACCCACATCATGGGCCTGTGTGAAGACAAAAAATAATGATCATAAAGCATCTCGCATTCCAGAAACACAAAATGTGTCCCTGTCCCATCGATAATGTCCTTTCCCTGAGGGCCTTTGATTTAGAACTCCATTTTGTAATAGCTGAAGGTAAATGGTAATGAACTCAGAAAATGAGCAATTGTGTTAAGTTGTACAGTGCTATCATCTCTATCCTCAATCCCAAACTGTGTCTGCTTATTAGTTCAATTTTACAGATGAAGAACAGGGAGTCCAAAAAAGTGAGGGACTTTCTCATTACCACAGTGTCAACAGTGGATAAACTCAATATTCAGAAAAGAGCTAGGATGCTCAGCTCATGCCACTCCCCTCCTCGACCCAGGGGAGCAGGGAGCCAATACTACCCTCTCAGGCCTTCCCACATGCAGTCTTCTGTGCCAGGCTCTGCAGGGTGCAGGAGGCATGGGAAGTATCATTTATTGGGTGTTCTTGCATTAAGACTGTCCACTAGGGCCTACCAGGTTTTCACAATTAGGCAGACACATCCTGTGAGCCTGGACACCAACTCAAAGAGGACAGTGCAGTATCTTGTCCTTCATTTCACTGATATTTATTTTGTTTTGTTTTCAATTCTAAGGTAAGCAACACTGGTAAAGGGGCCCTGGGTCTGTCCACACAGGTGTTTACTCAGACACACGTCGTCAAACAATCACATGAAGTGAACTGCAGGTTGAGGAATGAACAGCCAAAATCAATTGCAGTTTCAGAGTTCATATGGGTTGTTATCTGCACAAATATTAAAACACCTTCCATGAATTCAGAATTACTTCTAATCCAATAAAAAGCAGTGTCTGGAATTCATTGACCGCTGGTTCAGAAACTATCAGCTGGAAGCACCAACACTAACACAGACCTAGCTGCAGACAATTCGACTTCAGGGAGTTCGCTTATCTGAGCCGTGGGATGATTTCCAGTTTAGCCATTTCTTAAAGAAAACACAGTTGTAACAATGGTGGTTATTAACCACTCACAGGGTGTTCCTTTTCTGTGTCTACATATAGCCAATAAAGCATTTCTTTCTTCCTTCCTTCCTTCCTTCCTTCCTTCCTTCCTTCCTTCCTTCCTTTCTTTCTTTCTTTCTTACCAGAGATTAAACCCAAGGACATTTAACCATTGAGTCACATTCCCAGTCTTTCTTATTTATTTATTTAGGTATGGATCTCACTAAGTCATTTAAGGGTCTTGATAAATTGCTGATACTGGTTTTGAACTTGCTATCTGCTTGCCTTGGCCTCCCAAACCTCTGGGATTTTAAGCATGCCCCACCACACCCAGCCTAACAAAGCAATTTTTTTTATCCAGATTCATGATGATTATTTTAGTTATACATATCCACATAACTGACTTACTGTCATGTTAATAATAATTAGTGTCTTCATGTTTTTTTTTTTAAAAAGGCATTCAAATATTTTATCCTCACAATTCTGGGATATGGGCTTGAACTATTATTCCCAAACTACAGATACAGAAATAAGAATGTAGAGAAATTCAGTGACTTTCTCAAAGATTATAGGCATACTTCAGGTAGTCCCGAGGGTTTTATTGAAAAGACAACAACTATTGCAAGATCACAGAGGCTAGGAGTACACTAAACTGAGTCATATCCAAATACTCCCACATAAGAACCCTGTGATCTTGAGTACTGACATGTCAAAACATCAGTTTGTTTGCTCATCCGTAAAATGGGGAATAATAGTATTGTAAGGAGTAAAATGAGATCATTCATGTAAATCACCTAGAACAATGCTGGTACATGGTTAGGACTCACTGAACATTTAAGTGCATTAAGACCTTGCAAATACAGCAAACAATCAAAGAATCACCCAGGTTCAAGCCCTGACCTAATGCTTTCTACCTGCAGGAATTTTAAGTATCTAAATATAACATGTGAAGTTATTTGTGCTGCACAGACCTCACAGAATGCATGGAAAATATAAGTAAGAATGGTTTGAAATATGCCAAGTGCTGTGAAAATATTAGTAGTTATTATATCCCTATAATTCAAACTCTTTAGGCAGCACAAATAAAGCTGGTTAACACATGGCAATTAAAGTATGATTGACTACAGTCACCAGAATGTGCATGAGATCTCCAGAACTTATTCACCCTACACAACTGACACTTGAAAACATTGAACAACATCTTCCCATTTTTCTCAACCAATACCACCTGACAACCACCATTCTCCCCTGTATTTTTATGAATTCTATTTTAGTTTCCACTTGCAAATGAGACCATGTGGTATTTGTCTATCTTAGCATAATGTCCTCCATTTTCACCTGGGTTGTCAGAAATATCAGGATTTCTTCTTTCTTTGAATAATATTCCATTATAAGTAATATGTATATAATATATTGTGTGTATATATATCTAATTTATATATATGTATATATATACATATATATAATAGAATATCTCCCTATCCATCTCCCTTCCTCCCTCCATTTCTGTGTGTGAGTGTGTGTGTATGTATTTTTGTACTTACGTATCTTCTTTAAGTCGATGTCATATCTTGACTACTTTAAATAATGCTGCAATAAACTGGGACTGCAGATAACTCTTTAAGATAGTAATTTCATTTCCTTTGATTGTATATCCAGAAGTGGAGTTCCTGGATCATATGTAATTATTTTTTCAATGTTGTTGAGAGCTTCCATGCTGTTTGTAATGCCTGAATCAACTTACATTCTTACCAACAATGCATACGGGTTCTTTTCTTCACATCTTACCCAATATTTGTTATTATTATCAAAAAACACTTTGCATTTTTATAGTAGCTTTTCTAACAGGTTTTATGAGATGATTTCCCATTGTAGTTTTAATTTACATTTTTCTGATAATTAGTGATGTTGAACATCTTCTGTGTAAATCTTCACCACTTGCAAATCTTAGAGAAAATTCTATTCAGGTCTTTTGGCAATTTTTTTTTTAATTGACTCATTTGGAATTTGCTAATCTGAGTTCCTAATGTAGTATTGGTATTAATCTTTTATCAGATATATGGTTTGAAAATATTTTCTCTCATTTGGTTCATTGTCATTGACTCAGTCAATGTATTCTTTGATATGCAGAAGCTTTTCATTTGATATGGTCACATTTGTGTATTTTGGCTTTTGCTGCCTGCACTTTTAGTGTCATAACAAAACCTCTGCCCAGACCAAGGTCAGAAGTTTACCCACTAGGAAAACTTGGTTTAGATACTAGGTGTCCCCTAAAGCTCATGTGTGAGTCAACACAAGAACATTCAGAGGTGAAATGGTTGGGTTATGAGACCCTTAATCCCATCCATGAATTAATCCCTGGATGGAGATTAAATGAGTGGTAACTGAAGTTGGGTAGGGTGTGGTGGGAGGAGGTGGGCATTGGAGCTGTGCCTTTGGGGTATGTTTTTTTTTTTTTCTTGTGTCTGGCCAATAGAGTTTCTCTTTTTCTGTTTCCTGATTTGGAACCCCAACACACTTTCCTCTGTCACACCCTTCCTCCATGATGTTCAACCTCACCTGGAGCCCCAAGGAATGGAGCTGACTGTCTGTGGACTGAGAACTCTGAAACTGAAAGTCCCAAAATAAACTTTTCCTCCTGAAATTGTTCTTGTCAAGACTAGCTTCAGATCTCATGTTTAAGTCACTAATCTGTTTATTTTTATATGTGGTTTAACAGTCCAATTTCATTCTTCTGCATGGAGATAACCAGTTTTCCCAAGAACGTCATAGAGGAGACTATCCTTTCCCATTGTGTATTTTTTGATATCAAGAACAGATTTATTTCTTACATTGTACACGTCGAGAATTCCAAGAGCATCTCATTGTGTATTCTTGCACTCCTGTTGAAGATCAGCTGGCCATACATGTGTACATTTATGCTTGGACTCTATATTCTGTTCCATTGGTCAGTGTGTCTATTTTTATGCTAATATCATACTGTTTTGAGTACTTTAGTTTCAAAATATAATTTCAAATCAGGAACTGTGATGACTATATCTTTGTTCTTGCTCAAGATTGCTTTGGCTATTTAGGGTCTTTTATATTACATGTATTTTTAAAAAAATTATTTCTATGAAAACTACTATTGAATTGCAAGATATTATGTTGAATCTGCAGATTTCTTTGGGCAGTGTAAAAATTTTAACAATGTTAATTTTTCCAGTCCATGAATATATTAGTATATCTTTTCATTTATTTATGCCTATTTTTATTTCTTTTATCAATTTTTTTAGTCTTTAGTATACAGGATCTTCACCTCCTTGGATAAATTTATGCCTAAGTATTTTGTGTTATTATAAATGGATTATTTTCTTAATTTGTTTTTCATAGAGTTCTTTCTTAGCATACAGAAATCCAAATGTTTTTGTATACTGATTTTGTATCATTCAATTTCATTGAACTTATTTGTTTTAAAATTGTTTTGATAGAGTCTTATAAGATCATATCATCAACAAACAGAGATAATTTCCCTTCTTTCTTGTTGAATTGCATGCTTTTATGATTTTTTTAAAATCAATTTGGCTAAGACTTTCAATCCTAGGATGAATGTAAGTGGTGAGGGTGAGTATTCTTGTCTTAATAGCAATTTTAAAGGGAAAGCTTTCAGAGTTTTGCTGTTAGATGTTCTCTTAATTGTGAACTTAAAATATGTTTTTTGTTTTTTTAATTTTTCTTAATATTTACTCTTTAGTTGTAAATAGACACAATATCTTTATTTATTTTTATGTGGTGCTGAGGATCAGACCCAGGCCCTCACAGGTGCTAGGCGAGTGCTCTACCTTTGAGCCACAGTCTCAGCCCATTAAAATATATGGTTTTTGTCATGAAGGTACATTCCTTCTAGACCTAATTTGTTAACTTTTCTCATAAAAGGATGTTGAATTTTTTCAAATGCTTTTTCTGCTTCTATTGAGATACTTACATAATTTTTGTCCTTCATTCTGTTAATATGGTATATTACATCTATGTATGTTGAACCATCCTTGCATTGCAGATAAACCCCACCAGATCATGGTATATGATCCTTTTATGTGCTGTTGAACTCCGTTTGCTAATATTTTATTGAGATTATTAAATATTAAAATTACAATATTTATCTATATTCATCTCTATATGTTGGGCTGTAATTTTCTTTTAGTGTTATTATCTAACTTGAGTATAAGGCTAATGTTGGTCTCCTAGAGTGAATTTAGAAGTGTTCCAGATGGATTGGCATTAACTCATTTTTGAATGTTTGTAGTGGACTCACAAGGCCATTAGTAGAAATCACAGCCCTTTGCTGCACTGTATGACCTGGATGTTGTGAATCCCCACCCATTTTTCCTCCTCCAAGGTGACCACAGATAATTCAGCCATGTTAACCCCCTCAGTGTCCCGGGTGGGACAAGAAAGAAGTGTTCCTGTTGGGCAGCATTCTATATAACGGGGAAACCAGGAAATTAGTAGATTTGCACTTTTCCCTATAGGTGAAATTATAGGTTGGGGAGGTATCTCTCTCTTGTACTGAGCTATTCTACCTCAGGGGAGGTGTGATGTGGTGAAGTGAAACTATCCTTAACTTTTCGCTTGTATCTCTTCTCAGATGGCTTTGTCCCAACATGGTTCAGGGACTTCTCTGTTAGATTCCCAGGCTTTATATCTGTGGATGGTTTCTGTGGGAGTTTTAGGGCTGAAAATTCCTGTTCTCAAATTTTTCGAACATCTTCAGTGCTTAACATCTGAACCATATGTCAGTTTTACAAAGAAAGATCTTAGGTGCTAAATATTAACATCCCCACCCTGCGGATGAATATGCTGAGGTTCAAAACAATGAAATCATTAGCCCAAAGTCACTTACCTAGTAAATAATGGAGGCGAAGTGCAGTTTAAGATCTTAAGATGAAATCCAAGTCTTCAGCTTAAGCACTTAAACACAGTACTATAAATATGAGCTAGTAAACCTTATGATGTTTCAATAAGAGCCAACAATATAGAATAGCATATTGTTGTAAAGACTAAGTACTTTTACATCACACAAATAGAATTGATTGAGGGATTTTGTCTGGCCCTGAATGCAATATCAGAAAATAGTAATTTACTTTTAACTTATAGTTGTGTCATCTTCACATATGGATACCATCTCTATTTTGAAGTTTTACTGAGGAACCCCAGGTGATTTCTAATCAAATCTACTTAAGTACTTGTTCCTCTTTCTGCTAGAACTCACCACTCAAAATAAAAAAATAAATCAAAACCAGAAAGTATCTAAAGACAATGACCCCCCAGGGTATTCTAGGGAAGGAAATTAAAATGCCATTTCAATAGAAAAAATTTGAATTTATAATATTGGGTATTTCAATCTGTTCTTTGGAGTTTGGCAGTTTTACAAATTTATTGGCATTTTTTTAAAGAAAATACTATAGGAAATTTGATTGGATTTATATTTACATACTGATGTTCCCACTGACCCTATTTAGAAGATGTCAATCTTGAGGAATATTTCTGTGTGTATAACTTAAAATCAGAATAACTTTTCCTTCTCATTTTAAAAAAGTTTATCAATGCATTTTAATAAGGCTCAAACTGTCTCCCTATGTGCCTTCCCTCAAGTTATCCATTTTTAATTGTCTTTGGCTCCTGGCATCTTGGTGCCATGGATAGAAACTGTGGCTCTGTTCTGCCAGTTGCCCCCACCCCCTTCCTCATATGTTCACTGAAATAGGCTCAGCAGCCATCTGCATCTCTGTGTGGAGGCAGGCTAAATGTCAGCCCTCCTGTGGGCTCTGCATAGAACAGAGCTCCAACAGACCTGCTAGTCTCACACCCAAACTGCCTTGGCCCTTGCCTTGCTGATTTTTCCTATTAATATTTGAACACTTGAGTTTCATGAGCTTAGGAAGCACTTTTGTCTCAGTGGGGCACAGAAGATAAGCCCCACTGCAGAGTCATATTTCCCATAGACAGAGAACTGGTTCTTAGATATAACTAAAGAGCAGTCTCTGCTACCTTTTTATGGATAGTTCACTCTAAGTAAGGGAAGTGTTCATGCCAAACTTCAAGAAAGGCAAAGGATAAAAGCATACTTGGTTGAATATTAATAGTAGAAGGATAGAGGGCTGGGGCTATAGCTTTGTGGTAAAGTGCTTGCCTCGTATGTGTGAGACACTGGGTTCAATCCTCAGCACCACAAAAAAATAAATAAATAAAGATACTGTGTGTTCGTGTACAACTAAAAAAAAATTAAAGAAAAAGAATAAGGAGTGGGAAGGGGATCAGCAAGGATGGTGGAATGGGAATGTGATGGTTATCATTATATAAAATACATGTATGAAGACTTGAATTTGGTGCCAACATACCTTATATACAAACAGAGATATGAAAAATTGTGGTATATATGTGCATTAAGAATAGTAATGCAAAAAAAAGAGTACATGTGTAATGGCATAAATTGGCATGAACATACTTTATATACAGAGATACGAAAAATTGTGCTCTATATGTGTAATAAGTATTGTAATGCATTCCACTGTTGTCGTGTATTAATAAATAAATAAATAAATAAATAAATAAATAAATAAAAAGAAGGATAGAAAAGAGAAAAAAGGAAATGATAAAGATAAAAGCTAAAGCAGAGAAGGTTGTGAAAAAAATGATAGTGGGAAAAGGAATGGAAAAAAAAGAAGAAACAAGCCAAGATCTTATGCTTAGCATTGAGACTGCAGAATAGATAAATCTATAGTAAGGAAGAAAGAATGAGAACAAGAGATATGAAGAAAGAAAAATAACAATGAAGATATCTGTAATGCCCATTATGTGCCAGCCATGCAGATAGGGCTTTAATATCTACTCAGTCATCTCCACAATTATATAGAGTGAATATCAAGGAAGTTATGTTCACAGTGGTTTTGAAAGTTGCTTATATTTCAAAGCTAAGTGGAATCAAATCCTCACTGGTCATTGCACCAGGCAGCAATGATCTGCTGAATACTATCCACAGGTGTCATTCACTTGCAAGTTGTTGAAATAAGAGATCTATAGTGTCCACTTTTCAGAAACTCACAGTAAGTTAGATTTGATTTACTTGACAATATGTGGAAGTCTAGCCTCAGGTTGACTTGACAGAGCTCACAGTCTGGTAAAATCAATGTAATAAAATCAGTCTCTGAGTTTCAAGATCAAATCAGGAGCTAGAGATCATCCTAGTTCAGCTAGAATTGCTCTAAACTCTTCCGATGGATGATGGAAGCTACTTAGCTGTAGAGTTCATGTTTTACTCAGTTTTACCTCAGAGCAGAGAGGTTTTCCTAAGGTGAATACTTCACACATATAGTAGTGTCATTCTCAAAAAGACCTAGAACCAGAATATTGTAGGTGGAAGTCTCATAAGCAAAGGCTCTACGACTTGTCACATGCTAAGAAAGAAGCCTAGAATGGCTAAATCTAAGGGAATCAAGGAGAATCAGAATGGCACACAAGGGATATAAATTATGGCAAGGATTTCAGGGTTTATTCTGTTAAAGAAGTTCTGGAGGGATTTTAGGAAGGAGAATGGTATGATCCAATTATGTGTTAGAAGGATGTATCAGGAGGGTAAGGAAAGAGTAGATGGACAAAAAAGAGAGCAAGAAGAAGCTGGTAGATTAATTCACTAATTTGGACAATAAAAGATAATGACTGTAATTGGTTAGTCGCAATGGTGATAAGAGGAAGAGTTCAGATTCAAAATATATTGTAATGACATAGTCACTACATGATAGACAAATGGAGGATGCTTTCTGTTTCTAGTTTGGGCAACAAAATTAAGAACCGGAAGTGTGAATAAGGAAAGAACATTACACTGTTAATATTAAATGGATGTTGGCATGTAGAAACAGTAGTTCTTTTGTGCACATTTTATATAGAGATACATATTAAATACACAAGCCAGGGAGTCTGATACACACTTGGGCATATCATTCAAGTTTAATAGAGAAGTCAGAGCAAGAGGCACAAATCAGGGAGCTCTCAACATGTATTTAAAGGGTGGCATTTAGATACAGAAAAAAAGTCAAGATCTAAGTCATGACATATCCTAACACAGCTCAAAAATTAAGAAGGAATAACTAATGAGGTAAGAAAGAAATTTGGAGTGTGTGGTGTCAAGCAAACCAAGGAAAGACACTGTTCCTCTATGATGAGAGTGGTTAGGTAGGCTAGATACTGCTGAACAGCTCATGAAATGTGCACAAGAGATAGCCATTGAATTTGATAGAGGTCACTGGTGATGTTAAGAAGAGTATTTTCAATGAAATGTTTGGCATGGAAGCCTAATTTGAGTAGTAAGATGAAGGAAATATACGAGACAATTAGAGGCAGGAAGACTACAAAACTTAACTGTGAAATAAAGAAGAGAAATGGGGCAGTTTGGGGAGATAGACCTGGTATCAAGAGTATCCTTTTTTCACCTCATAATGCAGAATATCTGAGGCTAGGTTCACTTGAGGTTAAAATGTTTATGCAAATATTTTTTTCAGAAAGTGTTCTCAGAGATAATAGTAAGGGAGTGGGATCAGAGTGGGGCTAAAGGAAGCCCAGCTTGGCCTGGACTTCAGCCTGATTCCTGGAAGAAGCTGTGAAATTTAAGTTATTCTCATTCCTGACCTGAAGTAGAGGGAGCAGGGAATCTCAAAATATCTTCAGGTAAGTTCTCAGCATTTATGGACTTCTAAGATGACATTAAAACTGAAAGATAGTAAAAAAGAATCAGGTAGAATCTTTCTCTGGGAAATTTATCTCCTCTGCTGGAAAACAGTATCATGGAGGTCTGATATATTCCCCTTCAGGTAACTGTTTCTACTATACAACATGAATTTTCATTTCAAAGATGTATACTAAACTCCTACTATGTGCAGATCATGAAGTTTTGCTTCTATATAGTGTAATTTGCGGCAATAGATAGAATTTTGCACCATCCTTCACTAAGCTATGTGTGGTTCCCTTAATATCAGCATAAATTCATATTCTAACCAAAGTAGAAAACTTGGAAGTACTGAAGGATTTAATCATGACTTCAATATCCATTCAATGATTACTATTTCAACCTCAGTTCTGAGTATTTACCTGGAATTCAGTAAAAAATAAGGTGGTTTTCTGCCTCTGACCAGAAATAAAGATTTTGTGAGTCAAACACTGATGAGAATTTAGTTGCTAATATGAATGAGATAATTGATTCCTCCTCTCCTAGTGTTAAATTGATGGAAGAAGAATAAAACCTACAGCTTGCAGGCAGAAAACAAGAGGATCACACAGACCAATTTCATATATTCCCAGCTCTAAATTATATGCGTTTTATTATTTTACAAAAAATCCCCACATATTCACCCTTCAGTGTTGTCTAATCTATTTGGTTCTGAGATTGTGGAAATATAAAAATCTCCTTCCTTTAAAAAGCTATTTTTAAAAATCTAAAGATAATACAGAAGCACCTAATTCTATCTACCATCAATCTAGAGCTGTGTGAATCCTTTCCCATTTCTCTTCTCTCCTGAAGAAATTGCTCATTAGCCTTTACTCTCAGAAATATGATGACATTAGATATTTATTCTAACTTTCTGATTCCTCCTTCCTTCTCCATAGCAGGACTGTTGATTTATTTTAAAATCTCATTTCCTCAATAAACCATTCAAGTGACAATGGGAAAGTACTAATAACCCCACAAACAATCCTAACTCACCTTGATACCCTACTCCATAGAGATATAGAATATTAACTCTGTTTCCTGATCATGTTTAGATCTTCTCTAAGTTGCTGAAGACAGCCTCCAGATTACCTTCTATAGTGGTATGGCATTTCAGGGAGGTATGTGGACATCAGTAGGTGAAAGAATGAGTCCATTTCCTAGTTACTAGAAAATAGAGCCCAGCATTGGTCCAAGCTGGAATGAATCTTCTCTAGCCCACAGATGTCATGGAATTCCATTAGTGACACTGTGATGCATGACCAGATGGTACCACTTCAGGACTGAGGCACACACTGTGCTGCTACTCAGATTGTTGGCAATGGTGTTAATTTACTAGGGCTGCCATAGAGAGGTATTACATACTGGGTGGCTTAAACAAGAGAAATTTGGTTTCTCACACAAGTTCTGGAGGCTAGAATTCCAAAGTCAAGGAGTCAGCAGGATTAATTTCTTCTAAGGCTTTGAGAAACAAAGATCTGTGCCAAACTTCTCCCCCAGTTTCTGTAGCCTCAAGCATTCCTTGGCTTGATGATGACATTCTCCCTATATTCCCATCATCTTTATTCCATATGCCCACTTCTGTCTGATTTCTTCCTTTAATAAGGACACTATTCATTTTGAGGTAGGGCACACCCTAATGACCTTGTATGGTCATCTGCAAGGACCTTATTTCCAAGTAAGGTCAAACTCATAGATATCATGGTTTAGGACATCAACTTCTCTGACAGGACACAATTTATTCAGCCATCAGAGCAACAGAGCACATAGTTAAAACTCTTTCTGAAATTGTCCTCCACTGAGAAAGTCACTTTTGCCAAGTCATGGCCCTTCCTTTCATCAGCCTGCATCTTATGCTTAATCAATGAGGGTATTATAAAGGCCTGAACACCCTGCCTTGATTCAGGGCAATTCTGAGCTCGAACACACTCTGTACTTTGCAGAAACTTCTATCTGATCCTTCTTCCTTCACTTCCCAATGGGCTTTGCTGAAGAAGCATATCCCAATAAATTACTTGCATACAAATAACTCAAATAAGCATCTGTATCTTGAGCCATGAAGTGGCAGCAGAGCTTCTCTGAGAACAAGACATACCCTGTCCCCAAGGCCCTCCTCCATATCAGAAGGTGGTATTAGGTGTATAAAAAAGGCTTCCTCATATACCACCAGTCTTTTGGTCTCCCTGACCTGCTCTTTTCAATCAATGATTGATCATACCCTTCTTTCCTCATGAGGTCTGCTTATAGAATGGAAAAATGAGGATAAACTACCATCTATTGAATACAACTGTGATCTAGAAATTTTATACATGTGGTATCATCTAATTCTCTCCATAGTCCTATATTGAAAATGGAAAAACAGAGGTTCTAATAGGATCAATAAGAGCCCTGCTATCTGGCTTGTAACAAAATCAGGAAGAATGGGAGCCTGGGGCTTCTGATCTCAAAGTCTGTATTCTTTCTACCACACCACTAGTCTCCAAACCTGTATTACACAAGCCAGTAAATTAAAAACAAACAAAAAGTTGGCAAACAGAAATAGAGCTAGCAACTTTGGATCCTGCCAAAAACATTAAAAGTAAAAGAAAAAAAATCAATATAATACAATGACCATTTCAGAATAAAAGGGACATTTCAATCCAGAAAAATGTCACAAATATTGAATCTCTAAACAGAGAATCAGCAGTTACAATAGCATGCTATTCATGATTTAGTTTCATGGAAAAACAAACTATATTACCCTTCAATTTTATTCATTTTTCCACAGATTTGTGAAAATATTTTCAAAGATTGGTACAGATTTTGAAAAAGAAAGAGATATAAGAAAAAAAGCTTGGAAATCACCTCTAATAGGTCTGGGTTTTATTCACACTAAAGGTTAAATGACCTCTTTAGGTTATTTAGCTAAATATTTTGTGTATTGCAGAAGATATATCTAAGTTAGCTTTGATATGATTCCAATACAGCTAAGGACTACAGGGGAATAAAACACTTCAAGAAGCAAAGTAAAAGCAAATGGAAATCATATTTTATAATTTGGCTATTTTTTCTCCAGGTCTCAGATCTCTCTCAGAACTGAAGAACTGGCAAGAGTTCAACTTCTAATCAGAAGATTTTGCTTTGGCTGTATCCATTCACATTAGAATTCCCTTAAAAGGTTACATTCAACAAATTTTATTCTACCATCAGTTACCTCTGGTAGGGAATAATAGTTAAAATTTACATGTTAATATCTGAAAGCTTGTAAAATGCCAGTTCAGAGTCTGAAACATACACATTCTATAATGCTTGCTATACATGATTTCTAATTACTGGATGGAAGTATAATGAGTTAATATATTTGGTACTGGCAACAAATGTATCTTAGCAGAAATGATGACTTAAATTTATAAGCATTCTTTATCCAGACAGTCCTCAAAGCACATTATAGACAGTGGCAGGCTCTCAGCCACCCACTAGTAAAATACAGACACCTTAGGGGCAAAAATCCATGTGTCTGAGGTTTTAGTATTGCAGAGAGCACACAGTGGTATTATCCCATGTGAAACTCTAATTCTCTAAGTCTTACAGATTTAGAACTGACGTGAGATATTTCATTTGAAGAACAGAAGTATTTTAAGACGGCTGAGTGCAATTTTGAAGTGGCAATCATTCCTTACAGGCAGCTTGTCATTGTCAAAAGAATGAAACCTCAGGAGTTCATCAGAGTTAAGTTGGAATCCCAGATCCACTACTTATCCAGCTGGGTGACACTGAGCACAATCCATTTTCCCTTGCAGAAGTGGGGGTAATAATGGCATCTCCCCCACAAGCTTGCTGTAAAAGTTGAAAGATTGTGTCCAGTAAATGATTGGTAGTATTGTCATTATTGTATTTGTCACATGGGGATCTGATGAATCCCAAAGTGCTGTGAGTACAATAAACAACAATATAGAACTTTCAGTGAGGAGTTATTATGCACCAGGAAGTGTGTTCAATGCTTTATGTGTATTATCTTATAAGGTACTTACAATAAACACATCATTTTGCAGAATTAGAAACTTAATTGCTAAATGAGAAAGTCACTTGATCAGAGTTGCTACTCATTGATCAAGTAAAAATATCTAAATTTGTAGTGTTTAAATGTATGGTTGCAAAATAATATATATATTTAGTTGATCTCTGTAGAGAATGACTTGCAATGTGTATGCTATATCTCATTGCTTCTCCCATGTTTTACTCTCCTTAAGCATTTCAACCAGATTACACTGCCATTAAGGTACAGTTGCAATGTCAGCAAGGTCCTCTGTGAACTGGTCCAGTTTCATTCATTGAGGGAGGGGGCAGGGAGAGGCTTTACCATCAAGCTACATCCCTAGTTCTTTTTTTTTTTTTTTTTTTTTTTTTTGGAGAGAGAGAGAATTTTAACATTTATTTTTTAGTTTTCAGCGGACACAACATCTTTGTTTGTATGTGGTGCTGAGGATCGAACCTGGGCCGCACGCATGCCAGGCGAGCGTGCTACCGCTTGAGCCACATCTCCAGCCCAGTTCTTTTGTTTTTTGAGACAGAGTCTCATTAAGTAGGTGAGATGCTGGGGTTGCCTTCGAACCTGCAGTCATCCCACTTCAGCCTCTCAAATTGCTGGATCACAGTTGTGCACAACCATGCCCAGCTTGTTCCATTCGTTTTTAATACATCTCTGAATTCCTTCCCCAAATACATTATGGGATTTTTTGGAGAAGAGATTGTGTCTTGTGATTCTTTATGTGCCTCTCCTAAGACTTCAGGTAGTGTCTTGAATAAAGCACATGTGGTCTGGTTGGATAATTTACTACTCTCAGAGGTTCAAAGTCACCTTTCTGGTCTCAGCATGATGTGTTCCTAACATCCTATCATCATACTAGTTCTGGAATTTCCAAATCATTAGTAATGCTTTGCCAAATCAGTCTCAACTGTGATGGACAAGAAGCATTTCCGTATGTAACATTTCCCTGATGTTGTTTATTAAATATTACAGCCCTGTGAACATCTGCTTAACAACAAAAACAAAATTCCTCCAGGGTAACGTGATTTCTGATCTTCCTCAAGAAATGTCTTAGACTCCAATACTCATCAGAGCACTGGAAAGTCCCACACTGTGATGACAAAATGCAAAATTAACCCTTTCCCTTCATGTAGGAAGTCAGGTTTAATTTCAGTGTCATGAGCCTTGGCTGCAACTCACCAAGCTCCATTCTCTAACCCCATCCTTTCTAATCACAAATGTTTGTACTTTTCTGTACCAAGGCTACTACTTTTCATGAATGAAAGAATATTACTAAATCATGTCAATTTACTTAAATCTTTCCTTTATAATTTCTGCTTGAAAACATGCTATGTAACTAAAATATATTTAATTTTCTCTGCAATAATTTTATATATACTTCAAAAGTATTTTCATATGCACTTTAAAGGTAGTATCTATTCTTAAAATCAAAGTGAGATTTGAGAAGCAAATTGTAAAAGCATATAAATATAAACAATTGTTTTTTGATCATTTTCACGTGGTTAAAAGCTTAAGATCTTTCTTTGCAGAGATTCAGGATATACCCAACAAATGCACAGAGAACAGCAGAGTACTCAGTCTTGGAAAGGATAGCCAACCCTTTTTAGTCTTTTTTTTTTTTTGTATAAGAATAATCATTCCTCCTACTTCTACTCACCTTTGGGAACTTGAAATAATAGGAGTATATATGCAAATAGTGATAGCCTTCTAGATTGACAAGAAAATTTATGCTGAAGCCTAAAGCAATTCAAGGGATATTTTCTACTTTCAGGTAACATTTCTTCTTTGATACTCTGAGAGAATTCAGTCTGGTGTTACATTAAGAATAAACAAATTATCTTCTAAAGATCTTAATGTGAAAATTCAGACAGTGAGTGACACAATTTAGACTTCTTATGAAGTCTGTCTCCATCAAGAATTCCTTAGACAACCAAGTACCACATTTAGAGCTCTTATTCTCTCCAGCACAATTGAAAGTGTCACATGTACAAGGAAGTCAAAGATTTTTTTTAAATCATAAGAAAACAATGTGACAATGTCTTTCCTTTGACTTCAGCTGGCTCCCTCAATGCTTATTACTATTATCATTGATAATGAGCATTTCTGTGCCACTAAAATATTCACAGCCATTGTGAATATAAGTTGGTCTTCAACCCATGCATGAAGTGAATCACTTTATCCTGATTTTATTAACAGAAAACAAAGACCTTGAGTAAAGAAGGTACCTGCTAATTCTAAAATTCTCCCACTTTTAAATCAGAATTCATAATTTTTATTACACACTAATATTCTGAAACATTATGATATTTATGTACAGAAACACACAAAATCCACCAATTATCAAAATAGTAGTTTTGCAAAAAAAAACTCAGTAGTAGTTCCATGAGTCTAGTCTCGTCTAGTCTACGTTTCTTTTATTTTACTTTGCAGTTTTACCAAAGGAAACAAATATCGACCTTGTGCCCAGCTTTAACATAAACTTCTCTGTCAATTGCCAGAAACTTCCTTGGAAGTGCTGGTTCTTGTTCTAACAATTATTATATCTAAACCCATGTGTCAAAGAAATCTTGTTTTAGTAAGAATAAGGGAGAAATCCTAGCTATGAGACCAGTTTTCCTGCCACCATATCACTGCAATACATCCACCACACAGTTATTTCTTTGGCAAGTCAGTAATGCAGGACAATTTCAAACTAAGGCATTTATTGTGTATTCCTAGTAAAGCCCCAAATGCTGAGAGCAGAACTTCTAGATTATCTTCTCCATTATAAAATATCAGCTCATGGTTCCTTGAAAGAGGAGGAATAAAATAGAAGAAAATTTGGTTTTGCTTTGTATATCTCTTGCATATCCAGTAATGGTGAAAATCTTCCTCTCCAGCAAAACCTGAAAACAGTGCTCAGCAACTGATGGATCACTAACACAAAGATGAAGATGCCATGGAAACCCTCCTCTAATTGGCATTTGGCTGATGTGAAATTGACATTTCTTCTTCTTGCTTCATAAGTGGATTTATCTAGAAGAATCTTAGAAAGGCCACTGTACCAGATTGAGGTATTTACAATCTACTTTCTCTTATTTACCTGTATGATTTAAACAATGTGAACAAGGTATTGAGCATATTTCAACAAAAGAAAATAAAAAAAGGAAAACAGTCATCATTTGGAGTTGAGAACAAAAAGAAGAACAGCACCAATTCCATGGCCCCATGTCCTGTTCCCAGCACAGAATATTAGAGCCACCTCATGGCTGTATTTCTCCCTGCACCACTCCCAAAACCCATCCAGTGACTTAGCAGCGGGAAAGGTCCAGGTTACCCTATGGTAATCCTGTAAGTCTCTCCCTCTCCAGCAGGTGGAGCTTCAGAGTACACAAGGTTTAAAGCAGAAGTGTCCAGGAGGACTCTTGGACTATGGCTCAGCTGTGCTGTCTTGCTTTTCCTATGCTAGGGGAAAATAAAGATATAGTGTTGAGTATTAAGTGATGATTCTGATGTATGCCATGGCAACTGTGAATGTCAGTCTCAGTCATCACCTGCTGATTTAACTGTCCTCTCTCCCCAGAGGATATTACCTCACACATGGGAGCTCTCTCCATATTATTGTCTCTCCCTGACACTAGGGCCAAAGGGTCAGTGTTTTACCATTATTGGCTTAACAGCTTTGTCTTAAGTGAACTGGAGAGATATAGTAAAATAACTCATTCTTCTAGTTGGGTCCTGCTAGCCAATATGAGGAAATTTGTTTGGGTGTTTTTATTTAAGTTATATCACATTCACTATCTGAACTTAAATATGGTCTTTGATTTTTCTTATTCATTGTTTCCAAGGAAGATCATAATTATATTTTAAAGGAAAATCCCTAATGTACAGTATGATAGATATGCTGATTTTTCTCATCCTTCAAATTTATATAATTAAAAATAGAACCTTAAAATAGCTCAGAAAAGTTTTATATAACACTGTACAGAAAATATTTATTTATTCAGTAAATAAGAACAGTTTTGTTAAATGCTAGTGGTAAACAAGACAGACACAGCCACCACCCTCAAGGAGCTAACAGACTTTCCAAGGCCTCAAAGGGCTAAGTGTTTGACAACCCAGACACCTCCTATAAGAAAAGAGCTCCTTATCCAGTGTTATTGCCACAGTAGGGGTTAGGCAGTGGTTAATTAATGACAAGGAATAAGCAGTCCCTTGTGAAACTGATTCAGTACTCCAGAAATGTCACTCTTTAAATGTGGCCTACATTTTAGCATTTCTTCTTATAAGAGTGACACTTTATCTCAGCACTTTGGTGGCAACATGCACATGAGATGAGTCCCTTGCTGAAAATGCAGACATGCACCTCTCAGCATGCTGAGGATGCAGATTCTCACATTTATTTTGCCTGTATTTCCAGGTTGGCATTAAAGTCCCACAGAGAAGGAGAAACAATGAAATCTGAGTTGTGTTGTAAACAAATAAAAGCCTACAAGTCATGAGCAATTGATGATTTACCACATGAATCCTAGGACTTGACATTACTTAAGTTACAAGTCAGGACCTCCATTGGGGTTCATTGTAGAGCCTCAGTAGTCACAGATCACAGATGTTTCAGATTTGCAGATCTATTATAGTATCAGAGAGAACTCAGTAAATTTGAGCCTTATGTGTTAGAAATTTCCCTAAACCTTCCAACAGTGCTCTGCATGTTGAAATTGGATGAAATCCAACAGTCTAGTTAAAATCACACAGGACATTTCTCTTTCTATAGTCAAATACTCTGTTCCGATGGTACTTATATTCTCAATACACCATTCCCTCTTATGCTATAAGAACTTTCAATATGGTGGGGCTTTACTAAGCCCTATTTTACTCCTATTACTGTGTATACACACACAC
This sequence comes from Callospermophilus lateralis, assembly GCF_048772815.1. NCBI lineage: Eukaryota > Metazoa > Chordata > Mammalia > Rodentia > Sciuridae > Callospermophilus > Callospermophilus lateralis. The sequence continues at coordinate 132,921,268 of NC_135306.1, read as the reverse complement.
ACACACACACACACACACACACACACTTCTTCTCCCTCAAAAATTCTTAATTATCCTTAAATGCTCAAATTATACTTAATTTTCTTAATTATCCTTAAATACCAAATGTCCACTTCTCTGTATAAATGTTCTAGAGGCAGGATTACCATAGAAGCATGTTAATAATACTATACTGCAACTTAATATAGTATCTTGTAAGATAATCTGTATATATACAATTTTCCCAAATAATCAATGAAATCCTTAAAATTAGGGACTAAAACCTACACTCTATCCTTAAAACCTGGAAGAGAGGAGATAGGGGCGTAAACCAGGATAGAAAACAATAATATCTTTTAAGATAAAAAATAATAGTATCTTTTAGAAAATATTTGGATGGTTAATTTGGAATTATATCTCAGTAGGTACTGAGAATATATTAAGTACCTACTAAACACTGGATGAATAAGTACATGGATCAATAAAACAAACATACTCCATCCAGGGTAATTCACAGTCCCACTTCCACAGAGGTCATCTATGAGAAGGAGCATCCTCAAGTAGAATCTTGTTCACTTTGGAACCAAAGTTAATACTTACAGGGATGCTCTGAGAACTTCTGGCCCTATGAAGATTTAAAGATAGTAGCAGAAGCCATATGTGTATTTTAAAATTACAGTTTATAGATAGATCACACACAAAAAAAATTGAATAGATAGGTATAATAGGTAGGTAGGTAGGTAGATATAGACAGATGGATGGATGTTTCAAGATGCTCTGGGATTTTGTTGAAAAATAAGTGGTTTCAAGGAAAAGAAATATTGTCTCTGGCACAATCTCAAGTACCAAGAGCTGAGTCTTCTTAATGAAGTGTTAAGGAAGTGTCAGCATAGACCAGAATGCTGCTGATTTGCATACTTCTTGATTAAGAGTGTGAAAATAGAATTGTATGGATGCTAAATTTGTTTACTTTATAGAGCTAAAATGCCTGTTAAGATTATTGATTTCTTGTGAAGACTCTTAGTGCAGAGTAACCTCGTAATTAAAAGAAGGTCATTTGGTTACTCTAGAATAATTACCCTAGTTATAATTCCAATTTTCAAAGAATACATTTCTTAATTGTATTCAGAAACTAAAACATTGGACATACTCAAATTTTTCAGACAACTTCTTGGATTCTAAAAGTTTGAGGTTTTGTGTACTAGAGAAAGAGTTAATAATTACAAAAGTCAACCGTTCACTCTTGACCACAGAAATATCAGAGGTAAGGCAAGATAAATGCCTATGAGCAGATTGATCACTATTTTTTTAATATAGAATAACTGCTTCTGAAAGACACTCCATCAGCAAAGTAAGCCTAAATACACACATATACATAATATATATTTACATGTAAATATATATTATTGTATATTCATATGTATGCTATATAAAATAAGTTAGTTTATCATTTATTAAACACAAATTATATACAAAATGTAAAATTACAAACATTTAATGATATTAAATATAAAACATTTTATATGAATATATAAATTTTAAGTATGAATATAAATTATACATTTACTTAATCTCTATCATTATATATTTATATATTAAATCATAGATTATATACTATACACATAATAAATATATACATATGTAAAAATAATTCCAAATTAACCATCCAAATATTTTCCAAAAGATACTATTGTTTTTTATCCTAAAAGATTCTATTATTTTCTATCCTGGTTTACACCCCTATCCTCTCTTCCAGACACTCCCACAACTCCTCAACTTCAGGATTTTCTCTCCAATGAGTCACCACCACTATCTGTCTGGACCTCACGTGTTTCCTTGATTTAAATTCCAATTTTCAATGGAATGAAATGACTTAAATGACTCCACAGTACTTATATATTTTGCCTCAGGCTCCTTAATGCAGAAGTAAAGTGACAGTCCATCTCATTTCCAATGGCCTCTCATTACCACCTCTTGCTTTTTTAAAATTTATATATGACAGCAGAATGCAATACAATTCTTATTACATATATAGAGCACAATTTTTTACATCTCTGATTGTATACATAGTATATTCACACCAATTCGTGTCTTCATACCTGTACTTTGAATAATAATGATCATCACATTTTACCATCATTTCTAACCCCGTGTCCCCTCCCTTCTCCTCCAACCCCTCTGCCCTACCTAGAGTTTGTCTAATACTCCTGCTCCCTATCCCACTATGAAGCAGCCTCCTTATCCACCTCTTGCTTTTTTCATTCCAAAATAGGAAAGTTATTTTATTCCTTTACATAAAGAATGATCATTTTGTTTGTTCACTTGTTTTGTTTTTGATTTTTAAAACTTTCCATGGCCAGCACTCAGAAATTTCTCCTTAGATAAGCCTTCACATTTCAAGACTCAAGTCCAATATTACCTTCTCCTCATAGGCATCTCTCCCTCAGGTTCCCTTCATGTGTTCCTACTTCTATCTAGCCTTTCTCTGACTCACCAATCCTCATATAGTTGTCTGTTTTGACATATTCACTAACTCCATTAGGCATGAATTGTGTTTTATTTATCACTCAAACCTAACAAATGAAGGAATGGAGACACTCCTGATCACACCCCACCTGCCTCCAGTCACCACCCAGTTAATCCCATCAGGAATTAATTCACTGATTCGGTTAAGGCTATAACTCAATATTTCTCCTCCAAACCTTCTTGTGTTGTCTCACACATGAGCTTTGGAGGACTCTTCACATCAAACCATAACACTGACATGATAACTTAAATGTTACCTGAAAAAAAATCTTCCCTAGTCAAAAATAATAATTACCTGTATATTACTTCTTGCATTATATTAATGCATCATGAGCTGAAATAAAACAATGAATAGGATATAATACTGACTTAAGGGGTAATATAATTGTGAAGAAATAATACACCAGACAATTACAATTCATTTATGGAAAAGATTATGACTCTCACTAGAGAGTTACTTTTTTAGCTGGGGTCCCCAAAACAGGGAGCTGTGGTGCAGGGTACCTACTAATCTCCCTGAGAATGGTCACTCCGCTTTCTCTAATACTCTACTTCATGCCCAGTACAGGAATGCCCATCAATGTCTCAGCAGTGATCAGCAAATACATTTTAACATTTCAACCACAAAGCCAAATAAGCAAGGTGTCAGCACTACCTAAGTAGGATTGCCTTTTAAGAGGCATTTAATTCTTATGATAGAATTTCAGGTCATTCAAATGGGTGGCAGTCCCTCAAATTCTGAAATTTGCTTGTGTGAGAATTATTATTATATTCTGATTTAATTTGGTGCATACCTCAGAAAGCTACTTCCACTCTTTAAGAATCATGAAACAGTAATAACCTAGGTAGGACTCAGAAAAGAGCAACATAGCCTATTTTATTAACCAAGTAGTATTGATTGTGAACAAAAACAGAAGTAAACTGGGTGGAGCTTAAAAGTCACCGATGGGAACGGAGAGATTAATAAACATTTATTCACATATTATGAATAATGCAAACTTACATAATTATTCATTTGATAGGAGTTCATAGAGATACCACTGTGAGCCAGGAAATATGCTAAAAATAAGATACAGTCACTACCAAGTCAAAGAGCTTACCGTTTCGAGTTCAACCTGCAATTATAATAGAATGTTCCAAGTGCACAGGACTCCAGGAAAGCACAGAAGCGGCAGTTAATTCAGGACCTGGGAATTATGGAGAGCTTCTCAGTCAAAGCAACCTCAATATTTAATATTAAAAGAAAAAAAAAGAGTGTTTAGTGCCCCTTGCTATTAGCCCAGACTTAGACTGCATATCCCATGCATTCATTTTGTAATATAGAGATTCTGGAGATATTTTCTGGAGATATATAAAGGCACTTGGCAGAGGCACTGAGTAGGGCTAGACTTCATTGGCATAGATGTCTGATGCAGTCATGCAAAATGAGCCCCAGTCCCAGATGAAGATATTTCAGAGTAAATAAAAACAGGCAAATGATTCATTCTTGCAAACTCGTTAATAAAGATAGTCCAACCTCTATCTCTAAACTGCCGAGGTACAAAAGTCTTTGTTTTACCCCTAGAAATTTGCTTCTACTTGTACTTGACTGAATAAACTAAGGATAATCATTAACTTTGATCAATAACTCTGGTTTGGGATTGGATGTTTATTATTTTTATAGAAAGATTTTAGTATTATTTTTGAGTTTTCATTGTTTTTTAATCACAGATTAAAGATCATATGCACATTTAAAAATACCTCACTAAACATCTGTCATTGTTTCCAGCACAAAGCGTATTTGTAATCTATTGATTCAGTATATTTATGAATATATTTATTTTGTGGTAGAGCCTTAAATTCTTATGATTAAATATTTGTCAAAATTTCTCAAAAGAGATACATAGCAAAGTATTTACATAGTTTACTCACAGGGAAAATGTACTGTGTAAGGGCCAGTTCCAGTTTTAATTTTGAATATTTCAGAAATAGGCTACTTTGTAATGAAAATGTAACAAAGATGGAAGCTCCAACCACCAAATTTTAATTCTATGATGAGACTCAGAAGAAAACTATGTATTTCTCATATCTGGGAAGTGTTTTCTTACAGAGGACGAATAAGTATAAAGAAATACTACACTAAGAGTCCAGGAGAAACACTGGTTTTAAAATTAAACACACAGGTTATTATCATAATCTCTCTTTCTTGTGCATATCAGAGAAAGAGCATTTGAAAGCTGAAACATCTTTAGTAAAAGAATCATAAAAGTAAGCAAGGAGGTAATTGTACAAACATCATTTAATCTCTCAAACAAGTGCCACTGGCACTTTATTTATGAGTCAACTATGTGGATAGGGTGCCTCACTTTTAACTTCTAGAACACAGTCTGTTCTCCAAACCTTGGAATTATAGCTTTGTAAAAGAAGCCACATAAACAAAAAGGAAATGTTTAGAAGAGCAACATAAATAATGTGAAAAACACATGGGTTTTTTTTTTTTTTTTCATTTAGGTCCATTCTACATGACCTAGCTGAAATTCTCAGAAACATACCTTGACATTCGAGCAATGAGCTGAATATGAAAATGTAATCTGTGGCAACAGACATGTTTTCATGACCTGAAATGAGATCACTTACAATTTAATCTGAAATGGATTGATCAGAAGGAAAGGCAGAAGCAATATGCTAAAGTAGAATGATAATCAGTTTATTTTACCAGCTCAAGCAATATATACTACTTACTGTAAACCTCTCTGATCCAGGAAAACAGAGAATAACAGTTCTAGTAATGCCTATGCTCCTAACTGCAAACTGAAGAAAGACATCTTATCTTGAAGCGTGAAGATGATACTCGGCCCTTGTGCATTTTAAGTTGTAAACTTTGCAGCGTGTGACCAAGAATTTCTCACAAGTACTTTGAGAAAAGTCAGATCTTTTTTATGAAGGATATAGCACCCTAACTATATATAATAGTTTTCATAAAACCTCTGCTAAAATAGTTTGACCCTCTAACTTGGCAAGAATATGAGTAAAGCTCTTAGCTTTCATAATATAATGATAACTCTGCCTTCCTCATGTCTGGTGTCTAAAATGTACACTAGCCTACAGCATAGAATAGCTGCACCTTGGGCAAATTGTAAAAGTTCAATTGTGAATGGTTTGTGAGTCAGCACCTGCCAAGGACTAACTTAAGATATCTAATATTTGAAAATAGACAATCTAATGGGCAGGTTAAATAGTCTTCTTTAAGATTCTAAACTTTTTGAGTTAGATCATCAGGAAGCAACATATTGGGTTGAAATAAGTTCTCCATTGAAATGTCCTCAATATCAATGATTGATGACATAATCAATGAGCCTTTACTGAGCATCAATATGAAAACTGTCTCATCACCATCCTGTTCTTTTTGTAGAGGTGTTGACAGGCAGTGTCCACTATGATGGCTAATATCAGTTTTAACAGGGACCATAGAAAATTGCCTCATTTAGATTAATTTCAAGAAAAGGTTTATTTCTGTCCATAAATGTGTATACATTCTTTTGTCACAGTAAACATTGGGTAACTAAGCTTTCTTTTTTGCCTTAGGCTTTAGGAAATTAAGAGCTAAATTCATGCATATCTTAGAAATCAACTCACCTTAGGCTACAGAGCTATACTCTTGGTGCTATTTTCTTAGATAGTTTCTTCTATTTTAGTCATCAATTACACATCTTTCCATTATTAAAATGAAAGCTGCTATCTTTTTTCAAATTTTGGAGACATAAACCTGAGGGTAAGCAGAAAAGGAACAAAAATTCCCTGAACATTTACTATGTGCCAGGTAGTTTACATATATAACCTTAGGTTTTTCTTATTAACATCATGTCCTAGTTTAAAGGTATGTTTAGATACATTAAATATTGTAATCATATTACAATGCTAGTAAGAGTCAGGGCTGATATTTGAACCCAATTATTTTTGGTTCTGTCTGAAGCACATGTTCCCATTTATACTCTGTAATATATACAGTAAATATTAGTTGTTATAATAATATTATCATAATTGGTTGATTATTAAGTTAATTTGTAGTAATTAATTAAATATTACCCTTTGAAATATTATTTACCATATTGTTGTGAGAGTAAAATAAAGTTAGGAAAATAAAAACAGTGAAAGAATGTTTAAATGATATAGAAATGTGAAGTGTTTTTTAACAAATTATCTCTTCTATTGATAACTATTAACTATTGAATTGCTATTTCAAAATCCACTGTTTGTACCTGAGCATGTAATTGAGTGTTCAACTATCCACTCTACTGGTACTCAATAATGATTTTCGATCAACAAGAAACCCAGAAAGGGTTTGGGTAAAAGTCCCTCAGATGAAAAATACTTCACGGAAGTTCTCCAACAAGTAACATTCTAAAGTAACCTTCATCTCATAAATTTTTATCCTAGTAAAGAAATTATGCTTAAAACACACCTAAGGCTCCCTAAGTTGTCTAAAGCCATCATTTGAAAATTCCACAGTGGTCCTCTGACCTACAAACAGGAATTTTCTATTTGTGAGTATGTCAAAAAGGAGGGATGGAGAAATGGTTTTCTCCTGTCCTGAGGAAAAGCCACAGACTTTATGAAATGATTGCCAGTCTCTGAACAGACTAAAACAGTCTCCATGCTTCATCCCAAACCAAATCCTCCACCATTATTAAAGTGCAGCCTCATCATACTTGATCTTATTTCATTAGTAAGTTTTATTCTCTCTTCTCATTTCAACTCTATCCTTCCAGAAAATGACTTTTGCTATTGTCACTCTTGATGCTAATTATATACTTTTTTCTTTTTGTTTTAGTCCTGTTTCCTTTAGCTTGTTTATAAAAGAATATTTTAAAACATACTGTGAAAGTTATCACACAGTGAAAACTTCACTATAGTAAAAAATTTTAGTGCTGCTTTATCATGAATAAGATAGACAACTCGACAAGTAGACTGCTATTTAAATACAGTTTAATTACTTTAGTGGGGAAATTAGCAAACTGTAGACAAAACATCTTCTCTATTTTATTTTTAACTTAACAAGCTATAATAATATTCCCACCTAACCCTTGCTCATACTTTATCATTACCAGTGGTTTGTCAGTTTTGTTTGTTTCATAAAAGATAATCAGACATTGACTAAACCATTTATGGTGAGAAATGACATGTAGGCTTCAGGTGCTTTATAAATTAAATGTGAATGAAATAATAATAAAATATCACCCTGGGAAACAAAATATCAAAGACTGGTCCAGGCAGTCACTAACACTATCAGAGAAGTAGCAGAAATAAAAAGTTGGAGTTGCAGAGATGAGAAATGCCTTTCTTTTTTTAAAAGTTTTGCTTCAAAAGATCAATGAGGAGGAGTCCACCTATGGAGCATTAGTCTAGGAAGCTTCACTGCTCCCTGAAAGCATGGCAAACAGAAAAAAGTGGCAAAAAATGTAATAAAATAAATAAGTATGTGAGTATACTTGTCAGATTCTCTGCCAGAAACAGAGATTAGGGAAGCAGTCTGTAAAGAGGTAAGGAAGCAGAAGAAAGAAGAAAGAGGACCAAGTAATGCTATAATGTCAAGTATATCCTTGGCCTGATGCTTTCAATATAAGTGAGGCTCTAGAACAAGGGTCAGCAAGCTCTTTCTGTAAAGGGTAGGATTGACTGTTTTGCACCGACTCAACACTGCCACTATAGCATGAAAGCAAGCATAGACAATAGACTAGTTTTTTTTCTAATAAAACTTTACAGAAACAAGCAATGGGCCAGATTTGTCTCAAGGGCCATAGTTTGCTGACTCCTTCCCTAAAGTACAAATCAGAGTTATCACTTTCTCTGCTTTCCATAGGCAAGAACATTGGCTTTTTGAACCCCATATCCACCAGTTGTCTGCTTTGGTGTTGCACTGGGGATGGTGCCTAAACTCCCAGGTAAATTGGTTCCCATTGGCTTGGAAAATGGCTCTCAACTTTCACTACGAATCAGAATCCCAGGAAGGCTTGATAAAAACAGATATCTGAGCTCAGCCTAGAGTGGCTAATTCAATAGTTCCATGATAAGGCCTGAGGATTTCTAGCAAGGTTTCAGGTGGGATATATCTCCTTCTTTGGGAGCCATTGTTTGCGACCACTGTATTTTAAATAGTTCTCCAGAGGAGGAATCAGCTGTGAATCTTGGCAGGAGTGCTCATTCGCAATGGCTAGAGGCTAGATGCACTGACCCGGCAAAGGAGATCTCAGCAGATCATGGGGAGCATCCAGTTCAATACTATGATAAACTGGCTGCATGAAAAAAATGCAGATTATGAAAAAATAAAGTCTCTGAATGAGAAAATATATTTATTTATACTGCATTATCTTTTGATGAGTTTGATCATTTTTGAACTGTCCCTCTTGCCTAACATACTCTGATCCAGCTACTTAACACCTGGATACATCCTTCTGAGTATCTAAACTTACTTGTGTTTCTACCGTGTGTTCATTGATGAAGTCATTGGATCATTGGCATACTAATCTTTGTTAGGTTCTAATCTCATTGAGAGCATAGACCATGATTTTTGTCCTAATTTTATAACTAACACTAACAAGGGAAAAAAATCCTATGCATTTGATAGCTGCTTTGAATCAGTACTTCCCTAGGGAAAATGAAACTAGTAGCATGTAGAAAATAAGAGTTCCTTTATTTAGTTCCTTTCATAACTTCTATCTTGTTCTTTTTCTATAGTTCTATTATCATAAAATATATTCCCAGACAATTGACATTAGGAACATAAACATTGGATCTCTCACTGAATTTGTCCTCATGTATATTACAGCTCCAGTATTAACGCCTTCCTCTGAGTGCTCTAATTCTGGCTCATAGATTCATTGCAAGGAAATCAAAGCAAAAGGAATAATCTTCAACTGTGCCTTTGGAAGTCAGTTCTCTGAGACTCCTATGGTATGAGGGCCAAAAAAAAAAAAAAAAATCACTGTATCCTGGACTGTGTATCTAAATCTTGACTTTATCTTTCTTAATATCCTTGAAGAAAAATGTGACTTGTAGTTGTACGTAGTAACTAGTTAGACCAGTTTCTTAAGTGAAATTAAATCTATCTAAAGGGTAATGATTGATAGAGTTTAATAGACAGACACTAACACACCTGTGCAATCAGCTAAGCAATAATTACCAGTCAGGATGCACTGGAGCTTAGGGACTAAAGGTATGAATAAAATGAGGAGCATCTTATTCTATAGGAATGCAAGCTACAGTAGCAAGTCACATCAAGATACTTTTTAGGAAGCACTGAGAGTCAAAGCTCAAGTAAATGAAGCATGACATCAACACCAGAGAGCAAGAGATAGATTATAAGCCATAGAGGAAGTTAAGATTCAGGTTGAAAAACGAACAAGCAAACAGATAGTTTAGGACATGAGATTATTTTTTTTTAAAAGGAAGGATAAATGTAGGTGATGGTCTAAAGGAAAGCAGGTAAACAACAGTGATGTGTGTAGCTTTTTTCTCATTGTTCAGAAGACATGGAGCATAAATCAAAAATCAAGACAGAGACATTATTGTGTAAAGCTTTTTTAATTTGTGATTTTTAATATTAGAATGTATAACCTACAACCCAGATATACTTCCTAGATATAAAAGCTAAAGAAATCCACAAAGATTCACCAACGATATGAATAAGATTACTCAAAGCAATGCTGTTCATAAAAATAAACAACCAGAAACAACAAAAATGACTATTTATGGGAGAATGGATGAATTGTAGTAATTACATTTAATAGACTATTATACATCAGGGAAAATAAATGAACTGCAGTTATATGCAACCACATGAATCTCAAACCTGTGTACATTATTGGATAGCCTAACATACAGGTGACTGAAGTTCCAGCCTAGGAAGGGCAGACTTTTTGTGAGCTGGAAGACAGTGGAGCATCATACTTAAAATGCTAAAGATAAAAATCTTCTCAGTCCAGAATTGTATCCATGGCAAAATTATTCATCAAAGAGGAAAGTAAAATAAAAAATTTTAGAGAAACAAAAACAGAAGTAATTTATAGACAGAAGACTTGAACTACAAAAAACGTTAAATGAAGTTTTTCATCCCCAAAGAGGATGATGTGAGATAAAAACTGAATCTGCATGAATGAACATAGAGCAACAGAAATGAAAAAAATGAGAGTAAACACAGTATTTAAAACTTTTTTAAAAGTTTAAAAAAGCACAAATAGTAACAATATATTGGAGAGCTTACAACACATAAGAAATAAAATATATGACAACAATAATAAAACGAGTAGGAGGGAAGAGGTGGAAGCATCCTGTGGCCAGGCCCCAACACTACATATGAAGTGGTGTGATATAATGTAACTTAAAGACAGTATTGTAAACCTTAGAGCTATCACCAAAAAAAAAAAAAAATAGAATATTTAAATAAAAAGCCAAGTGGAGGTACATAAAAAGATGCTCAAGAAGTCAAGAAGAGTGAGGGAAAAAGAACAAAGGAGTCAGGCCAATAGGATATAGGAAGATATATATGAACACAACAATACCATAAATTCTAGTAAATATAAATTGTCTGAACTTTCTAATTTTTAAGATTACAAGCAACTACATATAATATCATTTTTTTCTCACAAATGAACCAAACTAAACAATACCTTGCTTAAAGATATAGATATGTGTATAGTTCAAAAAAATACTTAATTCTATATTCCATGTGCAGGATTCCTAGTTATGCAATGGACATAAAATTATGAATAAGACAATGTTCCTTACTTTGAATAGCTCTGGCATAGTAGATTGGTTCACTGTTAAATTTCTATCTGAAAATAATATGTTGTTTGGGTCTGACTAGGAAGAACCCAAATGTGGAGGCAGCACAAAGGGTCTGTAGGTAAAGGTATAGGTGAAAGAAGAAGGGCCTTGTGTTAACAATTGTGGAAACTGTGCTGTGGTTATGAGGTATTCATTATGCTATTTTTCTACATTTGTCTAGGCCTGAAATTTCTCATAAGAAATGAGTTTTGTATTGTTTTGTTTTATTTACATGAACTATTTGGTTCAGTACTTTAAATAAAAAATAAGTGGAAAAATAGGTGAACTTTTGATCAACATTGAAAAGGCTGGGTGACAATTTCATGATCCAAAGTTCTTGACTGGCTAGAACAATGGGCTAAATAAAAAAGGAAAATTACAATAGAGATGCAAGAAAAAGAAATTAAAGGCATACAAATTGAGAAAGAAGACAGAATTGTCTTTATTTATAGATGACATGATTGTGTATAGAAAATTTCAAAGAATCTATGAAAAAGAGCCTTTAAAACTAGAGAAAGTACAAAGGTTAAAGAATACAAGGTCACTATAAAATGTGATTGTGTTTCTATAGAATAGCAGTGAATAATTATTTTTAAGATAAAAAGCAACTACAGTATAATACCATTTAAAAATTTTAAAGGACTATTTTTAACAGCATTAAAATAATAAAATATATAAGTCTTACACAAATACAATAAATAAAATACAAATAATATAAGATTCATAGGCCAAAAATTACAAAACATTGATTAAAGAAGTCAAAGACCTAAATAAATGAAGAGCTAAGCCGGATCACAGGTTGGAATATTTAAAATTGTTAAGATGTCAATTCTCCCCAGTCTGAACTATTGATTCAACACAGTGCTAGTAAAAACCTCAGAAGCATTGTTTTTTTAAGAAATTAAAAATTCTAAAAATGTAGGTGAAAAGAAAAGGAAACTAAAAATGTCAAAACAATTTTGATAAAAGAGAACCAATTTCACATTACTTATTTCCAAACTTTCCATAAAACTTCAGATATAAGACAACATTCTAGTGTTAGAAAAAGCATGGGCATGATCAGGTAGGATTTATCCCTGGGATGCAAGGCTGGTTCAATATACGTAAATCAATAAATGTTATTCACCACATCAATAGGCTTAAAAATAAGAACCATATGATCATCTCGATAGATGCGGAAAAAGCATTCGACAAAGTACAGCATCCTTTATGTTCAAAACTCTAGAAAAACTAGGGATAACAGGAACATACCTCAATATTGTAAAAGCAATCTATGATAAGCCTCAGGCTAGCATCATTCTGAATGGAGAAAAACTGAAGGCATTCTCTCTAAAATCTGGAACAAGACAAGGATGCCCTCTCTCACCACTTCTGTTCAACATAGTTCTCGAATCACTGGCCAGAGCAATTAGACAGACAAAGAAATTAAAGGCATAAAAATAGGAAAATAAGAACTCAAATTATCACTATTTGCAGATGACATGATTCTATACCTAGCAGACCCAAAAGGGTCTACAAAGAAACTATTAGAGCTAATAAATGAATTCAGCAAAGTGGCAGGATATAAAATCAACACGCATAAATCAAAGGCATTCCTGTATATCAGCGACAAATCCTCTGAAATGGAAATGAGGACAACCACTCCATTCACAATATCCTAAAAATAAATAAAATACTTGGGAATCAACCTAACAAAAGAGGTGAAAGACTTATACAATGAAAACTACAGAACCCTAAAGAGAGAAATAGAAGAAGATCTTAGAAGATGGAAAAATATACCCTGTTCATGGATAGGTAGAACTAACATCATCAAAATGGCGATATTACCAAACGTTCTCTATAGGTTTAATGCAATGCCAATCAAAATCCCAATGGCATTTCTTGTAGAAATAGAGAAAGCAATCATGAAATTCATATGGAAAAATAAAAGACCCAGAATAGCAAAAACAATGCTAAGCAGGAAGTGTGAATCAGGCGGTATAGCTATACCAGACTTCAAACTATACTACAGAGCAATAGTAACAAAAACAGCATGGTACTGGTACCAAAACAGGCGGGTGGACCAATGGTACAGAATAGAGGACACAGAAACCAATCCACAAAATTACAACTATCTTATATCTGATAAAGGGGCTAAAAGCATGCAATGGAGGAAGGATAGCATCTTCAACAAATGGTGCTGGGAAAACTGGAAATCCATATGCAACAAAATGAAACTGAATCCCTTTCTCTCGCCATGCACAAAAGTTAACTCAAAGTGGATCAAGGAACTTGATATCAAATCAGAGACACGGCGTCTGATAGAAGAAAAAGTTGACTATGATCTACATACTGTGGGGTCGGGCTCCAAATTCCTCAATAGGACACCCATAGCACAACAGTTAATAACTAGAATCAACAAATGGGACTTACTCAAACTAAAAAGTTTTTTCTCAGCAAAAGAAACAATAAGAGAGGTAAATAGGGAGCCTATGTCCTGGGAACAAATCTTTACTCCTCAAACTTCAGACAGAGCCCTAATATCCAGAATATACAAAGAACTAAAAAAATTAGACAGTAAGATAACAAATAACCCAATCAACAAATGCGCCAAGGACCTGAACAGACATTTTTCAGAGGAGGACATACAATCAATCAACAAGTACATGAAAAAATGCTCACCATCTCTAGTAGTCAGAGAAATGCAAATCAAAACCACCCTAAGATACCATCTCACTCCAGTAAGATTGGCAGCCATTAGGAAGTCAAACAACAACAAGTGCTGGCGAGGATGTGGGGAAAAGGGTTCACTTGTACATTGCTGGTGGGACTGCAGATTGGTGCGGCCAATTTGGAAAGCAGTATGGAGATTTCTTGGAAAGCTAGGAATGGAACCACCATTTGACCCATCTATTCCCCTACTCGGTCTATTCCCTAAAGACCTAAAAAGAGCATACTATAGGGAAACTGCTACATCCATGTTATAGCAGCACAATTCACAATAGCAAGACTGTGGAACCAACCTAGATGCCCTTCAATAGACGAATGGATAAAAAAAATGTGGCATTTATACACAATGGAGTATTACTCTGCATTAAAAAATGACAAAATCATAGAATTTGCAGGGAAATGGATGTCATTAGAGCAGATTATGCTAAGTGAAGCTAGCCAATCCCTTAAAAACAAATGCCAAATGTCTTCTTTGATATAAGGAGAGTAACTAAGAACAGAGTAGGGACGAAGAGCATGAGAAGAAGATTAACATTAAACAGGGATGAGAGGTGGGAGGAAAAGAGAGAGAGAGAAGGGAAATTGCATGGAAATGGAAGGAGACCCTCAGGGGTATACAAAATTACATACAAGAGGAAGTGAGGGGAAAGGGGAAAAAATATAAGGGGGAGAAATTAATTACAGTAGAGGGGGTAGAGAGAGAAGAGGGGAGGGGAGGGGGAAGGGGAGATAGTAGAGGATAGGAAAGGCAGCAGAATACAACAGACACTAGTATGGCAATATGTAAATCAATGGATGTGCAACTGATGTGATTCTGCAATCTGTACACGGGGTACAAATGGGAGTTTATATCCCACTTGAATCAAAGTGTGAAATATGATATTTCAAGAACTATGTAATGTTTTGAACAACCAACAATAAAAATTAATTAAAAAGAAAAAGAAAAAGCATGGGCATATGTAAGCAAATAGGTCAGAATAAAGAGTCTAGAAATACTCATACAAACACTATCAGTTAAATTTTTATGAAAGTGCAGAGACAATTCAATGGGAAAAGGAAAAATTGCTACATGTGAATTACATCCCATCTCAAAATCTAACATGGAATAATGTAAAATGCTTTGTTTGGTTCACAAAATACATAACTACAAAATAAAGAAGACATGGTTTAATACGTTTCCATATTCTAAAAAATCATTAGAAATAATTATAAATTCAGAATAAAAAACCACTTCATCCTGGTTGGCCAAGAAAAAAAAAAAAAACTAGTTCAGCCTACTAAAACACATAAAATTCAGTGTGAATGAGGGAGATCTTCCCTGTTTTTCTTTACTGCTACAGTCAGACCTAGGTTGTAATTCAAATCTGAGCCTAGTTGTTAAAGTACTCCACAAATGGAATAGGCTTGCTCTTGCCAGTGGGAATTCACCATCCCTGAAGATATTCAAGCAAAGAAAACTGAAGTCAATTTTTTTAAGTGACATAATGAATTCAGAACATTAGGAAATTTTTCCTTCATTCAAAAAAAAATTAACAAAATATCTTTTCTGGAACAAGGATAGTATTGGAATGGGAATATGACAATAAACAGGTGGATGTTTTTCCACCCAATGGCCTGGATGAAGGGATAATATCCACTAGTCCTTTCCCCAAACTGTAGCACCTGCAGTTAGGAAACAGCACTGCAGAGAGTGACGCTTCCTAATTTATTTTAATCATGGTCAGGAAATCCTCAGGCAGGTAATCATGAACTTGAAAAGTCAGTCAGATCCTAATAAACTCCTTATGCCTAGAATTTTGTTCTTGTTCTATTCTGTTCTGTTCTGGTTTTGTATTTTGGATACTAAATCTGAACTTCCTCAGCATGGCTGCTTTTACCTCTCTCCAACTAGTCTCCAAATGTGAATTTAAAGACCAGAGACAAGCAGACCAACAAATACCTGTTTTTATGGAGCCTCCTCATATGTTTGATGGTTTATTGAGCACAGCCTAATAAATGGCCTTGTCCTGCAGCTTTGTCACTTTAGGTGGGAGTGTTCCCACTCTAGGACACATTTATCATATTTCACATTGATACATTGTATACACCTGGCCATGACTTTCCTTTTGCAAATGCATGCTTTCCTTAAATAATTTCTTAATCACTCACAACTCATCATAACATATTTATCAACCAATTAGCTCTCCTGCATTTACAAAGTGCCTACTATATTCCATGTAAACTTCTAGGTGTTAAAGGTGCAAAATTTATTTTTAAAATATTTCACTGCAGCTTAATTTCAGTTTCCTTTTATAGCTAGCTATGATCAAAGGAAGACATATTGTTGATTTAATTTACAAACTGATAGATAGCATTTCTTTGTGTACCTAACACACACACCTCACTCATGGTAGGCATATGCACATGTGCACACACACACACACACAACTAAAAAAAAAAATCTGCTTTAGCTTAAAATAATCTCATTCATGAAAGATATTCCAACTCTCTCAGCCCAAAACGATCTTTATGTCTGCACTTCCTTAGAATATTTTATTTTTTCTTTGTTACATATCATATTATCTATCTTATTGAATTTCTCTGTGTGTACATGTTGAATGTTTTGATCTTTTTAAGCACCAAGAAAAAATAACCATGTAAGCATAGATATAAGCATAGAATAATGATAAAGCAAGGGAAGGGAAAGATGGGAAGAAGTTGAGCAGTGGATATAAAGTTCCAGGTAAGTAGTAAGAATAAATTCTGGTGTTCTGTTGCATGGCAGGAATGACAGTAGTAAAAATAATGTATTATATATTTCAAAGAAAACCTGGAAGAGAGATTGAATGCTTTTGCCACAAAGAAATGACAAATTCAAAAAACCTTGATTTGATCATTGTGCAATGCATACATATATTAAAATATCATACTGTACCCTACAAGTGTGTTTAATTACTGTGTCAATTTCTTAAAATGATGACAACATCGAAAGTACAACAAAACCATCTTGATAAGTAACAGTTGTTCTCCATGATGTCTGCCCCACTCCTTTTTAAATCACTTGTTGACATTAACATTACTAAATATTAGCTGTTTTATTTATTGAGCTATAAGCTTTGGGTATTATATACTTGTTCTTGCTATTAAAGAATATATTTTAACTTATTCATTGTTTTTCATGTTCATGCTCACCTCTTTCAATTTTTCTTTTATTTTTATTAATCTTGCTTCACTAACTTCAAGAAGTACACCTTGACTCCTAAATATATACATGAGGACATCTGTGCTCCTTGTCTTACAACTCTCTTTCCTTTCAAAGAGGATGTCCTTACTAAAAATATCAAATTGACCACTGTGTCTGTTGTTAATTCACCTAATACCTCTTGTTTCCTTCTTATTTGGTCCATAATTTCTGGTGCAATTTTTCATTTGATTTCTTTTCCCCAACAGTTTGTAATTGCCTTTTTTTTCTTCTTAATAAAATTAAATTGTAATTTTTATCAGTATTGCAAATTTTCAGTCCTCTAATAGTTCTATAATGTATAATCCACCCCATTCATTTTCATGAAGATTTTCTTCATACAGATTTCTTACATTCTTTTTCAATTTCCAGTCATTAAGTTCTAGACCTGCTTCATAAGTTGTCATTATATATTATTTAAATGCTCTTAGTTTAGTCTCACAACTTCTGAAATACTCTCTCCTTTCTTGGTTTTCACCAACATTTTTCTAGGGTCCTATTCTTAGAAAGAATGCATGGAGATGTAGTAGAAAGAGTGTGAACCTTAATTTGTCTTCAAAATAATTTAGCTGAGATTGGGTTTCTAGCTTCAAAATCATTTCCTTCCAGCATTTTTGAGAATTTCTGCTAAGGTGACCCTTCTGCCATTGTAGATGATGCATTTGTCTTGATTTTGTGCTCTCTGTAAGCTTTAAAGAGATTGTCTTTTTCCATGATACTTCATAATTTCATGATGTTTACTTAAGTATATTAGACAAGAACAAATAAAAAATAAGTATACCGTCAAATTTAAAAGGTCTTGCAAAGGACTGAATATGAATTGTGTCTACAAAACTGTCAGGGGATGGAAGCCATAGACAAACCACCAGAAATAACACTGGCACCACTTTGGATTAGTCTTTGCAGAACTGATACCACTGAGCTCAAAGAGACATGGAAAGAGGGGCTATTTAGAACCTGAAGGATTTACTTTAATCCAAGCTTTCCATTCTAGCTTTCCTTGAAAGTGGGAAAGCTATGCAGAAGACCAGCTCAAAAACAGCAATGACATGAGCCAGGATGAAGCTGAGTGCATTCAATCCCCAGTTCCAAGAAAGAAAAGGCAAAAATAAATAAACCCTAAATTCCCCTTCCCCGCCCCCCCCCCCAAAAAAAAATCCAGCAGTGACCTATGTGTGCAGGAGACCTTCAGTCTATAGAGTTTCCACAGAAAGGGAGCTAGGGGAATAAGCAATGGAGCCCTTCCTTCTGCCGCCTTCCCATCCACAAATTAGGGTTCCCATTGGCCAAGACCATCTAAATCCCCAGAGGACAGGGACCACATGATGTCAACTATCCATATTACAAAGTAGTAAACAGTGGGGAGTAAAAGAAGAGGGACAAAGTAAAGCCAACCAGTGAATATAGTACAACCTGCTTCATTTATCTTGCTTTGTACTGAATGGACTCAATAAAAAGGCTTGTCCCATTTCAACTCTGGGAAGTTTTATACTACTGTTTTATTTATAACTTTCTCCTCTTAACATGTTCCCCCTTGGTTTCTGAATTATTTATTTTCTCTGTGTGTGATGCTTAACTTTTTGTTATCATCACCAGACAATGAACTTCTTGAGTGTGGAATCCACAGGTTCCTCAGAATTTTGAATTCCACAGTACCTAGCACAGTGGCTTTAACATGAATACCACCAAGAAAACCAGTTCTAAATTAAGTCTAAATACTTTTTCATTAATACTGATTATTGTGTAGTAGTTAGACCATGAGAACTCAAAACAGAAAGTCTTATAGTAGTAAAACTGCAGAACTTTTGATTTACCCTGACCCGACTATTCTTTAATATTCACTCTGGTACAGAAAAGAACTCCAGGGGAATTTGTTAAAACTTTTAATTAGGATGAGAAGTGAATGCATATTCTACTTATTGACTTAAATGTACAAATCATTTCAATTTTTAATGAAGAGGTAATAAACAACCCAGTTATGACTAACAAGTTATTGAATTAACACTTCACTTGAGATATTTTAAGGAGACTATTAGAGAAGATGAAGGGGGTGGGGAAGACATGGGAGAGTAAGGTACATAATAGTAAGGGGATGATCACAGTGTGTGATATGTATGTACAAATTTGCCACAAACCCATGAGTCTGTATAATTAATGTGCATGAATAAAAGTTAAAATATAGATTCTACTGGGATCACATATTATAATTTAAGGTAAAATAATGTAATCTGTGAGTGAACCCTTTGTCACTTATTGTGGTGGTGGTGATGTTTAGGATCTTGAGGCTTTTTTTTTCCCCAATGCTAACAGGTATTGAGACAGCAACCAAGGTGTTTCTGCCAGGGAAGACTGAACCATATAAATCCCCTTGGAATTTGGAGTACTTACTTCAATCCAAGCTTTGCATTCTAGCACCACCCCCTCAGCTGCTATTGGAATGTAAGCACATTATCTCTGAACCTCACCTTTCTCAAGTGCAAAATAACTCAGTAGGCTGTTCTGATAACTTATTTAATCAAGATAATTATGAAAAAAAAATCTTATGAATGCAATTGTGTCAGTCCCCACACCAAGATCTACCTTCACACATCTTACTGTTTAATGAAGAAGATGAATGATTAAACAATTATTTAGACCAGAGGAAAAAAATCTGCACTGGAAATTGTGGGGGTAGAAATCAGAACTGGTCTTGCAAATGCAGACATGTAATGATAAATATATCAAATAGAACATGTCAGAAAAAGATGTTGGTGGCAGACAAAACATAATGTACCTAACATGTGGGTAGTGCCCCTTCCCAAAAAAAGGTAGTGAATATTATTCAGACACTTAGAATAGCCCTGGAAAATAAATACTCTGAGCCCACAAATGTAAGCAATAGATTAAATAAACAGGTATTCCAAAGGAAAATAAAGGAACCTCACAGCTCACTTACAAGCAATTCAAATCCATTCTGTGTGGTTTCTTCTTCCACTGCTGAAATAAAATCTCAGGCAGTCTTTATACCTTGTTCAAGCATATTTGGGGGGTACCAGGGATTGAACTCAGGGGCACTCAATCACTGAGTCACATTACCAGCCTTATTTTATGTTTTATTTAGAGAAAGAGTCTCACTGAGTTGCTCTATGCCTCACCATTGCTGAGGCTGTCTTTGAACTCATGATCCTCCTGCCTCAGCCTCCAGAGCTGCTGGAATTATAGGTATGCACCACCACATCTGGCTTTTCCAATCATTTTTTCATACATATGCACATATATACAAATCTGAGTGCAGGTAAACACAGATGTTATAATCAACCCAAACTGGCCTCATTTTAGTAATTAATGTGTGCATTTCAGCTAGATAAATTATCCAAACTTAAAGCTTCTTTCCTGTTCATTCAGAAACATAAAGTGAATTATTCTTCACTCCTCCAAATTTTTCCTACCGCTCCCTGATCTCTATAGGGTCTTCCAGGGTAGAAACCACAAAAACTACATAGGAGCAGGAAAGGTTATTGTTTTACTGACAACACTAATCCACCTTTGGATTGCTTTAGACTTGGAATATAAATTTGAGTCTTTTTAGACTTGGCAAAACTTTGTACTTTTCTTCTTGGGTTATTCTTCGTGGGTAGCATTGTTACTGCAGTCTTTCACCTGAGTTCCACAACCAGGGAAGTACCTCATCTGCCTTGTTCCTTAAAATGTCCCCATATGCGTCTACTCCCTGCAGACTTTCTTTTTAGAGACTCACCTTTCTTTCTTCTTAGAGACAGTCATTCTAAAACAATCTGGCAGATGTTATCCTCATTGGTCTATATGTGCTCCCTTGGCAACCCATCCTATGTTCAGACAAACTCTGGGGTTCTGGCTTTCCACACTGCTACTTCTCCTCACTCTACTGTGGGCACTGATAACCAGCCATAGACCCCTAACCTTAGGCCTTACTAGGCTTGGCCTAGGGCCTGTAGAAGTCATGGGCCAATCTCTCTGACTGCTATCCTTGAAAATTCTGTCATTCAGCTTGTGGTAAGCATGGACAGAGGAAGGGTTGACAGGAGAAAAAAATGCTTCAATGCCCCAGTGATTTATCAATGTAGATTCTCCAATCGCAACCTCTCGGGTCTTTTAAAGATTGGCCATGATTCAAGGGTCACAAAAATGGAACTTTAAACCACACTTTTAAATTCTGCATAGATGACTTGGAACCTCAAATACATTGTATAACAGAGATTGCATCTGCTGATTTGGGGCCTCAACCAAAATGAAGGCAGAAATAGTCCTTATTAAACATCCTGCAATCCTTGGTAGAGACTCAATAAATAGTAAACTGGCAGCAAATTTTTGTGGAAAATGTTTCAATACAATATAAAAAAGAAACAGACATCATTGTATAAAGTGACAAAAAGATAAATATTTAGTGAAACAGAGGAAAAAAAAGATTTTAATAAATTAATATTGAAAAAGTCTTGACATAAACTACAGAATGACACAATTTACCTTAGTAAATAAAATAAAAATAATAGTTACTATGTATTTATTCTATTCCAAGCACAGTGCAAAATACTTTATAAATACATCTCAAGAAACCCTGTGAATAAAGTTTATTTTCCCTACAATAAGAGAACCAACGTTTAAAAAGGCCAAACAACTTTCCAATGTTACACTTCTATGGAATCACATGCAGCTTGCTGAATTCATGTTTAATTAGGTATAAGTATTAGATATCCCTGAAAAGAACATTTGAAGATAGGATTAAAGGGAGGACTTTGAATTTGTGAGTCCCAAATGGCAATTACAATCAAGATTTTGGGTCCCACAGTAAACAGTTCAGGCAGGAAGCACCAGAAACCAGACAACTAAATCAAATATATTCATACTTTTGGTGCCACATTGTAAAAGGACTTCAATTTTAATAATAGAAGCTAGAAGTGCTGAAACTTATTCAGAGGTCTCAAAACTCAGATCATCTAAGATAAAATTTCAATATAAGCTAAATCACTTATAACCAGATTTTTCCCCCCATGACACAATTTAACCCCTAGCCTCTCTTCTGGTTTAAGAAAAAGTCACTTTTAATAAGCAGGTAGAAAATCACATACATGAAACTTTAAATTTCCAATCATTTTTATGACAACAATTAGGTTATCCTTGTAAAATTTCATAACATGGCATACTTCCAATGA
Organism: Callospermophilus lateralis; assembly: GCF_048772815.1. Taxonomy (NCBI): domain Eukaryota; kingdom Metazoa; phylum Chordata; class Mammalia; order Rodentia; family Sciuridae; genus Callospermophilus; species Callospermophilus lateralis. The sequence goes on along the minus strand of NC_135306.1, from coordinate 132,898,864 downwards.
CTCTTTATTTAACAAAAACTCTGAATTTTTCTACCTTCGTCCCTATGCTAGTTTCCAAGTTTCTTTTGTTTCTTATATATCTTGTTGTCTCTTATATATTCTTTACTTTACTCTCCAAAACTTTAAATTTACTTTTTATGTTAGTCATCAGAAAAGAAAATAATAAATTAAAACCTCATCTTATCACTCTTTGATATGCATGCTATGTTTAAATTAAACTATGTGTGTGTATTCTGAATCTTTGTTCTACAGCCAAGCAACCACCAGTCCCTGAAGCCCACTTCTTCTGTGCTCTTCTCCATCTCCATAGTTTCTCAAACCCTTCCATCAAATCACTTCTATGTCCGGCTACCAATAGATAACTTAGATATCTTCACTCACCTATATCATGATAGAAACCATCCTGTCCAAATCACCAGCATCATCCAACACTCTGAAGCTGTCCCTCTGCTTTTGTTCTTTATCCTATACCAATTCATTCTCCAAGTAATGGTCACAGAGGCATTTAAAAAAAAAAAAAAAAAAACTACATTCCATCTCACCCCTAGTAAAAGTCTTCAAAGGCTTCTTGTTATAGTCAGTTTAAAATTTAACCTTAAAACAGTCTACAAGACACCTATATGATCTTGCCTCTGCTAATCACTCCAATATTTACTAAAATTTACATACACACACCCGCCTTTTTCCCAATTGGTAAGTATTTCTATGTTTTGTGTAATGTCTCTCTCCTCTACTAAACTGAGTTACATGCAGGAGGTCCATGATGGTTTTATGCGTCATTTGTCATTTGCCTGTAGCAAAACACCTGGCATGTAGGTTCTCTATACAGTTTTGTTAAATGAATAAATGAACTTTGGTAAAAATTACTATAACAACTGGGAAATATTTTATGCTATACATAGTCAGTAAAGTGGAAATTACAAACATAATAGGGAGATGTTTATAACATATTATGTGAGAAAAGCAAAATAGGAAATGTTATGTTAAATATAGTGTGCATAGCATTTACAATATGATTAACATAACATTTGCAATTTGATTGAGCCCATTAGGACATAGAGTAGATGCATATTTTTAAAATCCTTTCTGGCTATAATCAAAAGGAGATTTGTTTAAAAATTTATATGCAGTATCTGTCTTCTAAAGTGGAAACAAGTGTTCCTCTTAGGAATGGGTGATCCCTTTGTCTGAAAGAGATGTTATGATGGCCCTTTTTATTATACAAGCTAGAGCAAAAGTCCTTCTCTGGAATGCAAAGATTTGTGGAGTTTAACTGTTCTGCACAATGGTAAGTTTGTCTTCAATGCAGGTATTGTTTCCTGTTTGAAAAATGTCCTGCACCAAACCTTCCCTTCCACTCTGTGGGTAGCAGTGGTGGAGAGGGTCTTTCAAAGAAGCTTTGAACTTTAGCTCTGTGTAAAAGTGTGAGCTAGGAAGTATAGTGCTGAGCTAGTTCATAATGGTGAATAAGACCCAATTGCTCAGGTTTCAGGGGTTTTGTTAAATATTTGTTAGATATAGACATTATTGAAACTTAAATTATGTAATCATACAATTAAGTACATTTTGTTAAAAATAAAAGTCATAAACCAGGTGCAGTGGTACACACCTGTAATCCCAGTGGCTTGGGAATCTGAGCCATGAGGATTGCAAATTCAAAGCTAGCCTCAGTAAAAGTGAGGCACTAAGCAACTCAGTGAGACCCTGTCTCTAAATAAAATACAAAACAGGGCTGGGGATGTGGCTCAGTGGTGAGTGCCTCCGAGTTCAATCCCTGGTACCCAAAACAAAAGTAATAAATACTCAATGCTCATCACTTGCTAATTATTTTATCATATTTTACTAACATTCAAACTCTTGAAGTTCTTCACATCTCTAAAATCTATATGCTGAAAATATGTTATAATGCTGCTGTGCAGCTTTACCCAACTCCAAGTATAAAGATATAATATTCATAGTGTGAAATGAAGTCAGCAATGACAATTGTATCCAGACTCTGGAAACTGACAACAACTGCTACAAATCATGACTTTATTATTTTTCTGATTTTCTAGACACAAGAAAATGATGCAGAATGGTTAATAATGCAGATGAAACTTAAATGTGGCACGTCTGTATTTGTTTCATAATAAATAGCACAAAACATTGCAGAAATGTCCTTCTCATATTCAAAAACTATTATTCAATTCAGTCAAAGAGTTGCTCTTATTATTGTCAGATAAGGAAAGGTCTGACATATTTTCACTATTTAATTTTTGCTGTGTTCTTTAATGTAAGTCAAATATTAACCAACATTTATTGCAAAACAACATTTGTTTGTTAATTGTAACCATAAGTTGTCAATGAGCACTAAAATTCAGCAAAAATCAATGAGGCATTCTGTGAAAATCAATGGCTATATGGAATTCAACATGAAAAGTACAGTATGTTTTATTATTATTGTAAATTTCATGTTATATATTCTTTATATCAGTGAAATTAATAACACACATATTTTTATGTGTGTGGAAAGCCAGTTGTTGAACCAGTATATCACCGGGTTTAGAATATTTCTGTAGGAGGATAGAATTTGTGAAACATTTAGCTTTCTTTGGGGAAGTGAAGTTTAATTATAGGCTCTTCTTCCTAAAACAGGGTCAGATGATGACTTCAACTTTTGGGATTTGGGAAATAAAACAAAAGTAATCCCAGAATCCTGAGACTGTTAGACACATTTGTGTTATATATATGTAAAATGCATGTGCATGCAGATAAGGATTAGGAGATGACAAACATGAAATAGAGTGGTAGATTTTTAAACAATTATTTTTACCTTTATTGAAAAGCTTTTGCATTATCTTGAAAAATATTAGATGTAATAAACACATCACTGTAAAAAGAAGTTATTTAGCCTAAAGAATTAAGAAATATGCACAGTATGAAGATTTGACCTCTACTTCTCAACTTGTAACTAACAAGGTTTAAATAATTTGGCATCATCCACTCTTTTTCATCTCTAAGTAGTAAAATAGCAACCTGGCTCTCCAGGAAGCCCTAAGTAATAAGCAATACAGTAGCTCATCAACATAGCTTCTGTAAAGAGAGACAGATGGAGCAAAGAACCTTGTATTTTATAAATGCTAGGTAAAGTTAAACTGCACTTGAATGTATCACTTCCTCCATGGTCAGCTGATAGCCTTTATGAAATGTGATGTTGTGAAATATCTACAGTCTGTCTCTGGATAATTCTTTATTAATTTCCCTAAGTGTCATCTCTGTCATTAACTTGAGAAAGGAAGAGATACATTATAATAAAAGTGTTAATTATATAAAATGCTTTATTTCCTAACCTAGCAACCCTATAAACAAACATTTTGCATTTAGTAGTAACAAAAAAAGCAAAGTTTTTCACTTTTCAAGGCTACAAGTTACAAGTAAAATTTTTTATGAATGCCACTAGATGATATGGGGTCCTAATGCAGACCCCTCATTATCTGGAAAATCCCTATTATAATGACAATGAATTTCTCATGTGAAATTGTACATGAAATAAATCCATGATGATATTGAAAGATTACTGCTGTATTAGATAAAGATAGTGTTGAATTGACATTCCTATAGGTAAACGAAGGTTATAATTCACTAGAGGAAAAGGTATTTCTTTTAATAAATTATGTGCTGCTTTCTCATTATTTTTGTTACCTCTAATTCATGTCATCATGAGATTAATGTCATATCCCTACCTCTTAGAACTGATAGGGGATTAAGTGATAGAGTGCTTAGAACAGGCATAAGATGCACATTAGAGATATGTTGCTATTGTGTTGTTGTTCTTATTATTTGTGTTGGCTACAAAAATTTGATTTTTTTCTCTTACCTACCTGGAGATGCATTCCCAAGGTACAAGTGTCTGTTAGGATGACTTCCTGAGCCCCCTTCACTGTCCTGACTACTTACCATTGCTTAATTCAGACTTTTCCAAGAGTTTCTGGTCACCTCACAGAAATAGAAGTCAATATTTAGCCCACCAGAAATATCTAGGTAGAAGTTCTCAGAAAATTATACAGTGAGATTTTTATAAAACCTGATGCATTGTGAACACTTACTGGATGTTGTCTCATTATTACGTACAGAATGTTATTCTGAATAATTTACTTTTTATTATTATTTTTTTACTCATTTCTCTTAATATAGAATATAGTTTCTACTTGCTGTATTTTTGGGACAAATGGCCAATTCTGTTACAATTAAAGGAATGGGAAAAACCTTATGTTAAGGAGTAAAAGCCCTCATTTACAGTTACACGTAGCATTTCAAAACTTCCAATGTGAATCTGTCTTGGATCTCTCCATTATTTTCTGTCATTAACACCAAAGCATATTTTTTGTGTTGTTTTTTGCTGTCTGCCCTTCCTGCCAGGGGAGTGAGCAAGTAACATAGGCTGTTCACACCACCCCATCAGCTCTGGACACTGTCATGGTCTGGGGTAGGGCATGTGACCAAAACAGGACAGATCAGAGTTCTTTGAAGATTGATATGGATGACAAAACGGTTGTCACTCTCTTGTCAGTGGAATCACTAGCAGTGATGACAATTCAAGTCTACAGTTATCATTTTCACCACACGAAAAACGCCTTGCCAAAGAATTCAGAAAATTCTAACTAATTTAAGTAAATAGCCTTTGTTGCATTTACTATATATGCCAGGCACTTTTTCTGCTATTTCAAATATATTGTTTGATCTTTGCAATACTCTTTGAGGTATGAATTATATTTCCATTTGCAATTGAAAAGTTTGAGGCTTAAGTGACTTTCCCAAAATCATATCATCAGAAATGGTAGAGCAGGAATGAAGTCTCTTTCCATCATACCACATGATGATAAAAAGTCTCCATAGACATGAAAATTGTCCAGCACCTGGAGCAACTTTCTTTGCCCAAAGAAGTTGTGTGATGTGTGCTGAGATCTGAAATATTGTCTTAATCTGATTAGGCTGCTATAACAAAATACCATATTCTGCATGGCTTTTAAGAACAGCAATTTGTATCTCACTGTTCTGTAGGCTGGAAATTCTTAGGATCAAGGTGCTGGCAGCTTTGTTGCTCAGAGAACTCCTTTAAAAGCACTTTACACAAGAATTTCTCTAAGCTCCTTATTCTTTCATTACGTTGTTCTATTCCAAATGACTCCTAATGTCCCTTCCTCATCTCTCATTTTCTTAATCTGTTATCTCACAATATTGAGACACTTCTTCTGTTGCCAGCATAGAATGTGCAAGCAAAATGTGTCTTGGTTCTCAGTGCAATGTACATGCTTCCCATGCAGCTCTGAACCAATCTGATCCCTGTACTAATCTTTCCTACTAAATCATTACCCTCTACTGACTATTGCTTACCAAGCATTTGCCTTAGGTCACCCACTGTGTAAGTAAACCACACTATTTGGGAAACCCTCATTTTAGATCCTATCAGACAGGTTTTATTATCATCTACCAATGAGCAGTCTATATACAAAAGAGAAGCTACTTAGTCAAGGTCACAGAACAAGTGGTACTGCTTAGACTCAAACCTCAATCTGTTTCCAAGCTTTGTTGTTTTGTTTTTTGCTTTAATAATATACCTGACCCCTTCCCATGGGAAATATGGGGTATCCTGCATGAAGGACCTTAGTTCAAACTTATTTCTAGCTTCTTATTTGCACTATGGATCTTTCTCACCTTCTCTGTCACTGTTCCTTATCTCTGCACAACCTGCAGGTCTCTGGGTCTGGCCATGCCCTTATTGACTTTGCTCCTTCTCTCTGGAATGTCCTCCCCTCCAGGCCATGCTTGCTTAAGGATTACCTGTGCTTCAGTCTTCTGCCCTGGTTTTCTGCAGGCTAGGTTATCACCCTCTCCCAGTTTCATATGCCTCTGCACTCACCTCTGTCAAACACCTCATCAGAATGCACTGTAAGCATCTGCTCCCTGGCAGGTGCTCCACATTTATTTGATATCAGTATCCTATCAGTAAACCTTGTTTGACCTTATAGACCCAATGCATATATAGCTACTGATAAATTATATAAAGTACTATTTTCCTGTTATATGATGTGTATTATAAATCCTAATGAAAAAATACACAATTTTAATATTAAGGCTTTTAAAATGATGTTTTAACATTGTGATTATTAAAATGGCTTCAGACCACCACTGTTACCAATACGTTAGGGTGCAATTTATATTTAGGGACAGTTCTGTTGCTAAAGGAGTGACAATAATTCAATATTTCAAATAGTCATCTTGACATATTTTATGTGACTGCAGAAGATCTTGTTAGAGTGACAGTGTTTTTACTTCACACTGTGGCTGATGGTCAGACAGTCTGCCTTGTCATTTTTAACTGCTCCGTTTGTGTTTGTTACCAGTATTACCTTCTATCCTTTCTTTGAAGGGATTTTTTGAAGCCAATTCTCCTTTTTGTGAGTCATATAACTGTAAATCCACTTAACAGATGCCGCATGACACAGGAAAGGACAGTAAGCGTATAACTGAGGAAATCTTCCTGCCCTTTGTAGGTGGTAGGGCTGCTACTGTTCCCAAATCACATTCTTCCCATTCCAATTGACAGACTAAGTGTCCGTGGAGGTTCACGCAGCAACCACTGCCTGGTGTACCTCTCCCTTTTAAAGTAAAATTAAAAACATATGATAAAGAGAAGGGTGATTCTTATCTTTTTAGATGATCTTGACCAACCTGAGGACACATGCCTCAGCTTGAGAGGACAGCTGCTCTGAACAAGCTTCTGGAGGGCAAGGACTGTCTTCATTCTTTCTCTCTAATTAAAACATAAAGGCCCTCTCTCTTAATAATAATAAATAGCCAAATACTTTTTAAATTCTCAAAAGTAACCTATGAGAGACATATTGTTGTTTTCCCTGTTATGATTTAGATTAGGTGCCCCCTAAAAGCTCATATGTGAGACGATGCAAGAGTTTTAGAGGACAAATGAATGGGTTATAAGAGCCTTAATCTAATCAATTTATTGGTTCTCTGATAAGGATTAACTAAGTGGTAACTACAGACAAGTACGGTGTGGCTGGAGAAGGTGGGTCTCTGAGTGAATGTTGTTGGGGTTTATATTTTTTGCTTTTTGAACAGAGAGCTCTCTCTTTCTCTTTCTCTTTCTCTTTCTTTCTCTCTCTCTCTCTCCTTCTCCCTCTTTCTCTGCTTCTTGGTTGCTATGTCCTGATCTGCTTTTCTCTGCTACATTAGTCTTCAATGATATTCTGCCTCACTTTGAGCCCCAAGGAGTGGAAATGGCTATGTATGGAAAAGATCTATGAAACTGAAGGCTATGTATGGAAAAGGATCTATGAAACTGCAGTAGCAGAAACAGTGATAAGACCATGTGGCTGCAGCAGGACATGAATGTGATGAACAGAATAATACCTCCCTAAAAATATTCACTTCCTAATGCAAGGACCTTACATGCAAGGACTTCCTAATGCAAGGACCTTACATTTTTGCAGATGTGATTAAATCCAATGTCTTGAGATGGGGACATTATCCTGGATTATCTGGGTGGGCCCAAGGTAATCACAAGATAATTAGGGTATAAGGGAATTTAGGAAAACAGGTAGGACAGTAAAGGAAATGTGAGAGCAAAAGCAGAGATCAGAATGATGTGACTGCTAGAAGGGAGCCAGGAGGCAAGAAACAGGAGAAGCCTCTAGGAGCTGAAAAAGATGGAGAAAAGATTCTTCCCCAGAGTACCCAGCAGGAAGGCAGCCCTCCAAGCACAGTGATTTTAATCCAGTGAGACATGTGACTTCCAGATCTATAAGAACATCCATGTGTATCCTGTGAGCCACTTAGTTTGTATCTGCCTTTGTCACGGCAACAACAGAAAACTAAGACAGGAAGGAATGGGGAGAGTGGTATGAGATGAGGTCAAGGACATCACTAGGAGCAGAATATGCAGGATCATTTAGGCTCTTCTAAGATTTCACCTTTACTCCAGGTGAGATGGTGACCAATGGACACTTCAGCATGGAAGAAAGGTAATCTGAATTCTGTCCTGAAAGGGTCCCTGCACCTGATGATGTGAGAAAGACCTGGGAACTGGAAGTGAGGAGGAGGGACCCAGAGTGGCCACAGTGAAGACGGTAAGAGTGTCACAGAGATGGACAGCATTGGTTGTAGGTTTGGTCTGAGGGCTTCAAAGGTCAGAGTTACCCTAAATAAGCTAAGGAATGCCTAATATGTAGGTTTGGAGTGGGGTCATTGGGGCATCCTTGAGATCAGGTATTCAGTTTTAGATATGTTCAATTTCTCATTTGTAAGAGCAGTTGGGATTTTATCCATTTATAATTGCCATAATTGTTAGCACAATTAAACTTATTCCTACCATTTTCTGGTTTTGGTAATTTCCATTTTTTGTTGATTTACCATGTTTTGTTGTCATTATTATCCTTGTTGTTTTTCTGTCCTGCTTTCCATTTGTAGCAACTGATACATTTTTCTAAATATTTTTTTAATCCCCCTGATGGTTTGGAAGCTATAAGTCAGATTTTTATTCTTTTATGTTTGCCCTTAAATTTTAACCTATGTTTATAAATACTTGTGAGAATATCTCATTTAGTATCTCTTTCTCCCAAACAACTGGAGGACTCTGGTGTGTTTTATCATTTAAGTACTTGGAGACCTCTCAGCTTACCACTGCTCTCCTTCCACATTGTAGTATTATACAACAAAAATTATAATTTTCCCAATATATTATCAGTTTCTAGGCTCACCAGTGTTTCATATTTTCATTTCTCTCTCTAGTTCCAATTTCTTTTTTTCCTGAAGTCTTTTAGTGAAAATCTATTTATGATAAACTAATATTTTTAATGTCTGTATCTTATATTTTTTGTTTTTATTCTTAAATGATAGTTTATCAGGCACATAAATCAAATAGTTGGAGCAAGGGGGTTTGGGAAGGCAGATCTCTGGGCTAAAATAAAATGAGATATCACTATGTGGCAGAATTTAAAAAGGTATAATCCTAAACCTATAATGTGGGATTTCATAATCAAGAAACTTACCTCTCTGTGATCTGGTCTCCCCATACACAAACCAGGAGCAATAAATTCTGTGCTTTCCATAACCCTTAGCATGTGTTAAAAGTTGGCTAAGAGTATCGGGGAAGCAGTCTGAGCTTACTGGAGGGAAAAATGACAGCGCTGTGTATATTAATTTTAAGTGTTTTCATAATAATATTATTAGTGAAAGAGTCAAAATATTATTTTATGAGCTGTTCTCATTTAAAGGTGTTTATTAGACATGCTCTACAATTCAGTTATTTATATTGCTTTCCCTTAACTTTATTTTTCTCATATGTAATTTAAACAATTTAATAGGAGGACTTGGTTAGGAAAGGCACTAAAACTCCCATTCTCATCGTTACACACAGTAAAATTCAAATCTCCAAGGGGAAATGTATTTTAAATATATTCGTATTCACTGTAAGGCCAAGCTCTGTTTCTACTCCTTTTTTGAACATGAGAAGGATCCCCACACAGGTGGTAATTTAGGGTTGCCCTCCTCAACAGAGGCTGACCCAAGGCTGTAAAGACAGTCAGGTCAAATACCTGCATACCTGCCAACTTGTTGCTGAATCTTTATTTGACTATCAAAAGTATCTTCTAAAACTATAAATAAATGAATACATGAAAAGAGCAATTGCTACAGAAATAATTTTCCCAATTTGAGTTGATTTTCATGAACTGCAATGTTTAAGAATAAGAATTTGCCTCTAAATAGGCTTTAATAATGGAAATTGAAGCAGTTCTAAAGAAGAAGGGAAGGTCGGTGTATTTGAGTACACACAGAGAGATGTATTTCCTAATGTGAGGTGACGGGTATGAAATGAGACCACAAAATTGTTGGCATTTATAATATTATTTATATTCTTTCCTGAATCCAGGTACCATACTGTGATTTTTTTTTTATCCACCAGTTAAAAAGCTGTGAAACCTGATAAAATTTAACCAAGAGTTATTGTACTTGAATTGTTACAAAAAGAAACCCCTTTTATTGCTTGAGTTCATAGTCTGTCCACTTTCATTTTAACCCTGACTTCTGAAGTTCTTCATCTATAAAACCATATAAAGGGTTGAACGTGACATAAATTCTTCAGAGTTATAAGGTTTGCACCTATTTTTTTCTCCCCTTTAATCACATTCACGTATTTTACTGTGATTACTGCAGTATAAACTAGTTTTATCTGAAGATCAAAATGTTCTAATCACCTGTCTGTGTTGCAAAGGGGTAACATTCTCATTCTGGGTTGAATTATTAATTGATTAGGCAAAAGCATGAAATCATGGCTTTTAAGAATGCCTTCTATGCTCCAATATTTTTCAGATAGCTTATACCATTTTATCCTTTTAACAGCCTTATAAAGCAGAAAGTATCATTTTCATTTTTAAAATAAAGAAACCAAGTCTCAGAGAGGTGAAAGAAGCCCCTTCAAGTCACACCATAAATAAGTAGAATGAGAGAAACTGCAAAACAAATTTTGCTGACTTCAAAGACCCTGTTTGCTACACATTCTTCAACAAGATCTCTACTCTCCAACATAAGGACTCCAAGTGAGAAAGTAGAAGAAGTTTCTAGATAATTTCTTTTCTGAATTTCCAACAATGCTAAGCAGATGATAAGTATTGTTGACTAAAACCAGAAGTATACCTTGTAACCTTACCATGAGGAGAATTGAACTCTCCTTTGAGAAAGAAGATGAGTACCTACTACCATACCCACCTCTTGGTCCATTTCTCCCAGTCCCATGCAATGACCTCTTGCTACCATCCAGATATACTTGGTACTTCTCAGACTTTTATTTCTAAAGGAAAACCTCATCTTTAAACCTCTATAATCAATCAAGCCAGTAAAGTCCTATTTCATCCAGAAACTCTCATAGTGACTGCCCTCCAGGATTTTGTGATCCTACGCAAACAAAAGATATCAAAACAGTTAATTATACTACACTGTAGCAAATACTATAGGAGATGCACAAATAAAATGAGAACACAGAGGAGTGAGAAATTAACACTATATGTAGTATTTGGACAAAGCTTCTTAGAGGAGATAAGCATTTTGTTGGGTTTCAAAGTTAAACAGGAATTTAAATAGATGAAGAAGAGAAACTAAAAAAATTTACACAGAAAGGAAATTGTAAGTATAGGGTTCATGATAATTAAGAAAGTGGCCATGGGAATGATTTGACATGATGGAAGTGGGGAATAAGAGGAGTAGTAGAGGGTATTGGTTTCCAAAATTGGGTGGCTTAAAACCAGAGATCTGTGTCTCACAACTGTGGATGCTTGAGGTCTGAAATCAAGGTGTCCACAGGGCCATGCACTTTCTGACTGCTCTAGGAGCCACTTCTTACCTGACTCTTCCTAGCTTCTGGTGGTTTCCACCATTTCTTGGGGGTCCCTTGTCTATAGTTGTACCACTACCATTCCAAGCCATCTTCTTGTATGACCACATCTTCTGCATGTGTTTGTGTCTCTTTTTGTACCCAATTACTCCTTTTTAAAAGAAAACTAAGTTATAATGGGTTAGGGATAACCCCAAAAACCTCATTTTAACTTGGTTATTTAGTAAAGATCTTATTTCCAAATGTGTTTACATTTTTGTATACTTGGGGCTAGGATTTCAGCATATCTTATTGGAAAAGAAAATATATATACTTCAACCCCAAACATGGAGCTAATATTTAAAGAGTAGATTGGTATTTTGAAGAAACATTCATTCAACAAGCATTAGAGTCACTTATTACTTATCACATTAGGATCACTTATCATGCCAAACATTTGCTACAGAGAAATTTGTTTCTATCCACAGGAACTCAAAATCACTTGATCAAAGGTATAATGAATTTAGGATGTACAAACAGAAGGGGCATTGAATCAGTCAGAGTTCTGTAATGAATTACTCCAAATTTGGTGCTTAAAACAATAATTTATTACTGATTTTGCATATGTGGGGTGGCCTGGCCATGGCCACTCTAAGCTATGCTCATCTGGGGGATTCTACTTCAAGTGTCTCCCATTCCCCTTGGATCATAGGGTCAGTTGGGGCCTGTTTGTCTCACGGCAGTGGTAGAGGAGAAAGTCGGGGAGTAAATGCTATAAGTCAGGGTTGTCATTTGAGCTCATATATACTTGGTCAAAGCAAGACCTATGATCAAGGTCTAGTTTTAAATGAAGCAACTATAAAGTCACATGACAAAGAGAGCAAATTGAAGGACAGGTAGAGAATTGGAGGCAATCTCCACATGGACTTTGCAATCAAATAGATTGAAAATACAAAATCATTATTTTGATAGCTTTTACATAGCACCTTTACTCTCTTTATGGTCAGCAACAGTTTTCTCTTCCACTACCTGAAGGCAAACTCTCTCCTTTCTTAACTCCTTATCTATTTAAGCTCCTCTTACTTGAATGTCAAAGAGTTGAAAAGCTGATATTCAAGATAAAATAAAAAAATTGATAGTGATATAATATAATATCTTCCCAGAAATGTATCCAGGGATTCTGCCTAATCTATTGGTATGTAATGTTTACTCCATCTCATGAGCTAATGATGGTGGAGTTTCAGGTATCTGTTACACACTTTGGGATTAGGCACAATCTTCTCACTACCTTCTGGGGCAGCTACATTCCTGATGGTAAAGGATACCAGAAAAGTCTCTGTATTTGTTTCTCCTTATCAGTCATCCCCAACTGAAGGTGATGTTAAGGGCAATCATACGGATGGAATCTAGACTTTGAGATAGTATCCTCTGCACTCTGACAATACCTTTATGCTGTCAGTACTCACTCAGTGCTCTTCCCCATCATTACTGTATTAATGTCATCCTCCCCAAGTAGATATGCACTCAACCTCACAAAGACCTGAAGTGTGAAACCATGTCTGGGCTCCTGTTGGTAATTGAATTGTAGCTGAAAGCATACCAACCCTTGATCTGTGAAAAAGATAAGGATCTGGATGCCACTACGCTCCACCAAGCAGAAACATATATCTGCTCTTATGGTGGAAAGAAATTTAAAGGAAAGGACAAATGACTCTAGGGTCATTTCTAACAGATTTTTTTTTTTAATTTTTCAAAGTAGAGTATGATCATAGATATTTGGGGAAATTACAGAAAATCCATGAAGAAGATAATGAAGACCACTCACAACACTACCACCCAGAGATAACCACAGTTAATATTTTAGTGTTTTTCTTTGCTTTTTCTCTTGTATATACATAAATATATATTTTACATAAAATTAGATCACAGAGAATAGATGACCTGCCTCTCGTCCATCGTTAACATTGTGGGCATTAGCTCAGATCTTTTTCATGAAATGTTCCTCAGGAAGGTGATTTTCATGCCTTTAGAGTAGGTAGCCAAGCAGAATGATACCTTTCACTTTCACATTTCTTATTGTTATATTTGGCATCTAAGAATTTTTTAAAAAGAGCTTCATTTTTAAAATATTTCTTATAATGATGTTGACTTCCATTCTCAAAGTTTGTCTAAACCGGACCCCAAAAATCAGAACCTCTGACAGAGCATGAGTGTGTTATTAATTTACTGGAAACACAGTTCAAGGAAGTAGGGGTGGGGGGCAAGGGGAAAGTGACAGGGAAGGAAAAAGAGTCAACACAAGAACCAGGGTGGCCACTGCAAGCCTGCCCAGGAAGCTGTATGATCACAAGGTCACCCACAAAAAAGGGCAGAAAGAGACTATCCACACACAACCATCTCCTACTGTGCAAAGATTAACTCCACAGAGTACTAATTCTCCTGCACTTCTGGGCCATGCTTACAAGGTGAAGTCCCTTGCCATTGGCCTGAGGTGAGACACTATCAGGTTGGGCCTGCATGAGTTCATGGAACTGGTGCCCAGCAGCCTCTGGAAAATGTACAGTTAGATCTAATATCATGCAAAACATTATCTGATTAAATTCTTTGTCTACTCTTTCATGGTCATTTAAATCAAGATGAGGTTGTTTTAAAAACCCACGAATGTTGTTTAAAATAAATATTTTATTGTTAGTCTTCCAATGTTAGAAAACCAAGAGAGATTAGAGAAGAAAATGGGAGGAATGGAGTTGGTGGATCTTATTCTAGTAGGATAGTCACAGGCATCTGCCTTCCTTTCCTTCAAAAACCTCCTAAAAATAACCACTCCAGGATGCATTTCTTTACTTATTCCCCACAAGGAGCAGTGTTTGCCCCGGCACTCCCCAGCCATGTTTGTTCTCTCTTCCTATCAAGTCATCAGGACAGTATTGTAGGGTGGATTCTCAGCTTAACAGTGTACAAATCCCTTAGGATGAATGTTTAGTCATATATATGTGTGTGTGTGTGTGTGTGTGTGTGTGTGTGTGTGTACTCAAATTTGCAAAGTAATTTAGGACAGAATTTTAAAAGCAGGAGCATTCCATTTAAATACATAAATAATGTCAGATCCCCATCCTATAAATGGCAACATTTTGTGCAGTTCAGTGGATATGGAGATTAATTAGATATGACAGTGGGACTGGAAATAAGGTAGCACAAGCATACCAATGTTTTGTCCAACAAACACTGCATGGTTACCCACATGAATAAAACATAAACAAGAGTCAGATACGACCCCTTATTTCAAAGCTTTTACAATTGAAAAAGAGTTCCCTCTATATTTGTTACAAGCTTCGAATGATTTATACATGTATACTAACTAGTTAGATATTTATAATAACCCTGGGGAGTGGAGGTGAAGGTTATGGGCTCTGGATTAAGAGATATGGTTTAAAATTTGGTTTTTCCACCAGCGGTGGAATAAAAGATGGAATTCCAAGTCTCATGTATAAAAAAAGAATAATGACAATATGAACTTTATTGAGTTGCTATGAGAATAAATAATGCATGTTAAGCACTTAGGACATTGCCAAGCCTATAGTAACAATACATTTTCGCTGCCCTTGTATTATTCTGATTTGTGAGTGAATTTAAATGCATTGTTCAGGATCACATGTCACATTCAAAGCTACAATCCTGGTTTTGTCTTTCTGTTAGTGAGATTTTCTTTGAGTCAAACCACTAATAAGCATGGATACTAGTTTCAGACATTGAACTTTAATATCTAGCATAACATTCTGCATGTAATGGATAGTCAATAAATACTGTTGAATAACTAACTGGTGGCAAAGTGGAATTATACAGTTGCTAATGCATAATAAAAATAAAATGTGCTTCAATGCTTGGCTTGGTATTGCTTTGGAAATCATTCAAGATACAAACATTGTCTGTTCTTTTAGTCAACTCTCTAGTGATAAAAATTTTAGGTGCTCAGATCATGAACAAATCCTTCAAAGATACATTTCACTGCAACAGAGCTACTCTGATCACTTAGATATTTGGGAGTTAAGTCAAGTGTTCATTGTCTTTTCAGAGGAAAAGCAGGTGGTAGGGTTGGCTTCTTTGGGGGATGAAAGGCTGTTTGCTTCTGGCTGAGGAGAGGCCTATGGCAGAGACTCCCAGGCCCACATATCTGAGAAAGGGAAAACTTTCTGGATCACAGGAGTCACCTTAATGGACCCATGACAAGAATGATGAGTTCATGCAGATCCTGAAAAGGTGGTGCTATTGAAGCCCAAGCAAATAAGAACAAAAGAACAGACACTCTCTTGAAACCTGCTGAAACATACACCTATCTTTTTCTATGGCGATTAAATGTACATTATTGCACTTTCTCTACTTCCTTAACTATTACTAATATACTTTCTACTCTCTACTGAGCAACTACTATGTGCCAGGCACTGTATACACATCATAGTTATACTGTATATACACTATCATTCACTCAATCCTCCCAATTTTCCTCTACTTCATGAAGAATTGGAACTTAGGGTAGGGTCTGTGTTCACATTGCTTACCTTCATATCACCACTACCTAAAACACTGCAAACATAACAGGTTTTAAGTGATTTTTACTTAATATATAAAGAGGATAAGTACTATTATTCAGTTCTGAAACTTAGAAGGGTTAAGTTTTGCATAAGTGAGGAAGAGGAGGAGTCTGGAATCCAGATCTATGCAACCTCCAAAGGTTGCACATTGCTCTTACCACTTTATCTCTAGCCTTCACCCTTTTCAAAGCAGATCACATCACTCCTTTAGTTCTGTAAAACACTGACTTATCTTGTCACTTCTCAACTGAAAAGGCTTCGTGTCTTTCAGATGATGTTGACATTCAAACTCTCCTCCCAAGCTTTTCAGGCCCTGCAAGGTCTGGCCTGCACATTATTCTTTACCACTAATAATCCCACAGAAAAGCTTTAGCCCAGTACTCTCTGTCCCTTGAATGTGTCTTAGGCATTTTTGCCTCCGTAACACTCCCTATGTGTGTCATCTGAAATTGCCAATTCATTCTTCCAAACCATCTGAATCCCCTCCCATTCTTTAAGATTCAACCCAACTTGTACCTCTCCAATAAATTATTCTATTTAAGCATGCAGTAATCTCGCATTATGTACCTCATTCTCTAGGCCATCAAATAATGTTTTTTTCTGATTACTGGTCTTTGGTAGGAATACAACACTTATTTTTATAAAATTTAGAGAAAAGATCATGGCTAGTAGCCATCATGACAAACACTGTATAGTAGAGAAGAACTATTATTTGGATGATCTAAGCAACTAAGTATTTTAGAGTAAGCTAGCTAGATGGCACATGCACAAATATATGAAATTACTAGTTTAGAACAAAAACAAAAAAATAACTAACAATTATATCTTGAAACTGTAAGAAGTCCATTCTATTTCCCCTCTCCTTATTCCTCACCATTTTCTGTTGGGAGGGCCTTGTGTGTTTCTGTTGCAGAGCAGAGACTGGCAATGCTGGAAGACAGCCTGCAAGTGACAAATCCAGGGTCACACCAGCCTGAATCTGCTGGAGTTCCAAAGTCCTGGCCAAGATTTCACTTGGCTCCATTCAACAGCTCTGAATTGTGAAGAGATGTATTTTGCTGCAAGGTTATGGCTGATGGAGTTTTTTCACCAGGAACATAATTGAGTACCTCCCAAAATACCAAGTTAGGGATTGCCACTACAAAAAAGAAAGAATTAGAAAAAAATATTGTTTATCACCCCTTGTTAATACAAAAAGCAATGATAAACTTCTTATGCTGGCGATGGAAGTATCTTCAGATGAAAGACTATTGTTCCTTTCAAATTAATCAGTAGTAAGGAAAATACTCATTTTCTGACAAACTGTGTGGCATGTTAAAATGGAGACAGGGAAGAAGCTGTCTTCTTCCTGCAGTAGCTCATACCACCAAAATAAATAAATAAATAAATAATCTGTTTAAATCCAATCTCAGAAGGACTGTTTCTAATCCATTTAGAGTAAGAGAATGATTTGTGTTGAGCAATCTTCAACCAGCAGCTGCTCTTATTTCTCAGAGGAATCCAGTTGCTTCACAAGAAATTATTATTTGAAACAATCCCCCGGGGAGTGTTCAGGAACCAGATTGAAGCCTCTACACCATGTGGAGCATAGGCAGATTTGAGTCCTAGTAACAGCTCTGGAAATGTTTTTCAAATAGTTGCTCACTTAAAAAAAAAATGGTTTCCTTTTCTTTGCAATTAAAACAGATAGGTATTTAAAGAAAACCTGAAAGGGGTAGCTACTCTGGAAAGGAATTATATATTACATTGAACTAAAATTACTGCTGATGGGTCACATCAACCCTTAGGCCTCTGTTCTAGAACATAGTAAACACTCAAGAGTGTTTATGTGATGCATTCATGCTGTACAATTGAATAAATGGCCCACTAAATGAATAAAAGTAGTGATGGTCATTTTCTACCATGACTCTTATTGAGTGGATTAGTTCTACTGTTATGGTTTAGAAGTGGTGTCCCCCAAAATCCCACATGTAAGACAATGCAAGAAGGTTCAAAGGGGAAATGATTGGGTTGTGAGAGTCTTGACCCAATCAGTAAATTAATCCTCTGGTAGGTATTAACTAAGTGATAACTGAAGTGGTAGGGTGTGGCTGGAGGAGGTGAAAATTGGAGCCTGGCTTGGGGGGTATATATTTGTATCTGGCAAATGTAGACCTCTCTGTCTGCTTCCTGATCATGATGTAAGCTGCTTCCCTCTGCCACTCTCCTCTGCCATGATGTTTTGCCTCACCTCAGGCCCCAAGGAATGGAACCAGCCTTCTATGGACTAAGACCTCTGAAACCATGCATCCTCTAATAAAATTTTCCTCCCCTACAATTGTTCTTGTTGGTCATTTTAGTCACAGCAGTGAAAAAAGCTGACTAAAACACCCAGGTTATCATAATTAAAAGAAAAAAAAAAGAACTCACTATCATAAGTAACATCCAGATTTATAGTAATTAAGTAATTAAAATGCATTTTTCCTAAATTTTCTATAACTTCCAAATATTCTAACCATAATGTGCTAAAGTATACAGATTCATAAGTGTTTTGTTGGGCACAAGCCCCTGACCAAAAAACACTGAATATAAATATAAAATTTGTCATGATTCCTAACTGTTATTTTTCAATACCAGAAGAAGACCAACTGCACAGACCTTGATGACTAATGAAAACACTGTGCTACCTTCAGGACCTGGAGGATGCTTGACAGATTTGCAGGAGATTTTCACACTGCACTGGCCTCTCCACTAGCTTCCAGGAGTGTCGCTTCAATACCTTGTAATGCCATTACTGTCACTCCCAAACAAGCTCAGAAATATGTACTGAGAAATGAAATTTTCTTCAGACATTCCTTCACCTAAGCCCTCCAACTCTGAAAGACAGAAATCTCTATTAAACAAGTGAATTTTATCTTAAAGGCAAATAAAAAGTTATTGACATGAGGTTTCAACTATCTCATGGTAAGCCATACTTACCGAATGACTTTTTAAAAATAAAAACATTACTGATTGTATGTGCAATTTGAAGAAAATGAAAATGCTTTCTATGTAACCCCTTAAGCATTCTTTCATTTTTCAAGGTGCCTAATCCTTTAAGTAATCTGATTACTTCTTAATACCAACAAGGATTGCTTATAATTACTTACCTCAAAATTCCCATCTCAAGCTTTCAAAAATAAAGTATGTCTCTGAGACTTATGTAGGCAACAATATTCATAAGGTACAGGAACTTTAATCCCAAATCACATCTATGCAAAACTGCTCTTAACAGGAAAATCAAATGGCTGGGACAATAGGCAGCAGAAGTTTCCATAGTTGATACACTTTTCTCTTTTATGATTCGAAAATGAAGGGATGTCCCAAAGAGTATTTCACAGTGCATCAGAAATAGCTTCTTTCTATCATTCATGGACCAGATCTTAGCATAAAATTACATAAACCAGGGTAACAAGAAAAATTTGTCAACCAGGCTGAGTAGATGCAGATACTCACTGTTCTCTGGTCAAGTGGTTAATTTTCCCTCAACAGGTCTCTAGTTGGCTTCAGCCTGAGGGGAAGATGCTGGAACACTTCGGGACACTGTGGATGCTTTTACCTGCAGCTGTGCCTACCTAAGCAAAATGAATTGACTAATTGAAGCAATTACCTGGCAATTCAAGCCCAAATACCTCCCCATGAGGAAGCAATGAGGATAATTTGGAGTTTTTGCCAAATTAGTCAAGCTGAGTTCTTTCTCTGCATAGATTTCAAGATTGAGTTAAAGTGTAGCACTTCCATGCTTGAGGATTACAGATCAGAGTCCACCTGGGTTTGCACTGACCTGTGAACATGTTTGTGTATGTTAACAGTAGGAAGATCTAGGTGGGTAGTTCTAATATTTTAACAAGCATCAGAATAGGAATTGTTTAAAGGCAAATTGCTGGGCTATACCCCATAGTCTGACTTAGTAAGTCTGGCCTGCGGCTTAGGAATTTGCATTTCTAACAAGTTCCTAGTCGATGAAGATGCTACTTACCAGTTTAGGGCCTACATTTTGAGAACCACTGATTTAGGTTTCTCAGA
Organism: Callospermophilus lateralis; assembly: GCF_048772815.1. NCBI lineage: Eukaryota > Metazoa > Chordata > Mammalia > Rodentia > Sciuridae > Callospermophilus > Callospermophilus lateralis. Next base: position 132,878,869 of record NC_135306.1, on the reverse strand, counting down.
AAACTTAAAACATATAAGACTTCTAACAGTAAGACAATTCTCTTTCATCTCTTGAAAACCTGAACAAATAAGGTTGGTTGTATTTATTCAGTCAACAAGCAAACATTTTATTTGGACCTGCCATATGATGCTCACCTTCAGGATTCAGAGATAAAAGGCCATTTTCCAGTCTGATGGAGAGACAGACACAAAAACAGATGAAGAGGAGGAGGAGACAATGTAAAATGTGATATCACAGAAGTGAAGTAGAACCCACCCAGACTGGTGATCATTAGTAAAATTTCAGGCTGGGTTTGGGGGTAGGGGTAGAAAAGAACTGAAAGTAAAGGTGCTAAGGTTGCAAAGCTTGTTGACCTTGGTAAGAGTCCTTGTTACTTGGTCCAGAATTTCCTAATGTCAAGAACAATCTATACCACAAAGCTGTCCAACCCTGGCCACTCTGTACATAATGGGTTGCAGTGTATGAATGAATTGATGTCAATGCTTAATAAATACTGTATAATGACCCCCCAATGGAAAATGTACTGAGAGCAGTAGCCTGGATCAAATTGACTCCTAAATCAGAGCCAGAGGAAAAATAAAGTTTAATTAGCACAAATCTGGTTTGAATTTGGACTGGTAGATTTTAAAATGAAAAAAAAAAAATAACTGTATCTTATTATCAACTCTTCTCTGAACCTGCTACCTCATAATCTATAGTTTTTTCACCTTACAAAAAACTCACATATATTTGTTAACTAGTTTCTTGCAGGTTATCAGATATGAAAATAGATGATGTTTTTCTAGGTTTTTTTTTTTTTGGTGGGGGGGTTGGTGGTGGTTGTTTGGTTTTTGTTCTTGTTTTTGTTTTTTGACAACATGGCCACAGGCAGCAAGGTACTTGTTCACAGTGACATTTTCCTTATGCAAATAGTTTGATGAAGTTCACTTTTGAAAAATTACATTGACATTTATGGGCTAACATTTGGCCTGGCAAAATAAAATGGGTCTTAATTTATTAAGAAAAAAACTCCAAAAATAAGTATAAATAGCCCTTTTCATCAATTCAAAAATGCAAAGGATATCTATGTTCCTTGGGGCAATATTACAACATTTATTTTTAATAATACTTTGATGATTTGATTAAAATCAAATTAAAAAATCAATTGTTCTAATTTGTTCACCAAAATTTGGGAAAGGCTTTTTCACTCTCTTTGGTTTTGGAGATCCCTATTTTAGTTGTATTTCTTTATAGTTTCTGCATCAGCCAATGAGTGAAGTAGAAAATAAGTATTTCTTTCTTTTATCAATTAGACAAATCTTCATTCTTTACCTACAATATTTTAGTAGGTGCACTTAGTTAAGTAACCAGGGACTGAAGTCAAAGCAGCTATGACCTGGCCAAATCAACAGAAGTGAGAGATAAAACCCAACTTTAAGATTATATGAAACCTCTAATTAATTATTCTCTTACTTTTAAATTACATGGCAACTTTCCCTTTGATTAGTAAAAAAAAAAAAAAAAAAAAAAAAAAGCTTAATTTGCAAACAACTCATGTTGCAAAATCTGTAAGCAGATTTTTTGAAACCTAAATAAATGCTTTTCCTACATGAATATGTTATAAATGGTGGTCTAAGTAGAATACCCCGCATAAGCATATTTCATTCATAGTACAACTTTTGTATATAGGGACAAACAGTAAGAACCCATAACTTATAAATAAATTTTAAATCTTATTTGGAGTGGCTGGGTATGGTGGTGCACACCTGTAATCCCAGCATCTTGGGAGGATGAGGCAGGAGGATTGCAAGTTCAAAGCCAGCCTCAGTAACAGTGAGACACTAAGCAACTCAGTGAGACCCTGTCTCTAAATAAAATACAAAATAGGGCTAGGGATGTGCCTCGGTGGTAGAGTGCCCTTGAGTTCAATCCCTGATCTCTCTCTCTCTCTCTCTCACACACACACACACACACACACACACACACACACACAAAAGCTGATTTGGAATGAAAACTTTAAAATTTCAACCTTAAGATATTTGAGGAAAAACAAGTTTAATTAGAGGTCAAGAAGGTACATAAATTTTTTGTTGAAAATAATGAAGTCTGAATGAAACTTTTCATACCTTGGTACCAAATAACATTTGTCCTTTTGTTTGTAATATTATGTGAAAACATAAAACATGAGCAGCACTTAATAAACTTCATTCTCATCAGTCACAGTTAGTGTTGAATTTTAGCTTATAAATAAAGTAGAGAGGAAAAGAATGAAATGTCCCTACCACTGGGGGACAGTAGGGATAGGAACTCAACAAGCAGGTGAAATAACCTATTTTTAGCATTATTTTTAGCTCACTGTTGCACTTTTAATATCTTCTTGATAAAAGGTGGCTTCTACACTGGCCTAGATCCAAGAAGATATATATCTCATCTGTTTTTCCTATTATATTTCCAACACTCAAACAGATAACCAAGTACATAATGGTTCAAAAATGATGTGGAATAAATGGTAGGTGAATGAATAAGTGAATGGATGAACAAAAGAAGGACAAGAATTGTAGATGTGTTTAAAATAAATGTCTGAAATTACATTTACCAGTTAACATTTACTAGCCAAAGAAAAGGGAGAAAGAAAACAAAGGTGGGGATATACAAAGGAATACCCCATAGGAGATAGATAATAAGAAATTTACTTGGTTAAAATCAAGTTATTAGAAGTGTTTTAAGTTTGGTTGCTTTTTCAAAATAAGAGGGATTGCAGTTGTTAACTTAGGAGAGGTAAATGGCATAGAAGGACATGTGCAAGTAAAATGAGTGGCACATGCTGGGAGAAGAGGACTTCATAACATGAAGGCACTGGGCTAGATGGCAGCACTATCTACAGAGAATTTAAAAGGCAGTCTATGTTTTAGTACTACTACTGTGTTGATCAATGTTCTCTGGAAGAACAGAACCAACAGGGTGTGTGTGTGTTTTCCAAAAAGAGGTGGCTTATTAGATTGGCTTACAGAACCAGAAGCTGTATAGTCACACAATGACCATCTGCAGGCTGGAGAGCTCGAGGAACCAGAAGCTGCTCAGTCCAAGAAGATCAAGCCTCATACCAAGAGGGATCAAAGATGTGCCCCAAAGCCTGTACACTCCCTTAGAGAGTCACTGGGCAGAGTCCACTTTGGAAAAGTGAAGGAGCTGGAACTGATGTCTCAGGCAATTGCAGCAGCAATTAAGAACCCCCACAAAGAAGAATTGAGCTTGCATCTGCTGCTGCTTCCATGTTCTTCCAACTTCCTTGTTCTATCCAGACTGTACTGTCCACACTTAGGGGTGGGTCTCTGCTTCAGTTGGCTGTTTCACAAGCCAATTGTTCCTAGAAACACCCTTATGGAGATACCCAGAAGCCTCTTAATTTTAGGCATATCTTAATCCAATCAATTTGACAATTCAGATTAACCATCCCAACTACCTGCCTGCAATTCTAAAAAAAAATCAGTGATAAAATATTTTTCTATAACAAGATCTTTTTTTTTGGTTTACATTTTTAAAATATCCTGCAGTTACTCTTGAGTTTTAATTATGAACTCTAAATTAGCACTTTAATTACATACCCTTTCATAAATCTTCTAGTCTTAAGTGGAAGTTAATTTAGAGAACTTCCAATTGTATGCTGGGTCCTCAATACAGGTGATCTGAGCTACACATATTTAAGAGTCAGTGCTTCAGAGAATTATCTAAGTTTATTTCAAGTACAGTTTGTGCCTCCAACCACATAATACTAGATAATCTGTTCAAACAGTAGATTTGCAAAAGCAGTGCTAGAACTGTAAAAGAAAATTTGCAGAAATAGATTGAGGGTTCCAGACACAATTTTCTCATACAGAAAACTTTCCTTAACCTGGGTTCTGTGGAAGGACTTTGTAGGGACTATAAAACTACTTAAATAGAATGCAAATATTTATGTGTATGTATTCTTTTTTTAAACAAAAGCACAAAAGAACTTTTGGAAAATTTCATAAAATATTATGAAAGAACATTGAGGGAGACTTAAAATGCAGTATGTAATGAAGTGCACGTTTTATGTATACACTTAACTAATAGATGTATATATTTACTTTTAAGTTGATTATTCCAGGTATTTTCCCATAGTGATGGAAAATTGACCAAGCATTAAGTAATATCTTGTTATAGTTTTGTGTTATCCTTAAAGTTAATGATGTTGAGCATCTTTTCATGTAAGTTTTATAAATTACTATATCTTTTTTTATGTTTGTACAAGTACCTTGCACATTCTTCTTAGTATATATTTTTATTACTGAGTTGAAGGAGCTCTTTATGTAATCTGAATTATATAAAGATAATACATAATCTTTATTGTGAGCTTTTTAATTTTTTTAATGTTGTATTTTTAGGAGCATGAGTTTAATTTTGAAAGAATATAACACTATTTTTATGTGGTTAGAGATTTTATGCTTTCCCAGTAATATAAAGATATTCTTCTATGCTTTCTTTTTAAAATTTTATGTGCATATTTATTTACTATTTTATTATTAAATTATTTATTCTAATTTGTTATACATGATGGCAGAATTCAATTCATCTCATATTACACATATAGAGCACAATTTTTCAAGTCACTGATTGTACACAAATTATTTTCACACCATTCATGTCTTCATACATGTACTTAGGGTAATGATGTCCAACTCATTCCACCATCTTTCCTACTCTTTTGCCCCCTTCTTCCCCCTCTCTCCCTTTTCTCCCTTTTGCCCTATCTAAAGTTCCTCCATTCCTCCCATGCTGCACCCTCATGGCCATTATGAGTCAGCATCTCATATCAAAGAAAACATTCTGTCTTTGTTTTGGGGGGGATTGGCTTACTTCATTTAGCATTATATTCTCCAACTCCATCCATTTACCTGCAGATGCCATGACTTTATTCTCTTTTAATGTTGAGTAATGTTCCATTGTGGATATATACCAAAGTGTCCCTATCCATTCATCTACTAAAGGGCATCTGGGTTAGTTTCACAATTTAGCTATTGTGAATTGTGCTGCTATAAACATTGATATGGCTGTGTCTCTGTGGTATTCTTTCAGGGAAAGTACTGGGAAAAGAGAACTACCAAATTATGCTATATCCATGTAGAAATATACCAGGAAGAATCCCAATTATATATGGAATTATAATGCACTTAATAAAATAATAATAACAGAAGGTAAATCAGCACAGCAAGCCGATAAGGATGAGAAAGGAGTGGAGTGAAAGGGAAAGTACTAGGAAATGAGATCAATCAAATTATGCTATGTGCACATTAAAAAATGGCATAATTAATCCCACCATTATGGATAATAATGCATCAATTAAAAGAAATTAAAAGGAAGCTCTGTAAGTTAAATCAAAGGCATTTCTGACCCCAAACACTTGAAGAAGCCCTGGGATAGAGCATATCCAGCATCTCTTCTATATACTATAACTATTTGGATTTATAATACGTAGAGTCAAGTGAGGAAACTATTCTATAAAAAATATTTCTTGGGTTAATATTATATATGTATATTAAGTTTACTATGTGTGCCATTTCTAATTATAAAACATAATTTTACAGCAGTGAATTTGAAGTCTAAAGAAGTTCATTTGTAAGTTAAGAGCAAAAAGGAGGTAAATGATTGTTTCTATCCACAATTGGTCCCTTTATGTAAATGCTATTATCTAATAATAGTGAATATCTAGAACATCATCATTTTGTTATATTTGAATAAAAGTTTGACTCGTAGTATCTTTGATTGAATACTCCCAGGTAAGAAGATTCTACTACCTTCCTAAATAGCCTACTATTGTAACAAATTGTCCCTTAAAGGAAACCAACCATTTGTGAATGTTTATGGAAGGTTAATAACAGGGTAAGTGTTGCCTCAAATGTCACACTGGGCAAGTTCCTCCTGATCATCAATCTTATGAACACAGCAATGAACTAAATAGGTTTAATATGAACAGATGTTTGTTGGAAAGAATTGGTCTCAAAGAGAAGCATTATATAATATATATGTATATATGATCACACACACAAAAAGGAGAGTACACACACACACACACACACATATATATATATATATAATATATATATTATATAATATATATAAATTCTTCTTTGTGATGAAATATATGTATATAATTAATAATAATGTAATTTATATATATACATATATGTGTGTGTGTATATATATGTGTGTGTGTGTGTGTGTGTGTGTGTGTGTGTGTGTGTATTATCCTCACAGGATATTTTGAAATATCACTTGATTATTGCTTAATGTAAATGTTCAGGGTTGATGGTGGATGTTTTAGCCTGTGATTGCCAGAAAGCAGAATAAGAATTTACTGAAAATATTTTACTGGGGAGTGACATCCCATACAGCATATAAAGACAGAGGAAGAGAACCAGGAAAGGATAGAGAACCAGGGAAGATGTGCTATGCAGCTGGCCACTGCTTCAAAAGAACGGCTACTTCATTCAGCAAGCCCATCTGCAAACTGTATGTCATAGGTCAGGATCCTTCACTTCAGGATGGAGAGCAGAGCATGTATCCATAGTTTCCCATCTGCCATTGTTCAAAGATTTACCACAAAGTATCTAATCTTTCACACCTTTAGGTTTCAGTTTATAGTGAATTTTCAACCAAAAATCCCTTGGGTGGGAAGTGAACTGCGAAAGCAGCCCAGGGCAAAGCACAGTCAGATTGTATCTTTGTGAAGCTGGTCAGAGCCAACAGAGAAATGTTTGCCTCTGCAAAAGGGACAGAAAAAGCCCAGGGGATTTGAAGTGAAGCACAGGAGGTGTGATACAGGCCAGTAACATGATTTTATTATAGTTTTCAGATTTTTTTTGAGGGGGGGCTTCCTTTCCAGTGAAGACTTCAATATATCTACCTTATTCATTCTGTCTAATAGAAGATTCTCAAGTTTTCATTTGTTCTTTCTTTGAATATTTACAAATATACATTGAGTGTGCCAGGCTTTGTGAAAGGAGCTGGGGGTAAAAATAGAGTATGATAAATAAATTCTCTGCTGTCATAAAGCTCCCTGTTTGATCAACTCTGTGCTTTCAACAGTACTTGCACATAGTAGGTTATTTTTGAAAGAAATGAAACAATATCCTAATATTATGGGGAGTATTAACACAATGAGTATTAAGTATTATGCAAATTTGAAATGACAGAGGGATGCCCTACCAGATAAACCACTTTATGATCCTTGCAGTCAGTCTTACCTACCAGCTGTAATGGCTTATTTCTGCACTGGGAGTACAGACTGTTTACTTTATTATCTATGAGCTGCCTAGGGATAGGGAGGCTGAAATTTAGACAGATTTCTGTACTTATTGGTAAGATGTCTCTGAGGCATAAGAGAACATTTGGAGAAACTGAAATCCAGGAGCCTTACCAATAGCAGTGGCCACTCCTCCACTCACCTGGCAGACTTCCCAGGCAGAAGGTGGAAGACGCCCTGTCTCACTGCCAGCACTCCTTCCATGAGCATCCCAGTGGCCAAACAACTACCAGCTGACTCTTCCCAAAGTGCCTGATTTCAGGAGCCAACTCCTTCCAGCACTTCCACAGAAACACTTGGGTGGGAAATACATTGATTCATTAAAATCTTTGATGCAAAGTTAGCTGTGTTTTGTTGGTCACAAGGAAAATGCCATGTCAGGGACATAATTATATGGCAATAAACTTTTAATGCCCTAGATGAATTATAATAAAATCAGAATACAATTAGACAGCCGACATTTTAGAGTGCAGGTAAATTTTCCTAGCCCTATTTGTGGTTTTCTTCAGCCCAGACCTATCTTCTGGCCTTCTGACAATGAAACCCTTGGTAACATCATGCTTATTGCTCCTGAATTAGCTGATGTATGGGGTGCTGTCACTATTCCTTAATATTCCCATTAAACTCTCAGGGAAGAGGGATCAGAGCATGCCATGTGCTTTATGGGGGCAGTCAAGGCTGCTGGCTGCTGGAGTCTTTCAAGGGGCACTCCCCACTCTCCTCCAGGAGCCTGGAGAGCCTTTGTGTAGCTGCTATAAAAACAAGTCCCAGGCCTGGAGGTTAAAGACCAGAAAGGTAAACTCAGTGGGCTGTTCAAAGGGCTTGATCTAGGACTAAGCACATAGTCCTTCAGTAGTAACCCCTACCTTACTCCCCAAAGAGAGTTTCCTGGTTCAAAAAGAAAGTTTTCCTCTGAGAAAGAGATCTGCAAGCCTGGCCCTCCCCTGGAGTCAACTGTGCTGGGAAGAAACTATCTGAAACAGGCAACTCATGGGTTTGCAGGCTTGCATTAGAGACAGATGCAAGGTGTGTGTGTGTGTGTGTGTGTGTGTGTGTGTGTGGTGGGGTGGGTGAGAATGGCAAGTGGGTAGTGTTAGACTTGCCTACTACAAGGGGAAGAAAGGAAAAAGTGCAAGAACACACATTGTGGGGGATAAATGTATCCTCCACAGCAGCATGGGATGAAGGCTGCTTTGGTGGGTAGTATGGTCAGGGAGTGTGAATATGGCAGAAGTTATTGGAACAGGAGGACTTATAGTTGGAATTGCAAATCATGAAGCCCCAAATCAATCACTCATCCCCTCCACATCTCCACAGTATCTTTTCTCCATTTACACAATCAATGTTTTAAGAAAATTTGGGGTCAAAGGAGAACATAATCCGATATGTCGCTAGTTTAATTCCCTCCTCTACAAGGTAATAGAGGACCCTATTCTAAAACCATGTGGAACCCTGTCTGCAAAGAACAGTTTTGTAGAGAGAAACTGCATTTTTTGATGATATAGTGTTCACTCTACCAACTAGCTTTGGGGCCATAGGTAACCAATTTTAATCTCGCTATGCCTCAGTTTCCTCATCTGCCCTAGAGGAGTAATGTTCTATCTATCTATCTATCATCTATCTATCTATCTATCTATCTCTATCTATCTATCGGGCTGGGAGGAAGGAGGGGGGTCAGACGAGGTGCTGTGTGAGCTCTCTGAAGCTGGCACCATCCTCTTCCCGCAGGAAACCATGTTTGCGTTATCCTCAAGCCCAGAAAGAGGGGTGGAGGAAAACTGAAGCTCTAAAATTAGTCCGGCTTCCAGACCCGACGCCGGGAGCGCCCTCAAGCTTGCCGCGTCTCCCCCGCAACCCCCCTCCGCTCGCCCCTCTTCCGCGCGCCACGCTCGGAGATCACTAGTCATCCCCGACGCGGATGCTTCTCTCCCCCTCGCCCCTTTCGCTCGCGGTTTGGGAGGAGGAGGTAGTGAGCGAGAAGAGAGAGGGGGAGACCAGTGTGGGGCTTGGCGGTGCGTTGGCGTCGGCTGTGATGGGGAACCCGGAGCAGCTACGCAGAGAGCAGTAGCGGCGGCGGCCGCAGCTCAGAGCAGACACAAGAGCCGGCGCTACTCCCGGCAGGCTGCGCTGTGATCTGGGCTGCGGATTGGGATCTCGAGCCCCCGTCTCTCTCCTCCCGCTGCCGTTCTCTTCCTGGCTCCCCTCCTCCGACTGCAAACCCGCGGCAGTGGCGGCAGTGTCCCGAGCGCCAAGCGCCGAGCTCCTCGGCTCGCTCGTTGCCCCAGTCCCCGCGAGCGCGCGGCGGGCACTGCTGCGGCAGCGGTTGAGTATCCGGCTCGCCCTAATCAAGAGCACTTGCAGAGAAAGACCACGGGGAAAGCGCCTGGTGGAACGGTGGATCGCCAGCGGTGGCAAGGGTGCGTGGAGATTTTAGCGTGTTTATTTGACTGCCTGGGGCACTGGCTGGAGCGCTCCTTTTGGAGCACAGCCCCAGCTGCTGGGTGCAAATGGGCTCTGAGGTGGACGCGGGGAAGCAAAAGCCGGCAGAGCGCATGGGGGAAACTTTTCACCTTGTAAAGTTCCTGCCTAGGCAGCCGAAAGCCATGGTCACCGCAGATGCGAGCAGGAAAGAGGAGGCTCGGCCCTGAGGCTGGATCCGGCAGGTTGGCAAGGAGAGTTGGCCTAGGGTGGGTATAAGGATTTAGGGAGAGGGTGAGAGGGGCCTTCCAGATCGGTGCACCCATCTCTGAACAGCCACCTCCAGCCCCGGCTGCCAGCCTGCAGGTGGATGAGAAGATGTAGTCAGCAAGGTTCTTTGGTAGCTGGTGCTTGCTGAGCGCAGTGGGAATAAGATGCCAATGCATTCACTTAAGAGACCTGGAGGCTCAAGTCGGGTCCTTGGTAGAGGAGACACCGTGCAGATTAGATCCCCGCCTTTACTTTAACCAGATAGGGTTGTGGGTTACCAGACAGCCTGGAGATCCACTCCCCGTGTCTGAGTCTGGCTTGCAGAGTTCGTGGGCATAGTGAGATGTACTGAATGGCAGCGGCCTTTGAACTGGGGGAGACAGCCTTTGCAGAGTAGACAGGAGGAGAGACAGTTTCTATAATTCAGATAGGGAGAGGAAAACGGAATGCTTTGGGAAAGTGCAGGATTTTTTGGCGGGCATATGGTTAAGCCGGCTTGTCTTCCAAAAGAGAATAGTGAAGATCTGACCATCCTGGGAATGCGGAGCAGACTTCTCCGGGGTTGGTGTGGGAACCTGAAGGCTCACCAGTTAAGCGCTCACCCTTCAGGTGCAGAGTATACCCTCTCTGGAAGCGGCCAATGTGTGTGCAGGACTGGTGTGGGGATCTGAACGACGCGGGCGGGAAGGCAGCCGAGGTGGCCTGGACCGCTTTCTCTCGGCGTTTGGTGAGTGAAAGGATTCGGCCAGTGGGGGTCGCTGAGCTAAAGTGCATCTGGCCCCCGGGCTTGCGCGTGGTGGCGAGCCCGGGTATTTTTAGCAGTGTTATGGTCTGTCGTTCCCCCTCCTCTTTCCTTCTGACTTTTGTCGTGTATGATTTCTGAAATGGAGAGATATTGGCGATAATTAGACTTAACAGAAAGCAACTTTTCACTTTTCGCCGTCCCACTCTTATGGGCGGGGTCGCGCCTGGGGCAAGGACGAGGTGGTGGTAGGACTTTGGCTGCGAGCTTAGGACCTCTTGGGTTGCGGGAGATGAGAAGAAAGGCGACCGCTCCTGGTGGTGTGTGTGTGTGTGTGTGTGTGTGTGTGTGTACACGTACGGGCGCGCACGCCGGCGGTGGCATCCTGAGGCTGCAGCGATGTGTGATGGTGTGTTAATGGGGGCAAACAAGGGTTTGGGAGAAGAGTGTTCTCTGTATGGATGTAAAAAGATGAAGAGGCTGCGGAGAAGAGAAGGTCGCCATAGGGGACTAGGGAGAGGCACCCACGAGGGAGAGGAGCCAGCGGGTCGCAGCGTGGAGAGCCAGTGGCCTTCACACTCTGCGCCTGGCAGACTCGTTCCTCCAGGGCTGGAGCTTCATTTCATCGCTGCCCGCGCACGCTGACTGGGACTCCACTTAGGGCTTTTGGCGAGCCTGCAGCGGTCGCCGCCGGAGGGAGGGACGCGGGACAGAGCTAAAGACTGAAGAGTCTTTTCTCCTCTTCCCTCCTCCCCGCCCCCAGACTCGGGCGCGTTTGTTCCCAAGTTGGATCCCACTGCCATTTACAAGTGTCAGACCAACCCGCGCTAACCTCCCCCACTCGCTCAGGCCCAGCCAGATGGGGGAGGGCGCGCCTGGAGAGGGGACCGACTCTCGGCAAGGCACTTAGCTACAGGCGACCCTCCCACCCGGGGTTTGAGCGGTTTGGGTTCCTATTTGTTGGTCCTTGGTGTTTGAAGATGTACATAACACAGACGAACCACTCCTGGACACTTGTATTGCGCCGCTTTTCTCTTCCTGGCCTCCGACATATTAATTTTCTGGCCCCGACGCTTGTCTTTTCAAAGACTAGTCCCGGTGTAGGGAGGAAGGGGGCGGGGGAGCTTGCCGACCAGTTCATTTTAGTGGATTTGTGCTCCTGGCTTTGTTGCTAGGATTACATTCTCTGATTGCACCCGGGCTGAGTTAAAATAAATGCAGAGAGGCTGAGAACCTCCATAAAGACTGCAGATGACTTTGCTTTGATTCAGAAGGCAAATTCAGGTGGTGAATAGGGCTAGCCTTCCATCTGGGAATTGAGCACCAAGATATCCACGTCTCAGTGTGAATCAAAGAGAGCCTAATTTTCGTCTCCAGTGGCAGGCACGGAACTTCTCTTCACCTTATCGGATGGGGACGCTCAAATGAGGTTCTAGTGTGATGTGGAGATTTGAATCTAATCAGAAAAGAAAAGGAAAGGATGGAGGAGAGAGAAGGGAGAAATTAAAAGATTGAGATGCTGCACAATTCTAGAAATTGCATAGAACCAATTGCTTCTACTTTTTTTCTTTTTTAATTCCTAAATTGGTGCAGTTGAACACTGAGAGAATAAAGAACAGCCAAGAAAACAAGGGCGCCAGGAGACAAAGACCAAAAAATGCTTAATAACTTCAACTGTTTGATGTGCTTTTTAACTAATAGATTTGGAGTGGGAGTGGGAGAAGGTTTTTTTTTGTTTTGTTTTTTAACAATTTACAGGGAGGGGGGGAAAAAGTTGTCTCTTCGAATTAAACCGAATGCTGCTATTCAGTCATGAATCCCTGTTGTTGCTATTTTGGAACTTGGACAATGGATGATGCTGGAGCCAATTTCTATGCACACTGCACTGGGATGAGAAAGTTCCCAGAACTGTCCAGTTATAATGTCTTCATATCTGAACCACACAGAGAACTCCACATGAAAGGCAGCTGGCTCAGAGATCAGAAATTGGTCAGCTGCTGGGCTAGCTCCATTTCTTTTCTTAGCAGGATTTTCACAGCCAGTGATAGTTGACCAGAGATTGACTCTCAACCTTTTTTCTTCGTCGTCTTCTTTCTTTCATTTTTTTTTTTTTTTTAATTCTGGTTCCTGGCAATCAATCATTCTGGGGATTTTTTTAATAATCAGGACCAAATCTGTTTGTTAACTAGCTTATGCTGAGCTACAGAAAGGAAGGAAGGAAGGAAGCAAGGAAGGAAGGAAGGAAGGGAGGGAGGGAAATGAGAAGCAATAAACAGACTGGATGCCCACTGGCCTGTACATGATGTGATTGTTTTCTTAGCCCAAAGTTTTTTGTAAAGCAGGGGCTCATATGGCTGCTCCAGTAAGAACATTTTGGTGCATCAGGTTATGTTATTTTCTGCTTTCTTCTCATGCTGCAGAAAAACCTGCTCTCATCTGGCTGATGACTTATATCAAATAGAAAAAAGTAGACAATTACCATTAAGGAGAGGGTATTCATTCACTTCTAGTGAGTATGAAGAGCGCCCTCCCTAGTGGTTGTGTTGTTATGCTAATGGCTCATATCCCACCCCCCCATACACACACACACACACACAAAAAGATCACTGTGGCTTTATCTTACCCTTAATATTTGTGGAGTTGGGAATAGAGAGCCTTCATATTCAACACCTGTCCAGCTGACTGGTGGGTTGGCTTTTTTTCTCTGAGGCAAAAGGGAGACGGGATATTTGGTTTCCTACATTGTGGATCATTCCCACAATTATTGTTTGTTATTGTTTTTTTTTGTTGTTGTTGTTGTTTGTTTGTTTTTGTTTTTTCCTTCTACAGGAACACTGAACAGTAAAGCATATGTTCTACCTTACAGGATCAGGTACAACTGTCCACTCTAATAAAATTCCTTTGATTGCTGTAGAAAAACCTATAGTAGAACTTGTGTTGTCTACTGATTGTGGAAAATACCAGTTAGAAAGAGAATCTGAAAGCAAGGGACTTAGAGGGATAAACCTGTGTTTTGCCCAGTTTCTTCCTCAGAGAGCAGTGCTGGGCACAGCAGTGAGGTGGCACACACCTGCAACTAGTGAGACTGAAGTAGGAGGACCCCAACTATAAGTCCATCCTGGGAAACTTTGAGATCCTGTCTCAAAAATATACAAAGAGCTGGGGATGTTGTCCAGTGGTAGAGTGCCACTGGGTTCAATTCCCAGTATCAGAAAAATAGAAATAAAAAGCCAAACTTAGATTTCCAGAGACATGTAGCTGTGTCTTAAAAACATTAAAAGAACAAACACAACCCGGTGTATATTGCTTTGAATAAAATTTTCTGTAAGGCTCTTTTGATCTCTATTTGATGGCTTTGTCACTGTCAGGATCTTCTTACCAATTGTGTGGCGGGCTGGGGATATTTTTTATAGCTTGACCTCTTAAGAATCACCACAGCATCCACTGTGAAGACTCTGAGAGTAAATATTTTTCCTGTACTTTGGTCAATTTGCGTCTATGGGCTTTTCAAATTTATTGATTTTTTAAAAGTATCTTCTCATTTAATAAGCTTTTTATCCCTTCGTGTTTTTTTTTTCATTGCTTCCTTTCCAAGAATAATAAGTTTGTCTTTCTTTTAAAAAATCAGCTTAATGATGCAGATTGAATTTATCCAGAACATATTTGACACTTGTCTATGGCTTAAAGCCAGTTTCTGGTCTACCAAAACAGACTGTCATTTACATATAACAGTGACAAATGACCCATTCTAGTCATTCTGAATTGAAATGGCATTCCCAGGCTAATCTTAATTTTAGTCTATTCTATGTTTGAAGTCGTTTCCCCCCTATTAAGTGGAAGGAATGCAAATATGAGAATGGGTTTACTGTCATGATGATAGTCAAAGAAAATTCAGAACAGATTTTAGAACTTAATGATCAAACTCTCCATATAATCAGAGTTAACTTCTTCACCAGTTTGGTGTATATGAATATGGATACCTTGGAGGAGCTTGGAGAGGATTGCCAGATAGTCCTTCCTCAGACAATGTATCATGAGGGTTGTCTTGCCAGGACCTATAAGTCATACCAGGGACCTGAGAGGAGTACTTGAGCCCACTTTAGTATTTCAGCTTTCTGAGCTTTCAAGGTTTCAAGACTGAATAATAGACTCTATTAAACAGCAGAAATGTGTTTGTTTAAATCTTGCTTTTGTATATCTTAAATGTATTTTTTTTGTTTTCATTTGGAAAATCACATGAAATTTAAGGCCATTTTCTTTTTTTAAAAAAATGCTTCACTTTTATTTTTTTCCATTTTTATTACTCTTTCTTTTATCTTTTAAAATTCATATCTTTAACATTTCTTTTTTACTGAAACTGCCCCTCTCTTCCAAGGCAATGGACAGGATTAAAAAAGTAGTAAAACATATACATTACTTCTGTGCTCTTAGTATTTGGTTGGGAAGATAGGAGATACCTATGTATGTGTATTAGAAATCAACACATGGTAGTATTTACTAATTGACAAGAGAATGTCATTGGGCAGGAACCTAGATAGGGGGAATGAGAAGAATATGTACTGGAGTACATTCTTAGTAATAATTCTTACTTTAGCTCAAATGTATGCAAAACACTACAAAATTTATTCCTTCTTTTCTTTAGGGTCAAGGCAGGGCTCATTTTAGGGAGAACATATTCATGGAACAGGCCAAATAGGCTGTTAGAATGTTTTTCAGTTTTTTGGGAAGACTCCAGAATGTATACAGGACCTATCTCCATTATCCTTTGGTGATCTCTGCCTAGCCACTCCATATTCAAAGAGAACTTTTAGGCTGGAATCCTGCATGAAAGTGCTCACGGTGTGCTTAGCTCCTGGCTTTCCTATATTTGAAGCTCAATTATAAATTTCAGGGTTAGTTTGGACACACAAAACTCTGATGTGTCTTGTCCTTTAGAAATTCAGCATTTAGGTTTTTACTTCTTTTTAACCTGAAAAGAAAAAAAAAATCAAGTAAATGGTGTATCAAGTAATACTAGCTTTCAGAATGTGAGCGAAAGGCTAAAATTCTAACCTGGATGTTCACCATGACTTGTTGATACTTGTACTTTGCAGAGCACTTGCAAATGGTGTTTCTGTTATTCTTTCTTATTTTTGTTTTCTGAGACATCAGAGATGAGTGCACCTGTTGAATGAGGCACAGAGATGCAAGGCTAACTGAAAGGTTAATTGTAACTTCAGGACTTCAACTAAATTAATCCCAAACAATTGGCTAAAAATTTTAGCCTTTTCAGTACCATAGAAGGTTAAAAGGTTAAAAGGTGAGCACGGTGAAGCAGCTATTAATGTTTCACAGTTTGAAATAAACCCTAAATTATTAATACAACTGAATATCATTGAACATTACTTAACGTTTGTAAATGCCAGATGATATGGATTAAATGCAGTGACAAATGTGCTTAATGACAGTGTGTCAGTTTTTTCTATCACATACACTCTGTGTGTGTGTGTGTGTGTGTGTGTGTGTGTGTGTTTTCTTTAAAAGCACAGTGAGGCGATATCTTTGTAGGAGAAGTTGCTTAGTCTTTTGGAACACTAGAATATCTATTACACGTGACATTTGTTGGTTTTTTAAGTGTAAGTATGTGATTAATATTTTGGACATCTGAAGTCTATTTTTAACTGTGGTTTGAAGTTCTCTGTCTCTAAGTGGTGACTAAATGATGGCAGGAGCTGCTGTGATAGGCTGCGAAGTGAGCTGGGTGATTCATGGGGCATGGTCCCATGCCAGGCTGGATTTTGTAGTTATGGTTTCCTCAGATTAGCCTGGCTGTGGAGAGCCTCACTGCAAAGAAATGTACACATGAAAGTGCGCCAAATGCAGATGACTTTAATGTGGCTGGTGTCATGGGTAGAATGGGATGTGAACCTTTCCCACACTTGAAAAAAATGTTTCATAGTAACAATCTCAATCAAATGGATCAGAATTTATAAGTGTGTGGTAATCTCCCTTGAGAAATTTGGTACCTATCTGATAGGACTGTAAAGGCATTTCAGAATGTCAATTAAATGGAAAAATATGCCTGGAATTGAATATAATTAAGAAATGTTGAAGTCTGGTGTCTACATATTCAGGCACTTTATAAGATGGTTTAATTAGTGAACAAGAATTGGGATTTATTGACAGAAGGTCTTTTTCTTATGGCGTGTTTCACTCATTAAAAGCTCATCATGTGTTGGATCTTTTTAGCTGTTGGAACTTGACCATTTGCCATTTTGTGCTTCTTGATTTTAGCGCTCTCTCTCTCTCTCTCTCTCTCTCTCTCTAACTTTACAACTGATTAAGATGTTATTTCTCCATAGCTACTCTCATAGTGGCTGGTATCTGCTAACATTTTGAAGTATCCCCAAAGTTTTAGGCAAGCTTAGTACCTCCAAAAATAGGGATTGGAAAGTAAAACTATTATAGTGGAATTTTTACTCTAGCAGGTTAGAAGTAATATGTGAGAGTAATTTCATTTTTATAACTACTAGCTTTATATTATATTTATTTGAAGGCAGAATTTACATTTAACTTCACATTTCTTTGCATCCTTTTCAGTTTTATGGTTGAAGGTTAGTGTAGAAATCCTTTTTATTCCTGATTGTTGGCATGAAAAACTTTCCAGTCACATAGGAGAGGAGAAATTCTTTTCTTTCAAAATATCCTTGTGGGTATATTTCTTTTTGAATTGCATTTGATGGTTATAAATGATTGAAAGTACTGCAGTTAGTAAAGAGATAGCTTGGAAATGTAGGTAACAAATGAGGAAGAGAGAAACATGATTCACCAAACCCTTGAAAGTTTGTCAACCTGTTTGCAATTTAAATTTGGTCTGCCTCTTATACTGGTATTAATGCAAATGGCTAGTTTACTATTTCTTAATTCCTTGTCTTCATAGGTATGTTCTCTAACTAGGGGCTGTTTAAAGTAATCTAGCATTCCATCTGTCCTGTAGACATAGCAGATCATTCACAGTCTGGTTGAAATAAGTACACATTACATTGTTAGTCTTTCTGATGGCATGTGCTGGTTCTTTACCTCCATATCATTGCTGGCAAGTGTCTTAAGAACACTTTTATTACCATGGGCAAAGTTTTGCATGGTATGTATTAATCAAATATGGTGCCTGATCCTTCAAAATTCAGCTTTCTCTGCTGGATGATGTTTATCTAACTAAGTATAAAAGGGACATAATGTATATGTAACCCTAAGTCTATAAGATGGCAAAATCGAGGTGACATCATCTGCTTGGAAGTCTCTGGATTCATAATGGGACTGTAATGCCTTACATTTATATTCAGGAGACAACTACAACGATGAGGAAAACTGGGTGATCTAGACAATTGGATGAGAAGTGTAAGATGAAAATATGCTATACTACCAGATCAATTTCTTAGATCTCCTTGAATTATCCAATAATTAGAAAATATTCTTTTACTTTAGAAGTGTAGATTTTATACTGTAATTATTTACATTAATCACTTTATTCCTAAGTTGTATTCAGCAATGCACTCATTCGTTTCAATATACACTCTGCATATTTTTGTTAAATAGGTTGTATTAATAACATATTATACCTTCTCCCTAAAGAGAGAAAGAGAGAGAGATGCAGGTATTTTATGAGAATTTCCATTTTCTTACAGCTTATCAGTGCTTATGATAATCATCAGAGTGAATAAGCCTAGATTGTTCTTATACAATAAATATGTTTTTAAATGTTGAGAGTAAATCACATTTTTCAAAGCAAATCACATTTTTTTTTTAAAGAGAGAGTGAGAGAGAAGAGAGAGAGAGAGAGAGAGAGAGAGAGAGAATTTTTTAATATTTATTTTTTAGTTCTCGGCGGACACAACATCTTTGTTTGTATGTGGTGCTGAGAATCGAACCCGGGCTGCACGCATGCCAGGCGAGCGCGCTACCACTTGAGCCACATCCCCAGCCCCGCAAATCACATTTTAAATGCATTTAGTTAGGAGAAACTTGCTACTCATTTAAGTAGATGCTGCAAATTCTTTTATAAAAGTAAAGAATATTTTGCCTCTCTTTAATTCATATTTTTTTAAGTTTTTATTTTTGAATGTCAAACATCTTAAAGAGAGGCAAGAATGTATGTGTGTGTGTATATATATATATATATATATATATATATATATATATATATATATATGAAATACATTTTCCTTCAAATATCTGATAAACTAAAATAGTTTGACCTTCATCAGTACAGCTTTAAAGGGAAGCATTGGGGGAGAAACTAAAAGGGAAACATGGACTGGAATTACAGAAAAGAGAAATGCCCACCTTATTCATGTAGATGTTGAGGAGGTATTAAAAGTTAAGAATTTCTGGACAGTAAGGCCAGTCCAATCCAATTCATTATTATATATCTGACATTTTCCGCTCTTCTGTGAAGAAACTAGATAAGATCAATTCCATTCCCAGTCTTTGCAGTGTTCAAAGAACTTCCCCTTATTATTAAAATCTTCTTATTTATGCAGTCTTTCTTCTGCCTTCTGCTGTCCTGTTGCTTATGAAGCCATGTGTGTCTCCCAGCCTCCCCAGCTCCTGTGGTCACTGGTTGGAGTCCCATGCTATCCTGAGGTCTTGCTTAGACCTTCTCTATATTGTTTTTCTCCAATCTCTACACTCAGGTCCACACTATACTTATTATAGGTTGAGTATTCCTTCCCTGAAGCATTCAAGATCAGAAGTGTTTTAGGTTTGGGATTTATTTTTAATTTTTAATTTTCTGCATGAAGAAATAATGCTGTGGTGTTTTCTACCTTTGGTGTCATATCAGCCCTCAAAAAGTTTCAGGTTTGGGAATATCTTGGCTTTTCAGATTGCAGATGCTTAACTTGTGTCATTATTATTATGGCACTATTACCACAGGCCTTGTAATAAAGTAATCTGTGCTGGTGTCTCTTCACCCCTGTATGCCATTGTTCCCAGGACTCAGGGTATAACATATTAATCTTTGGTTCCCCCACTCATGTTCGTACTAGATTGTGCCAGTGATTAGTATTTAAAATTGAAGGGCCATATTTGTATTTGAAAGGATAGCAATTATTGATCTTCCTAACTGGACATCTATGACCAAATATTAAAATTTTTTATTTTGAGTGATGAGTCAAAACCTCATTATCATTCTGGTACTGGTGGTATACAGTATATTATTTTAAGTCCATGTTTTCTAGTTGAAGAAAGAATCTTCCAGCCATTTAGACTCAAGCTCTTGATTGGCGGATTCATCAGAGATGTGCATCTTCCCTGTAAGTTCTTTCTGATCCATGTGGGGAGAACACCCATATGTTTGGTCACCTTACAAGAATACTTTGTCTTCAAGGAAGTCCTGATAGAAGGATTATTATCTAATTGTACATTCTCATGGAGTTTGATGTTCACAGAGGCTCGGAGATAGGAGAATATCTCAGCATTGAGCTCTGTTGTCAAGAAAGCATAGAGCACATAAGACTGCTGTTATTACAAAGATCCTTGGAAACTTTCTAGTATTTAAAAATAGTCTGAATTAGAACAAAATATATTCCATGCTTCCATAATTATATTAAAATGGATTCTACTGTCATGTATAACAAAAAAACAATAAAAAATTAAATCATGCCATGACTATTATTACACTAGATTGCTGTCAACAAACCTCATAAGGGATTGAGGTATTCCAGTGTATCCTGAGACACAGGTTGCCAGGAATGCTGCTTGCTCTGTTCTGACCATGTTGGCAACAGAATATTCCCTAAAGTATTGGATGTACAGTATCTGTAATTTAGTAAAGCTTGTATGTGTTTAAATAAATGCAGACAATACCTGGAAGTTAGTAATGGAATATATCAAAATGCAGGTCTTATAAAATTCCAGATCTCTTTTTTTCCCCAATTACACTGTGCTACATGCATTATTTGAGAATCAGGATGGTGAAATCAACATGTGAACAGACGTGTGTCTTGGGAATGTCATATTACACAAAATGTTCAATAATCATTTCTTGAATGAATGGAGATTGGAAAAGGCTGTGTCTGTCTTTCAGACATTTTGTCATTCTGTGAGCTTAACAAACAAAATCTCATTAACACCAAATCCACGGGAGCATGAGAAATATGTAATGCTCTTAATTTCTTATTAAGTGATTTGTGTTTATTGAAAATTGACTTGAAGGTACACTGAACATAATTCATAATATTGGATTTAGGTGAGTCTAGATCCCTGAGTATTTCCTATGCTTAGAATTTGCTCACAGTTCAGTGCTGAAATTGTAGTTGAGAAGAGGGATATCTTATTTCTGGAAGGATTTACTGAATTAAGAGTATGATGAGTT
This sequence comes from Callospermophilus lateralis, assembly GCF_048772815.1. NCBI lineage: Eukaryota > Metazoa > Chordata > Mammalia > Rodentia > Sciuridae > Callospermophilus > Callospermophilus lateralis. Next base: position 132,857,781 of record NC_135306.1, on the reverse strand, counting down.
AGACTTTGGAGATCTGTTTTTCATGCTCCTGTGCCTTTTAGGTTTATGTGACTATTTCAGGCCTTTATTTCTCCAGGCATACTTTGTACATGTCTATAAGCAGATGAGAGAGAGTGAGGGCAGATGAGAGAGAGATAGGAGCTGATCGAGGCAAAAGTAAATCCTGTTTTTCCCCCATTAACTCATGAGGCCTGCTGGGTAGCAGCAGGCATTACCAGACATTTAATTGTGTGCTAGGTAAGGCTGGCACAGCTCCAGCATCATGGTGGAGCAAGAATTACACTAATCAGCTGGGATATACTGCATATATTGATTAGAGTTGGATTTTGTTATGTAAAAAAAGAATCCTTATAAATAGTGGGAAAGTAATTGAAAATAATTTAAAAGGCAGAGAGTTAATTCACAGTTCTTTAGATGAATGGGCATTTTGATCCTGTGCTTCCATGCAGATTTCCAGGCAGGCTGGAATAGTCTGCAAGTGCTGGGATTAAATGGTGTGATTGATGTTATCACTCAACTGGGAAGAGAATAAATGGCAAGCTGTGTAGATGACACACTGGTGACCAAGTTCTAGCAGTTTCTTCTTCGTGGCTCTACTGACAGAAGTCTTCTCTTTTGTTTGGTTCTGGGGCTTTTTATTTCATTTTGGTTTCACTACTAACTTTCAGTTGTTATCTATAACCCTGATGAAAATTGGGATTGTTATGCTAGAGAACATTGTGGAGACCTTTAAACCTCATCAGTTACTTAGAATTCCAGCACATTTTGACATTGCTTCCATCCTTCCCCAAACTGAGAAGTCTTTGTAGTCATTGATGGCAACTGTGAAACTATAACCTTGAATGGTGCATTTGCACAATCTTTCTTGACTCCTGAACCCTTTATTCTATAGTCAGTCCCCACCACATGATAGATGCTCAGTGAACATTTTTCAAATGGATGAATGATATAGTATCTGGGCTTTTAGATGCTGGAATAATTTAGTGTATTCAACAGAAGGCTGGGTGGTACTTAGTGGAGCTCTGAGTATCTTTCTTCTCTGACACACAATCAGTGAAAGGAGAAGAGGGCTGGAGAAGAAGAGAGTGACTAAGAAATTTTTTGGCGTCCATTACATCAAATTCTTTACATCTGGCATCACTGATGTTCTGCATGGTAGAAATTAGCATCATCATTTCACAGGTGACAAAGATATGGTTGGGAATGGACCAAGATCACGGACTTTAATTGGCAGGGCCAAGAGTTGAAACTAAAGCTCTTGTTGACAACCAGGATTCCCCATACTGGTAAAAGAGGATGGCCTCATCCTCTCAGAATTTGAGGGTAGGCCGTGAGCATTATAAAGATTTCTTTGAAGGCTAAAATTTTTTAAACAAACTTTTTAAATTTTATAGTGTATTTCATAGTTTGTTTATATAAATGTGAAATAATGCTTTAACTTCTCTTACTTAGATATCAAATTATTCCCTAAACCTTTAAGTAAAATTGACCTACTTAAAAGTTGCTCAAGATATCTTCTCAGAGACACTTTTGGAATTTCCACATAGGAGATCAGAGATGCCCGTCTGATTGGACTTACTCAAAGGGAATATTTTGAAATTTTGTTTCCACACTAACTACAGGCTTTTAAAAAACTTAATATTACACCCTTATTTGGGGTGACCTAGGGATGTTGAGATAGGGCAGGGACTCAGATTCACCTTGACTTCGTCTTTGCTTATCTAGGAGCTTTGAGAACCATTGTTGTAACTGCTGTTACTCCAGGCTTGAGAAGCCTGCCAAGAATCATGCTGCTATGGATTACTAGAATGACATAAAGGTGATAAGAACAAATACTGTGCTTATGGTTTATTACAAGTGTCTGTTTTATCATTCTAATTTTATCATAGGAATCATATGGTCTATGAGGGATGATGAGAAAAGGAGAATGTGAATGAAGAATCCCAAAACAAGGTTAGGTTTAGGGTTAGGTGGTAAGCAAGGGCAGGAAGCCTCTTTCAAAACTTCCGGCTGACCAGCTGGTGGCATTGACTTGATAGGAAGCTATTTAAAAGAATTATTGACAGTATTAACAACAGTGATTTGCATTTTCTTAGAACTTTACATAGAAATTATTCTTTTCTTTTTTTTTTGTTTGTTTGTTAATAACAACTAACATTTGTAAGAACTTTCTGTGTATTTTCTCATTCATCACCCAACAACTCTGCCAGCAGATAGCATTGTTGCCTCTAAAACTTTACAGATGAAAAGACTGAGTTACAGAGCTGATAAGTGACTAGCCCAAGATGACCTGGCTGAGGTTTCAACATGAGGATTGTAAACCAAACTTATCTAAGTCTGTAGCCAGGTCTGGCTTCTGGCCACCCTCTGCCTGACTCATAACTGTCATGCCAAAGTGATCCTGAAGAACTATCTACCTTCTCTAGAAAATACTACTCTTTGAAACAGCTGCCAGTGCATGGCAAATATGGTTTGATTAACAGGGCTGGAAGAGTTTCCTTATTTCTCCTAGGGTTCCTGGCTCTGAAATAAAACTGACAAAGATGGATTAACAAGAGAAAACAGAAAACTTGTTTAATCAAAGTTTTACATGACACAGGAAACTTCAGAAATAAAGACCCAAATACCCAGGGGATCATGTCTATTTTTATGCTAACATTCAATGAAGAACTGAGAGCATCTAGAAAGATTTGGGGGCAAGTGGCTGTGATCCCATGAGGATGGGCTGAAGGGGAAAATCCAGCAAGCTCTGTCTGTCCGGATTCCTCTTGGCCTTCTCTTGTAACATTTCTTTCTTCTTGACACCTCTGGGATGAGGGTCTTATGACCTGCTACCTAACAAGGTAGTTCAGAAAGTGTCTTTATGGCCAGCTCCTATTACCCCTCCCCCCCAAAATGGAGAAAGACTGGAGTAATATTTCTAGGTTATATGGCTGGCTTTGGGGGAGAGAAGTTCTAGTTTCTATGATACCTTGGAGATGAGGAATTGTATTTATCGCTTGCTTTGGGAGCAAAAGGGAAGCAAGAGAAAGGAGGGTCGGGGAAGGACAGAAAGATCATACTTCTGAGGCCCTTTTTGGTTTTCTAAAGTTCAAAGCACTCTGCCTGCCAAAGCTCCATACCCAGGGTTATTGTGTTCAGGACACAACAACTTTCTAATATGTTTGTGTGCAACCAGGTCAGCAGAAAGTAAACAGAGTGCCTTGCGAAAGTCAACAGTGAAGATGCCCTCTCTTGGAAATGGAAATGCCTTTTTCTTTCCAGACCACCTGATAACACAAAAGGAATTGAAAAGTTTACTAGTGTCCAATAAATGTGGATTTTTGTACCCTGCCTGAGTAATTTACCACTTGCTGGTACTGACTTCAGAGTTGTTCTGGTTCTATGACATTTGACTCCTGGGAATGAGCTATTAGATTCCCAGTGACTGTCATGCAGTTCCGCATGGCTCTTTTTGCATAGGAGAGATTGAATCAAGAAGTTGGAAATCTGCTGGGTTTTTAATTTTTTTTTTTTTTTATTTTGGCTTCTCAGCTGAATGTAAATAAAAAGATGGAAGATAAAATGTAGAAAATTGCATTAGCTTGATTAGGGATCTTATTTGCATAAAAGAGTCTTTGAATCACAATTACCCTCTGGCTTTGGACCCTGCTTTCCCTGCCTTTCCTATTATCTGGTCCAAGGTCATTACTAAAAGGCTTCCTATTTCATGGAAGAGGACTTACTGAAATATTAATTTCATTGCCTGAAGTAGATTCATAATGTCTGGTGAATAATTTGAGGTTCTATCAAAATCACTAAGGTAAGAGATTTATTTTTATGCCTTTGGAAAAGTAGTTCAGGAATTTGAATAATAGGCAGCTAAAAGTTCAATTTCCTTTAGCTTGTCTTTATAACAGAAGTAAGTAAATATCTTTATGTTCTTTGGTAATTGCTGCTGTGAAACAACCTCCACTGGTTAAGTTGCATGTTGAAGGTATCTTGGAGGTATTTTTCTACTTAACTGCACTGAGTAGATTTGGAGTTTGAATTTGATGCATAAGACTCAGAAAGAGAAATGAACTTGTGACGTTTGAATCTTGGAAACATTTTGCTCTTTTTAGAGAACTAGGTAAAGCTTGGGTATTCAAGATTTTGTTGAATAGCTTTTCATCTTGTAACTGCTTGTGACACAAAAGCTTGATTTGCAATGCTGTTTCTACTGTTTTTTTTTTTTTTTTTTTTTTTTTTTTTGCACCCTTGGTTGTATATGTAATTTAACCCAGTGATCGAAAACAAGTTCACATGGTAAACTTCAGTGATAGAGGTAAAAAACCCCATTCTCTCTTATTTTCAACTAATGATAATAATACTTACAAGCAAATTCCTTAAAATAAAATACACAGAACAAAACAAAAACAAACCCCAAACTGTAATTAAAGTCTTTTGCATCAGTGTAGACAACAGCCTAAGGCTGCAACACATGCACTTTGAGAGAGTTTGGCTCATTTTACTGACATATTTGTTTGTCTGTTATGAATAGGCATGCATTATTCTTGGCTCAAATGACATATACTAATTGACAAAAGCCAGTAACTTATTTACCTCATCTCACTTTTAGAAATATACTTGAAAGTTATTTTATTGTTTGTTTCAGCTGGTTTTGCTCTCAGAGTGACCCAGTAGCTCTTAGCAAATTGTTTTCCAGTCTGTTTCATAAAACACATCCATGCCCCCCTCCTTTGTATTGTTGGAATCATTTTTGTTTTTACTTTAAAAAGCAGTTTGCTTAATGTCACAACAAAATAAAGCATGGCTTAGAAACAGCATTGCAGTTTCAGACTTAATGCCTTTGTGACATCTCATTGCTATGCAAATGAGATTCAAGGAGGTCATCCCTTTAGCAGTTGCTCCAGCCCTGGTATCTACTTGATATTCCTTGGCCAAACTTACTAAGCATTCATTATGGAGCTAGCCTAGGTGTTTAACTCTTTGCTGGCTTTAGACCAGCCATTCGAGGCTGCTGAGTTTAATAGCTCTTTCTGTGGTGGATATTTTCATTTCAGGGACGTCTTTGTAACACTCTCCTACTTTTCAGCATTGTGGGTACCTCAGGAAATGGAATACTCATGTTTGCAACATACACTTATTTGTATGCCAAGACTGTGTTAGGAGAGCTCATTTGTGATGTTTCTTTTGCTGTCTCAAGTATTTTTATCATTGCTCAATAATGTATTTTTAGATGGATGTTTTATTCACTCACATCTGTGAGGAGTTCTTGGAGATATTTCATAGAAAATTGTGGGTCTGTGCTGGTAAATGTTCATGTAATACTTATGTAAAAATTAAATTGCCTTAAATTCAGATTTGATTTTATCTAATTTAGCAGACTTGTTAATAGTAAGTAGTTATGGAAGGTGGAGGGATCTGATTTTAATTCAACAAGAACTAACCTCCTTTTAATGAACATAGGTTATTGCTGGTGTTTCATTTGTTTGTTTAGAGTATGTATGTATGTATTTACTTACATGTGTTGTCATTCACTTGTCTTACAAGCGAGGTTTTAAAGGACTGCTTTTAAAGGTACAATCCCTATCTCTAACCATTCTAGTTTGAATTAGTCTTTTGCAATTTGAAAAAACATCCATATTTTAAGTGGTTAACTCATTAAGCAATTTTTCCCTTAGTATTATTTCAGTACAGTGAATTTTCTTTACACACCTGCAGATACAGAGCTGTCTAGACACTAAGTTTGCACTGATGTTTTGGCTAAAATAGCAGCTAAATCAAGGAAAGCACAGCATGCAATTGGTATAAGAAGCCTTAGGAACATGGGAGAAGAGTATTCATTTTATACCACCATCTTCTGCACACTGAGAATTAGACTGATGACATTGATGACAGGGGTAATTTTAGCAACTATTTGTGTTAACATGGAGAATTCTAGGATAAGGAGTTGACTCTTTTTAAGGATTAAGAGGGTATCTCTGGATTAAGGTATTGAATCAAACACAAAAATCTTTAAAGATGCTATGTAAGCCTTTTATAAACTAGTACCTTTCTAAAAGTGTCTTATCTGACTGTCTGCTGGTGGTGAAGGACTGCTCAGACATCTGATAAAGACAGGTTATCTTGAATTCTGCTGAGAGAAGCATTAATTCAAGATTCCTTCATGGTTATGAAAGTTTAAAAAACTTCTTTGTGATTTGATGAAAAAACCAGCAGAAAACTACTAGCAGTTACAATAGTGGAACAATATTTAATGCCCAGATAAGTGCAACTTTCAGAGTGAAAGCTTATAACTGCATTTTGTAGAGTTTCATCACCTCCTAGCCTGCTTTTTACTGACTCATGTACATCCACAGGACCCTGTTATATGGTGGCAGCTTGCTTGGATGGTAGGAGGGTCAAGGAGACAAATAAATAACTTACCCTTATAGCTTAAGGTCTGGGTAAAGAGAGAAAGCCTACAGGTAACCATAGAATAAGTTATATTCCATGTATGTTTGTCAAAATATACTCTACTGTCATATATATATATATATATATATATATATATATAGATAGATAGAGACATCTCTCTTTCTATATATATATATATATATATATATATATATACATAAATACATATAGATATATATTTACACATATGTAAAATAAAGCAAGTTGCCCACATACAAAACAAACAAACAAAAACCAAAGAATTAGAGAAAGATATTGCTCTAATGAATGTGTTTTGCTCATTAGGCAGGGCAAGTCTATCTGAGCTCCATGAAATTAGTTCCAATATGAATCTCACAGTTATCTTGGAAAGCTGTAGTTTTATTTAATGCTGGTACATCCTGATGAAAACCTGAGTGTGACTTATTGCCCATTAACTACAACATGTGGAGTTCAAGTTCTCAACTCCTGGCCTCTGATGACAATACTTATTTATCCAGGGAACAACTAGAAGGGAAACTTATTTAGAGGATGTGTTCTAGAGAAAAAAAAATGTGAGATTTTTTTATGAATGGTTTATTATAATGAAATTTTTTTCTTTTAAGGAAGATTTACAGGTTATTCCTTTGTAGAAACAAATTTAATGTGAGTTGTAAATTTGGATCTGTACAACAATGTTAGAAATTTAAGACCAGGTGATAGTTGTGTTCAATTTGCACATTTTTTCTGATGGCTGACAGCTTCCTTTCCTATTGTTTTCCTTTTCCACCTAAACGATATGTCCAGTAGAAGGCCTATTAAATTGAAATCAACCAGTATTGATTAAAATGAGGAGACAAAGTTGAAAGTATATATTAGCTAAAACTAGATAAAGTCTCAATTTTATTTGTCTCTGTTGGCCCTGTTTCTATTACACAGATGATTCAATTGAATATGTTCAGGTTTGGGTGGATTGTAATAGCAGTAAGTGTTCTTTTGGGGCATTTGGGAAAAGTTCTAAAAATGAGTTTTCTCAGAGTTAGATGGAAATGTTCTTTGATATAGACTTGATTTTTAAAAATGTCTAGCTTTGTGTTTTAGGAAATTGTCTTCTTCCTAAAGAAAAGACAGTCAGAAAAAAAATATTTTAAATAAGTAAGTAAAACCTTTGCATCTCATCCAATTCATTGTTTTAGAAATCTGTCTTCTTGTTGCAAAGGATACTGGTTAATAAAATGTTTTACAGTCATTGTTGTCATCAGTGTTAGCAAATGCAATGTGAAAGAGTTTTTTCCTGGATCCTGTCTGGCTCACAGGGTAAAATGCTACCAGATGAACTACAGTGCTCTGGCCTGTGGTCTGGAGTTGGAACTGTAACCTGTCTTTAACTGTTGATCCAGATTCCAAACTATGAAATTTTCACTGGATATCATTTTTAAGCAATGGAACCAATATTTATTAAAACACTTTAAAATAGTAAGCTTCAACTATGTTGATGCTTAATACATGTAATTATTGATAAAGATTAAGGTTTAAAGACATGAGGATCCCACTATACATAATGTCTTTCTAATTATTCCACTAATATTCATATCCCAACCCTTTTCTTACACACACCTGATGAGAGAATCAGATCCCCTTTTATGGACATGCAGAAGAGATATTTGATCGTGCTTGACTCAAAAAAGACATTGTAGATACTGACAAAAGAAGTGGGAAAAGAAATTTTTGAAATATGAGATTTGAGGTTATCTTATTGTCTTAGATATTTATGTCTTTGACTCCCTGGTTGAACTTCACACTTGTTTGGAGTAGAAACCCTTTTAGTGCTCATTGTATGACCCAGGCATTAGCATAAGTATGTCCCAAATATTGCAGGAGTGATATTTTTTTTTCCATTGGCAAACCAGTCCCTGTAGAGATAGCAGCTTGATCTATAATGGATGTTGAGAATGGGTTGGTTGAATAATTGAATGAGATTCAAGTAAAAATAGTTGATAGGTAGCTGGAAATACTAATTTATATGGGAGTGGTAGAGCTTGATTCAAGAATTATTAGCACATGCATGGGTGGCACTTGAAACCCTGGGATATTTTCCAGGTGACTGCATAGATCAGCAGTTTTCAAATTTTAGTGAACATCAGGGTCACATGGAAGATTTATTAAAACATAGAGTCCTGTGTCCTACTCCATAATTTCTGATTTAGGAAGTTCAGTTTTAGGAAGGGACTTAAGGATTATATATATCACAAGTCCTCAGGTAATGTTCATGTTGCTGGATTTGGAAGACCCTTTGGGACCCACTATGTAGACTCTGTAGAGAGTTTTGGCATGTTTTCTGTAAAGAATTCATAGAGTAAATATTTCAGGCTTTGTTGGATATATTGTCTTTATTATTACTACTTAGCCTGTATAGATTGAAAGCAGCCCTAGATGGATTCACAAATGAAGGGTTGTGACTGTGTCTCAATAAAACTTTATTTGAAAAACATTACTATTGGCTGATAGAAGTAATTTGCAATACCTATCCTGGAGAGAGAAAAAAAATGTTAATTGAGAATAGAACTCTAAGAGCAAGAGTAAAAGCAATCTGAGCAATGGTTGAAGACACAGGGCAGAGAAGTGTCACCAAAGCCAAGGAATGAGAGATTTTTCAATGAAGGCATGAATGAAAGCACGCGTCACTCTCATCTACTGTCACAGGGTGATTAAGGATGCAGGAGTGGATGAATGCTGAAAGAGGCCATTGGATTTGATGGTTAAGACATAATGACTGACCATGTACTGAGCAGTTTCAATGGAGTGGTGGGGAGGGATGCCTGCCAGATGCAGGGGGCTGCGTGAAGCGGGAGGTGGAGGCAGCAAGTTTTGAATACTCTTTCAAGAAGTTTGGCAGTGAAGGAAAGGAGGGAGTTGGAGCTGTAGCTTAAGAAAAAAGTTGAGTCCAGGGAGGTTTTTATGAGGATAAGTGGAAAACAAGTATGTTTGTAGGCATAGAGGAAAGGGCTGGTAAAAATAAAAGACACTGCTGCAAAAATTGTCTCCTAAGAAAATGGTGAGCTATGTGCTAGAAAAGGAGCAAATGTAAATAGAGGAGAAGAGAGACAGTGGAGATATCTTCTCCAAAGAGGCAGGATGGGAAGGGACTAAGAGAGTGGCGGGATGCTGGGGCTTACATCTTGGACTGGAGAACTGTTTTCTCTAAGACAATAAAGTAACAGTAGATGGGGACAACTCTACAAGGAAGGGGAAAGTGGAGGAGAGGAGGATGAGGAAAGTACAGAGCTAAGTAGAAAGCTAGTCTAGAGTGAAGTGATTGTGGGAGGTACTGCTTTGGTTTGGATGTGTGTCCTCCAAGGCCCATGTGTTAGGACTTGGTTCCCAGCCCATGGTCTCTGATGAGGCAATGGAATCTTTAGGAGGTGGGGCCTCGTGGAAGGAAGTTATATCATTAGGACTGGGCCCTTGAAGTGTATTTTAGGACTCTGATCCCTCTTCTCTCTCTTTTCACTTCCCGGCCATCATGAGTTGAATATTTTCCCGGACACATGCTACCATCAACACTAGTTATAAGGGAAATGCAAGTCCAAACCACAGTGAGATATCACTTCACTCCAGATAAAATGGCTATTATTAAAAAGGCAAGAAATAACAAGTACAGGGCAAGAATGTGAAGAAAGGAATTCTTATACATTGTTGGTGGAATGAATACTAGTAAAGCCATTGTGGAAAATAGAATGGAGTTTCCTTGAATACTTAAAATAAATGTGCTGTATGATCCAGGAATATATCCAGTGAAACTAAAATCAGTATGTTGAAGAAACACTGCCACTTTTATTGTAGAGTTATTCACAGTAGCCAAGACACAGAATCAGCTTAAATGTCTATCAACTAATAAGTGGATTAAGAAAATGTGGTACATATACACAATGAAATACTATTCAGCTATAAAAAGGATGAAATCCCACTATTTCTAAAAACATGGATGGAACTGGAGATCATTGTTTTAAGTGAAATAAATGAGGCAAAGAAAGACTGTTATCTCTTGATCTCACGTGAGATCTGAAAAAGCTGAACTAAGAGTTTTAGAGTAGAGTAGTGATTATGAGACTAGAAACAGGAGAGGGGAGGGAAAATGAAGAAAGATTGGTCAAGGTTCCATGTTAATTAGATAGAATGATTTAAGTTCTTATGTTCTACTGCATGATAGGGTAAATATTTATAGTTAAGAATAATGCATTGTGAATATACTAACCATAAAATGATAAAATTCAGGTTAATATGCTAATTAGTGTTATTTGATTATTAGACAAATATATATGAATTGAAAAATTATACTGTACTCCATAAATGTTGTGTGTCAATAAAAAATAATAAAGACAAAAAATAGTTCCAAGTGGATTCAGTGTAGAGGATTCCTCCTTTAAAGTTAATATCTCCTTATTGCCCCAATCCTTCCTTTATATCTTGTTTCTTACTGTACAAGCATTTTCTTTCTTCCACAAAAAAGAAACTATGTTTTAAATTTGTCCCTGTGATTGAAACTTTCATTTTTTTCATGACTAGCTCAATTTATATCTTATATTCACATTTACAAGTTAGAAAATTAGAGAAAATGAATTGTAAGCATGTATCATTTTTTAGTATTTGAATCAAAACATTCCACACTAGATTTTTTTCATGTCTCATAAAGATGACATTAGCCTTTGCATATTTTTCCTCCAGTTTGGAATTGCCAAAGGAAAGATGTAAATATGAAAGGTAATAAATGTTGGTGAAAGATTATTAGAATAGCTGTAGGTGTTATGAGTACCATACACTTGACTAAATTTGTGCAGAAAATGTAACTGATACTTAACAGCCACTAGGATTTTGAGAACTAAAATATTAAAAAATAAATGTAAAAATTTCTTTAAGAACCCTCAATTTTGTTTATTTATATATTCATTATGAGAAATAATAGGTAATGGGAAAAGAGAAGGAAAACTTGGAACAGCACTTTAATTTCAACATAGGCTTTCAAAACTTATTACATTAAAATGACATGTTCACATGTGTTTTAGTGAGGCAAAGAGTTCATGTTAAAATGACCTGTAGTAGACAAACAGTTCCTAAGGAGCAGAATAAATTCCAACAACATGGCTACGTTAATAAGGATTTAAAATAGAACTTTAGGACTGGGAGAAACTTTAGAGTATGAATCTGGTCTGATTTTTTTTTTTCTTGTAGATAAATTGATATTCAGAGAGGGTCAGTGTATTTCCTAGGACTATCTAACTAGTTAGAACTAGAATCCATTATTCTAAAATTTGAATTCTGTACTCTATCACACAGCACAACTATATTTAAGCATTTCAGCATTCCAGGCTGAAATTTAATGTTGTGAGCATTGTGGAATACTTATTAGTGATTTAAAAGTAAGTTAAAGTAGCTGCAGTTTATTTATAAGATATGGGAACATGGCAATGGCTTGTGACTTTGACAAATACATCATCACCTCAGATGAACTAGCAGGGAGTCATTAACGTGAAAATGATGATCAGAAGGGGAAATGGGAGATTGTGATAAGGCCACCTGTGTTCTCAAGTACACACCCACCACCTGTGACTTAGGAGAAGGGGAAAGGAAGAGACACCATGTGCAATGTGAAATGTGTCTCTCACTCATCAATCAGTGTTTATCAGGACTGGAGGTTTTAGTAAGTGAACTGACTGCTTTCAATCTAGGCATGTCAGTAATTGCCATCGACCAAGTGCTCTGTCACACCTGCCTGCTTTTCTTTCTTTCTTTCATTACTTCATTACATATTGATTGACTTCTTGGGTTTTACAAGTTCATAAATCACCTTCTTTTAAGAGGCTTTTGGCTTTTGTGTGGGTAGACTGAGAGTACTGGGAAAGATTGATATTTGAATCGCTGTAACAGAGAACTTCACCTTCCCTCCTTGGGTTTTATATGCAAAAGTAAAACATCAAAAGACAGTATCATTATGATGTAACAGATTTTAAGACAGTGAAAACACCCTATAAAACCTTGCGGCACTAGCAGCCATCCTTCTTTGATTTGATGGGAGTTCTTGCAGTGCACATGAAGGCACCGCATGGACTTTATAACCAAGAAGAGGATTTAGTATTAATTATATAATGAGATGCCTCTCTTGTAAATAGTTACAGATATTATTACCTGATTGCAAGTCTATAATGCTGGAACAAGACAGTAGATTTTCTTCTGTCTGGTAGGGTCAATTTTATGTTGCCTATAGTTCATAATGCATGGGGATGCCTGTGATCTCTTCTGCTCCTAAAATGTTCTGATTGTATAAATCTTATGAATTGAAGTTCTGTCATTATTTTTATTTTAAAAGGTCCATTATTCTCTTTGGCATGGACAGCTTAAATTCTTGTTTTATAGATGAATCCTAAGCTATTCACTTCTTTATTGTTTATTGGTACAAAGATGTATATAAACTCTGCATGGATATTTTTCTATTTTTAGCACCACAGGGGTTTTGATTATAATATAAGCCAGTTATATGACGCTTTAAATTCATTTTTATAGGTAGATCATAAAACATTAATATATTTCTGGTTATGAATATAAATTGGTATACAAATACAGAAGGCATAGTTTTCTATTTTTTTTACATCCAAGCATTTTTTATTATATTATAAACTAGTTATAGTTACTTTTATGGACGGACCTATGCAGTTGTACAATAGTAACACCTTTTAAATAATAAGCCATTCAACTTTATAAGTTGGTCATCCACTATGAGAAATAAAAAAAATCATATTCCAGACCGACTTTAAAAACTGATTTAATTTGGAGATATTCAGTTATTCCTTTATGAATTAATTTCTGACAGCCAGTTTAATACATCAAAAGGGAAAAAGAAAGAAAAACTGCATTTGAGGTTGTCTAATTAGCAGAGCTGACTTCTGAAGCACTGTTAAACCCTTCCATGTGAGAAGTGGCTTATTCTGAAGGAACAGTGCTTTGGAAGAAAAAAAAAAAAAAACAATTGAGGCTAAAAAGGAGTCCTCTGGACTAATCTCTACTTATTCAGAGCCAATGCTGGTATTTTTTTCTGTGAGGAGGAGTCAAGAAGAGGACAGGCAATGTTCTGGAAATAGCAGTCATTTCTTCACAGAGTTTGCAAACAGAATTTATAGGCATAAGTGTGTCTTTTGCACCAGTTTAGTAAACTGACATCCACTCTCACAATGTTGCTACAGAAAGTCAAATCAATGAAGTGATGTGATAAAGATAGCCATATTTACTGTGGATCAATCAAATTCTACTGTACATGTGGTGTTTGCTTGAGACAGTTTTAGTAAATATACAGATCCAGAGAAATTCCCTTTAAACTAGAATTTTAAAAAATTCAAGGACTTCAGTAAAAATAAGCATCACTATTAGTTGAAAGCTGACAATACCTCAGATACTCTGCATGTTCTGTCTGCATAGCCTTATGCAAGCTTTATTACCTCTGAGCAGTTGCTGTCCTTCGTCTCCATGATGAGGACTCTGAGCCTGAAGGAGCCTAGCCCACTTGTTGATGGTTCTTCACAGAGATGAGGAACCTAAGTATGTTTGAGATGATTGTTTTCTTAAAAACTAGATATATCTTGCATATATCTAATTGTTTGTCATAATGTCTTTAGGAACATATAGAATATGACATTTAGACCAAAAAGCAGATACTTATTTCTTACAAATGATGACATTATGATATTGAAATTACCTCTTGATGATTTGATTATAGATTTTTCACAATCAGATATTTTTTCCATCCGACTTTCCTTACATGTTTCTTCTTCAGTGATATGCTTTTAGAATTCAAATTTGTTTCATTATTGATTGAGGTAGGAGTATAATTTTAGGAAGATAAAATCTGCTGAGGAAAAACTAATGAATTATATTTCATAATTATTGAATTTTGCATTAATTTATTGAATAAGCAACAAACTTGAATGCCTGGATTATACCAGTTTCTCAAATCAGCAGGAATTCATGGGGAATACCATAGACAAGGGTCTCCTGTCATGAAGCTTATAGTTTTTTTATAGAAAAACTGATACTAAATCAGCAGATATAATCTGCTGCATTTTTATTTACTATTTTGAATTTTTAAAGATCTGGAAAGGTCCTATGAAAATAAGTATATGTTGAAAGTTCTGTTATTTTACTTGGAAACCATATCTTCCTTTCTATTTTGCTTTGCTAAACTTATAAATTCTATACAAGTAACCTATTAATTATTTTAGAGATGTTTAGATTATCTGATATTCTTTTGTTGTTGTTTTATTTTATTTTATTATGGCACTGGAGATTGAGCCTAGGGGTGCTCTACCATTGAGCTACATCCCAGCCCTTTTTATGTTTTATTTTGAGACAGGGTCTTAATCAGTTGCTGAGGCTGGCCTCAAATTTGCTGTTGTTCTCAGTCTCCCAAGTAGCTACCATGCCCAGCTATGTTATTCTATTTTCAGCAGTTACCATTCCATGAGTTAGTAAGGCTTGAAGGGCTTTGAGCTGAACATAAATATGTGAAGGAATCAGAAGCTGTTTGTCTGGGTGGAGCTTCTACAGAGGAAACAAGGGGGTCAAGAACCACACATTTCAGAAGAAAAATGAAGTGTCAGAAAAGAGAATGCAGGAGATTAACTTAGCAACTTTGCCTAAGATTAGCTTTTTGTACAGTCCTTAGAATTGATAGCTCTTTCTAGTAAGTTATGTGTCTGCATAGGGACAGGGGCAGTGAAACAGACCAGATGAGTGAAGTCCCTTGGCATTTTTGTTTGTGACTGCCTAGACCACGCTAGCAAACTGTATTGCCTCAAAGTGACATGGTTAAACAGCTGCAGAGTTGTGAATAGAACCTCATGATCATTTCATAAAAATCCTATGTAAACGGTTCTTTGAAGTGACATCCAGGAGAGAATAGACTTCCTCTAAATCATGTCAGCTGAGAATGTTAAAGAATTTGCTTGGTTGCAAGCACTATATTGGAACCATACATCCTTTCTTTTTCACAGATATTTCTTGGTCCTGTTGACCTTAGTGATGACTTAACAGTGCTGGTGTGGCAGCTTCACAACCTGTGCTTCTCAAACCTGACTGTGCATCACAATCAGAGGACAGATTCCTACATTCCACTGTCTTAGGTCTCTTACTTATCAAGAATGATCAAGTAATTGCAGGTAAGCCTTCCTTCAATAGCAATAAGACTTTCTGAACACCCACCAGCACAACTGCTAGAAGGGCATCTCTTTCCTCCCCAAGGTACCTCCTCCCCTTTTACCATACATAACTTTGGGAAGGGAGGAGTGAGTGGTAAATATTTCTGTTGCTTTTTCCAGAGAGCTTGACTGTCCCTCAGACCACCATTAGAGCCTGAGTACCTCCGTTACTTCTAAAAGTATTGCTTTGCCTTCCCTTTACCACTGCTTTTGGCCTGAACCACTCTGCCTTTTGCAGGTGCCCTCACCTCTCCCGCATTGCCCAGGGAGCAGCTATTGATGGGTAACTTTTTTTTCCCCTGGGACACTTGGTGGGGGGCCTGGGCAGGACCTTCACAGGTTTGGCCTAGTTTTGTCTGTGGTGCTGATTCTCCCTCTCACTGTTGCTGACTGGACTGGAAAGTAGATGAACACCCACTTGTAGGAAGCAAAACTAGTCCATCACCCCTTGATAAATCCCTGCTTCCCCTTCCTCAGCTCTGAGGTGGCTTCTGCTTATTTTCTCTTACCAGTGCACTTTAAATTTGGTCTCTCCTCTTTCTGAAGGACTGTCTTTTGGTGGATCTGTCCTCCTGTTGGTATAAAAACATGTCACGCAAAGCAGTAACTTGGTGGTTATCAGCATTGCACTTTGTTCTTCTAGTAATTTTCTTATTGCCTTGATTTCTGCTGAGTTTTTCCTCTATTAACTCAGATTTGTGTTTTCATTTGCCAACGGCACCTCGGATGTATTTATTGGCTCTTTGGAAAAGAAACCAACTAGAAAACCTAATGATAATTATTCAGTACTTGGGATTTACAGAGAGCATTACTTCACAGTAATTCAGATTTCTTTTCATGAGTTGGATTTTTAATAGCAACTGGCTAAAATTACTTGATGTGTATTATCTCTACAACAGGAAGATCAATGTATCAGGTATCAAATCCTTAGGCAGGTGCACACTCTTCTCTTTTTTTTAAAAAAAAGGAGGAAAAATTTATTTTTAAATTTTTTTGTTAGCTTTTAATGTGAAGTATTGTTATTCTTAGTCAAAACTGTAACTGTGATTTAGCCATATTTTCTCTTCCAGTACTTTATAAAGAGGTGAATTTTAAGAAAGTCAGCCTTTCTGAGGTATTTGTTTATTGCAGACTCACCCACAATCAATGGTCCAGGATGAGAAAGGTTTCACTGTTATAGAACCTTTAGGCTAGAAGGGGTTGAATTTCCAGTCTTCTGGAAAAGATTTCCAGTCTTCTATTATTGATGAGTTTTGGGCTAAAAATATCACATTGTAAATTCCTGGATTACTCTGAGATTTAATTCATTAGGTTTTGGATACTTGAACTAATTCAAATTGGTTTTTAGTAATTCTCTGAACTTTTAAAGCAATAGCATCTATTCTTTACACTGAAATACTATACAGAAGCCTTGTTCTGAAGCAGATAGAAGCACAGTGTCTCTGTTTGCAGGGGTGGAAAGGTCTGTGTTCCAGGGCTGAGCTGAGAGTGCTTACGTTACTTCCTGTGTTTTCTACCTGGTGGACTATGCTTCTTGCAGAGAGATTGGAGGTGAAGGCAAAACAGAAACCCAGAAGTTCTGCCTTCTCTCTGTCATCTACTGAAACTATATAGCTTCTTCCATACTAAGGACTATGGTCTTCATTTCCAAGTATGGGCAAGGAGACAAGATTTAAGAAATATTGGTATCCTGAGATGTCTTGCAGAAGAATCCAAGACACAGAGATGTTTTGTTTTCTCCACCAGACTGTTAAGATAAAAACGTGTACCATGTATTGCAGAAAGCTTCTAAAAGATGAAGTATGATAAAAGAAGTTTCAAATAGCTTAACATCTTGCTGATTGATTGGGAATATTAACCCTGCCTATTGAGCATTGAAAAACAATAGGATGTTGTTATATATGAAATCTTTCAAATCATTAGGTAGGAGGAGCCTTAGATGAGTTCCAGACTAATATTGGATGCTATGCTATAGGATAGAGAATGACTTGAAATTTGGGGGCTGCTGAAAGCATTTCATGATACATCACCCTATTGAAACTGTATAGCTTTTCTAACTCCTAGAAGTCCATAGAAAGTGAGGGAGAGTTCGAAGGAAGGTTGGTCTTTGGAAACTTTACTGGAAGTAGTCTGGTATTAGTATTAATTTTTTAAATAAATTATCTGGCTGAGCATGGTGGTACTTGCCTATAATCATAGCAACTCAAAAGTTTGAGTCAGGAGGATCACAAGTTCAAGGCCAGCCTGGGCAACTTGGTGAGACCCTCTTTCTCAAAAACAAAATAATAATAATAATAATAATAAAAACTAGGGATGTGTGTTAAAGCTCATCTCATTTACCAGCCCAAAATTTAATTTTTTTAAAAATCAAACCTTCACTGAACAGTTCAACTGCGCAGGAATGAGGGATCAAAATGTTATAGAAGTAAATACAGTTTGCTTTCCTGTAAGTCATAGCTAATGGCCAGTGTCCCTAAACCTTCATCAAAGATCTAAGTTCCCTGATCTTCCAGACAAGGATTCTCCAGACCTCTGCTGTGTCCCTTTAGAGGCTCCCCCTGGAATTGTAGTCATGATCCTGATTGTATTTAATTACTTGCATATTTTTGAATTTCAAGTTTTAAAAGTTCAATTACTTGGGTAATTTTTTATTATACTTTTTAAAATTGCTCACTTGCCTGCAAATACCTTGTGAACATGTTATATATTATTGCATGTCTTTTTCATTATGAGATCCCCACTACATAGCACTGTACCTGCCATATAGTACAGAGTCAATTTTAAAAAGTATACTGAATAAATGAATGAAAAGTGAATGAATGGATCGATACTGAAACAACTACTCTTCTCTGTCTCTGTCAGTGTAGAGCAGCCATCCTGGCCACTTTAAATATCAAGGGGGAAATCTAATTGAGTAGTTAAGAACATATTGCCCTGAACTAAGTCTGACTGCCACTTTATAGCCACTGTGATGTTGGCAGTTGTCTTAACCTTTCTATACCTCAATGTCCTTTTCTGTAAAAAGGTGATAAGAATAATGCCTACCCTATAGAATTTTATGACGGTGAAATAGAGTCTGACACAAAGTGAGTATTCAACATTTGAGGGGAAGATATAAATGAATTAAGCTGCTCTAAAAAAAAGAAAGAAGAAATATCACTGTTGTCCATATTCCAGACCTTTGCTACTTAGTAATAGGGTCTTTGCTATTACAGCGATGACAGGAGTGAGTGAAACCAGAGGAAGAATTCATTGCCTAAATATTTGAAATGTGGAGGTGACATCTACCCCATTACAAAAGAGAAAATTAAGTAGAACTGAGAGTGTTAAATTCTACTGAAAATGCTCTTAACTTTGTGAAAAAATGTTCTACAAGGCATCAAAATCTACCAAATTTATCAAAATATTGAAATCTGACAATAGATCAACTTTATTGTTAAGTCTAAATGACAATGAATATCTTGGGCTCTGCTTTATGGAGTAGGACATGGAACTCCAGGAGGAGAATGGGCATGCAGTAGAGACCACCTGCTATAGTTTGGATATGTGGATGTTTGGATGTCATGTGCGAGACATTGCAAGAAGGTTCAGAGAAGAAATGATTGGGTTGTGAGAGCCTTAACTTAATTGATGAATTAATCACCCAATGGGATTAATTGAGTGGTAATATGAAGGCAGATGGGGTGTGGCTAAAGGAGGTGGGGCATTGGAAGGTGGCTTTTGGGTATATATTTGTTTTTGGCAAGTGAAGATCTCTCTCTCTCTCTACTTCCTGATCATCATGTGAGCCACTTTCTGGGCCAAATTCGTCCACCATGATGTTCTGCTTCACTTTGAGCCTCAGGCAATGGAATTGGCTGTCTTTGGACTGAGACCTCTGAAATGATGAGCTCCAATATAAACTTTTCCTCCTCTAACATTGTTCTGGTCGGGTATTTTAGTCACAGATGTGAAAAAACCTACTAAAACACTATGCTAAGAAGAGTTGAGAACATATTTAGTTTACACATAATATTAAATGCTCATGGTCTCCCTTGGCTTTAAATATTTGGAATGTATGGTCAAGGAGTTTATAAGAGCAAATTGTTTAGATCACACACACACACACACAAACACAGGTACATACACATACATACACTGCTTACTTGTAGAGTTTATAAGTCACTATGATCATAAGATAAAAGATGCCCTCCAAATTTAAGATCATTAATGTTATAAAAATAGATAAGTAAATATAAATAAGACAGGGAATTAGAAAATCAAAATGCAAAACCAAAAGAAAATGCGCGCATTATTTGGCATAACTGATTAAAGCCCTTTCTACATGTAAGGTGCTGTGATTCAATAAAGTTCATTAGTAATTTAAAACTGTGTATTGTCTTTAGTATTTACTCTGAGCTTTGGTGACATCATTTTGTATATATTGCATTAATTATATCAAAATTCTACGAGGTAGGTTTGTTATGCACATTTGTAGCTGAGAAACCAGAGGTTAGAGACATTAATTTGTCTGAGATTATGTAGCTAATAAATTGTATACCCAGAATATGAACCCAGATCTGCCCTGCTCCCTGTACTGTGTACTCTGAAGCTCAATTAGACTATAAATCAGATAATCTGAGCCCTTGGAAAGCCTGGATTCCCTGTAACACTAGCATCCAGTTCTATGTTATTGAGCAAACATCACTCTTCTTACTAGGTTGTTTGAGGATTTTAGGTTTCTGTAGACTGCTCTTGACCATCCTGGTGTTGGCTCAGAAAAATTCCAAATAAAATCCTTGTACCCTAGCTGAAAGAATGATAAAACCAAAAAAGAAATGCTTCAATGTTAAGATTTGTGGGAGGATAACTACTGGGAGGGTAATTCAGAAATGCATAAAAACCTAATGTGGTCTTTTCCATTTTTCCCTATGATTGTCTTACCCCTTTGAAAAAGGCACAGATTCTGTTTTTAATGGCTGTTTGCAATTTCAGCTCAGGTCTTGTTATAAAGTTTACATTTAAAGGTTTACAGTGGTACCAGATTCGGTCTAAATTTGAAAGTAGCTGTGGGGGAGATGACTTTAACATTTCCCCAGGGAAGTGGACTGGAAAATTGCTGGAGAGTGAACTGTAGGGAACAATCTTGAATTGGTCTCTTGGGTTAGACATAATTACCTAATGGATTTTCCATCTCTCAAAATTTTAGGAAGGAAAAAATTGCCTTAAAAAATAACAACAAAAATGTGAAACCGGCAACCTCTTCCATTTCTCTTCAGGACTATAAACTTCTGCCCTCCTGTGGAGCTTTTGAAGAATGGGTGTATATTGGGGTAAAAACAAGCCAGGGGAACACATGTGGGAGAGAACTTAGTTTGATGTGTGATCGAAAATGCGTGAATTATAGAGCTCCATTTCTCCTTTGTAAATCATCAATGAATTTTGAGATTCCTTTTTGTTCAAGATTGTTTTGGATATAGCTGGAACCATATTGTAATGAACAATATAGCATAATTATGGTTGAGCATTTTATTTTTCCATGGAATAAGAAGGTATTTGTTGATTCCTTTAACTGTTTTCATACCAGGGCTTTCTGGCCAGCAGGGCCTGTTTTGTAGTATATATTTTATATCATATTTTATATTCTATAGTTTTCACCCAAAATATTCACATCTGTATCCCCTCCTTGCTTGGAATTTTTTAGTGTCCAAGAATATTAAACCTAATAAATCCCAATACATTTTCTGTTTTAATGTGATTTATTATTATTCCGCTTACCCCAGGGATAAAAAAGTATCTACTTGTTCTCTTATTATACTTTTATCATTTGCTCTGGGAATAAGTATGCTCCAGTAGAGGGATTCATCCTCTATTATCCTAGGTGCATTCATTGAAAAAGTGTGCATGCTTGCTCTGTGCATAATGTATTACACTTGAGGTGGTCCTACAAATGAAACATCCTAACCCGTTGCTTTCTAGAGGGAGAGAAGCATGTCATTTTCAGGAGAAACTAAAACAGCAGGAGCCTTGAGAGATCAAAGGGCTATGAAATTCAGACCAGAGCGTGGTCACCCTGGCTTCAAGGACCCAGAGAGACCATGTGAATTAGTTATAGTCTTGATCAGACTAAGAAGTAGTGGTCAAACTGGGTTTGATGGCATGAGCAGAGGCCCAGGGCTGGGAAATGCAGTAGGAAGAGACTGCATGGTTTCATTTGATTGGAGTTCTAGTTGTGTGGAAGACAGATGTGGGAGAGAATATTGGTGCTGGATTTTGAGGAAGGCTGGATATCAGGAAGGAAGCTTGAATTTTATTCACTTCGCAGTGCATCATTGTGGACCACTGATTATTGTAGAATTGTCTGGAGGAAGCATGCACAGTGAGTTGGAGGGACCTGGGAGCACAGAAAGACAATATGCCATAGAGGCAGGTGAATTAAGGTGAATGGTAATAACTGATGATCCTCAAGCAGGTGGAATGGACATGAGGACAGAGACCAAGGACTATGGAGGGAGAGTCAACAACGTAACTACTGTTTTCATATGGAAGAAAAAAGATGAAGGATTAGAGGTTATAAGACAAGGAGAGAGTTGGTGGCATTAACAGAATTAGGTGACAAAGGAGGTGGTGTGTGTGTGTGTGTGTGTGTGTGTGTGTGTGTGTGTGTATTTAGCTGGATTGTTTGTGCAGAAAAGAACTGTGGCCAGGCTGGTGTCCTGTCCAATCATAATCTGACACATCCTTAGCACCATAATCCTGGAGAAACTGTTTTTTAGCATGCATGAAATATATTTTAAACCCTTAGATTCATTATTCCAAATATTACTTATTTAAGAGAATAGAGAATGGAATGGTTCAAGTAGTTCTCAGAAAGTAAGAAATAGGAAGAACAGGAAATACGAAGTGGAAATAGATCCATTTTTTTTTCCTCCTGCAAAAGATTTAGACTCTTGACATTTAAAACGGAAAAGCACAATTTGAATGAATGATGGAAAAGTATGTTAATTAGTTGGTGAGGAAACAGAAGATTTCCTCTTGACACTTAAGAGGGCAATAATTTGGGGCAGCACCTATACTGGCCACATTTATAATTAAGGCCAATAGTGCAATTGTTAATAAATAGGAAATGTGCTGAAATTTCCAGAGATCACACTAATAGATTTTCAGTGACTTTTGCAAGCTAAAATGGGGAGCTGTGCTTTCAGGGTCCTGTCTTTTCTTGCTATATGGTAGATACTACAAGAAGAGTTCCACTTTGGGGAGGTGGTACAGATATATATTTAGACTCAGAACTTAGAACTTCAGAAAGGACTGAAATCCTTCTCTACGTCTAAAAACTTGTAAATAATTGTATGACTTCTAAGCTACTTGAAATGTTGAGTTGCAATGAATTGGAAGGGAATGGGGGACCTGCCATTGAAAACAGATGGATTGAACTTTGCTAAATGCCAGAGGGGATCTAAATGACCTCCCCAGTGTTTAAAAGAGACAGTTATCAACCTGCTTTTATGTCTTCCTTTTGGTGTTTTTCATGTAAGAGGTGGAGAACAGAAGATGTGGTGGGGGTGTTTTTAAGATGAGATTGGAGTTTGCCCTCAAGTCTTTCAAAGATGAGACAGTTTTACTTACCAGGGAGAGGATCTATTACACCCTGAGCAGCTGCTATTTTTGAGGCAGGAAAGTGAAGCTGGAGAGCTTTGTACAGCTGTCATGCAGAATTCTAAGCACCCATTTGATAAAACCTGTCAGTGTGACCTGTTTCTCGGGCAGAGGCAGCCGATGGTTGTTGCCTCTTTCCCCTCTAGTCCTCTTTCGTCAGTTTTGTTTTTATTTTCCCTTAGGTATGTGCCAGATTTAGCATCTTAGAAGTGGTGTGTGTGTGTGTGTGTGTGTGTGTGTGTGTGTGTGTGTATGTATGTGTGTGTATGTTAGGAGTATTCATTTATATGATGGAACTCAGACTCCTATTTGTCTTCCAGGACACATATTCAAAAACATTTTTGACCCAAGGCTCTCAAAAGTTTACCCTGTAGGGAAAAGAAAGAGTAAAAATCCTTATCAGCTTTCTTATTTGCTTATAAAAGTGGTAAGGCATGAAATTGAAACAGATGGCATAAAATAACTAGATTTATCTTTCTTAGTTGAAGTTTGCTAACAATTTCTTTAACATCTTTCTAAACTCTCACTTTCAGTAGTCTTCAAGGGCCTTTAAAGCCCTATGGATACATGCACAAGTGTTAACCAGTCCTCAAGCAGGTGTGTTACAGGAAGTGTGTCTCAGACTAATTCAAGGCCCATGATCTAGAACAGGAAGCCTATTTTATGTATCTATAATAAATAGATTGTAAAGTTAATACATCACCTGGTCCCTTGTCTACCCTGAAGTTGACACAGTGTAGTTACTATCTTATGTTATACCCAAGGGGATATGTGTTTTCATGGCCTCTCTTTGATAAGTTAATATGGACTTTATAACATCCTTAGGTAGAAGAGTTGAGACAATTTTCAGAATTGCAAGCTGACTGTGTATGCCAACACATAGGACATCAGATAGACAGCAAAATAACTTAAGTAATGGGTATCCTGTTCAGTTTTTGTCTGCAGATATTAAACAGTTTGAATAGCTGGGGAAAAATTGTTATATCATTATCTGTGGGTAGTGTGGTGATAGTTTATTATACGGCAGAGTTACTGAAAGAGAAAGAGCTGTATCATTATTCATATTTAAAAATGCTGTGACAATGTACTACTTCAGATGAGTGTTGTTCCCATAAATCATCTCAAATCTCTGTACTCAGGGGATTTTTGAAAAGATAGTATTTTCAGAGACAAAATTATTTCAATTTCTTCATGGAAAGAATTTTAGAATGTAAGGAGGAATTTGTCCAAGCAAGAAAGCCATTTTTTTGTGTGTCTGTGTTCACATCATTAAATAGAAAAGGTATAAGGAATACATCAAGTTTAAATATATCTTAAAGTATTTCTTCCCAGCCTGGGGCCTCAGACCTCCAAGTAATTAGAATGTGTGACTGACATGAATTATTAGTAGTCTGAATCAAGTAAAACTAGATTCCCTCCACTTTGGAGTATCAAAAGGGCCTCTTAAAAAGGGCTGGGAACTGTACTCAGTAGTATGGACAGTATTCTCTCTTTGTCTTTTTATTTATGGAATTTGTGTACTAAAAATATTACCATTTGATATTTCAGCCCATTTCAGAATAACACAACAAAATTACAGTCACCAATTGAGCTCAGTGCAGTACAACATTCAACCTAATGGCCTTGGAACTTCCAAAGCTTTGTATTATTCCTACCCCTCGGTGGCTATGTGACTTATATATTAATACTTGATGGTTCAGAAGATTTCTTTTTTAAATCAGAATAATGCTGCAAATAATGCTGCAACTAAGAGTTATGTCAAATGTGCTTTGAGACTTCAAATTAATTCTTTGACCTACCCATCATAAATAGTTGGATAGCAAGGAATTTTAGCCATTCCTTTTATTAAGGATTCCTCAAATTCATGTCTTCTACTCAATTATCTCATTTAACTTATGATAACTTCTTTTCCCTGCATTTCAGGTGTTTTTATTCCTATGTTGTTTTATTTACATATATATGAGAGTATGCATATATATGTAATACACACACACACACACACACACACACACACACACATATATATATATATTTGTATAAACAGAGTCCAACTAGCAATTGCAATTTTGTGCTATTCTGAGGGGGGCTGAGCTGATGTGTTATATATATATATA
Organism: Callospermophilus lateralis; assembly: GCF_048772815.1. Classification (NCBI taxonomy): domain Eukaryota; kingdom Metazoa; phylum Chordata; class Mammalia; order Rodentia; family Sciuridae; genus Callospermophilus; species Callospermophilus lateralis. The sequence goes on along the minus strand of NC_135306.1, from coordinate 132,832,388 downwards.
TATATATATATATATATATATATATATATATATATGCTTTTAAATATATACATGTATATCTAAACAAAATAATATGGGAATAAAAACTATGGGGAAATATTATATATAAACACACACACACACACACACATATATATACACATATGTGTGTATATATATATATATACACACATATATATAAAGAGGGAAATAGAGGGACACAGAGAGGGAGAATAGATGCAGGTACAAGCACACATAGCTTTTAATATATGCATAGGTTATGTCTCTAGAAGAATAAATAGGTCTGGATATTATTTTGCTTCCATATGACCTAAAAAGCTTTAACAAAGCCTACCATGTTAGATTAGTTTTCACTTTCCATGGTTGAGTCTGGAAAGATGGAATAGTGGCAAGAACCCCTTAAGAAGTTAGCGATTAATTGGAAATTCTGTTGACTAGGTCATGAAGTAGATTAAGACCTCTTCATCTGTCCTTGACTGGTGATGCTCATGTGTGGATTTAATAGCCTTCAGAATTCTTCATCTTTCCTTCTCCTGTATTTTTTTAAATAAGTAACTGTCTCTTTCTAAAAGGGATTTGAAAGCATGTACATTTGAAACAATGGGTCCCACTATTATGTATAATTGCAATACGCCAATAAAAAGTTTAAAATTCAATTATATATAATTTTATATATAAAATTTTTATAAAAATTTTGAAAATTAAATATAAGGTTGAATGGATCTTTTGAGGACTGGATAGAAAGAACAAGTATATACCCTCCCTTATCAAATTCAAGAAGTTGCTTGGAATATCAGGCTCTTTTCATCTTCTCAGAATTGGAGAACCAATCTTGAACTATTACAATATATTTATACAGGAACCTTGGCTTGTCCTTCTTTTCTCAGAAAAGTGTGTCAGACTTTTAAGTGATATATCCAAAGTCTTGGGGAATTAAACAAAATCATTTCCTCCTCCAATGGAATTTTGCCAGATCTTTACGAAATAGGGCAGAATGGGAAATATATTTAATAATTCAAAAATATAGAAAATGAATCAAAACAAGTTTTATTTTCATAATTATCTGGGAATTCAGTTCATGTTCTTTTTAAAAAAACTAGAAGATAGCATATGGTACTGGGATAAGAGCAGGGCTAGAAAACATTCCCAGAAAGAGGAATGGAATGCAGAGTGCACACATTTGAGTCAGCAGCACCTGGTCCAAATGTAAATGGTTGCAAGTTCTTCTGAAGGATTGTTGTTGGTGCTGTCACAGGAGTGAAAAAAGCAATTACACTCTTCGAGGAGGCCACCAGACTCTTCTGAAGGGCTTCTTTAGCACTGTTGCGCACAATCATCTTTTTTTCTTGATTTCCCTTCTTTATTTTTCCTCTCTTTGTAGCTAGGTATTAAGCCCCACAATGTTTATTCTATACTTTGAATGTTGAGCACATCCACTTGGGCATCCTCAGCAACTTTTCCCCGCACTGTGCAGAGCCCTGTGCTGAAGAGCTGACCCTCTGTGGGGTTGAACATCTCTGTGCTAACTCAGCCTGTTAACTGCCATTGAAAACCCATGGATTGAACTCTGCTAAATGCCAGAGGGGGTCTAAATGACCTCCTTAGTGTTTAGAAGAGACAGTTATCAACCTGCTTTCATGTCTTCTGTGCACCATGATTCTTATGGTCCCATCCAACATTTCATTTTTCAATTCATGTAACCTGGTTTTCCTCAGGATGGGTGTGTACTATCCCAGTTTGGAATCATACATGCAGTGTTTGCCCTTATGTCACAATTTATAGTTGTAAATTGGAAATTTATATCTTAAAAAATATTTCATATTAGTGTGATGGGAACAAGAATTGTATCTGTGTTTGATGCAGATTTTAAAGGTTTGTGAAGAGTTGTTCATCCTACTTCTGAAATTTCCTTTCTGATGTGAATGCCTAAGATCTGAAGATTGGATTTTCTGAGTAAAATTGCATTTATTTTCTACACTGTTGTTTTATAGTAAATGTAGCATTTGAACATAGGTATAACTTTAGCTTAATTCTAAATGCTTAAAAGTGAACTAAGAAATATTCTTCCAATATATTGTCTGCCAGTGTTGATCATATCCTACTTTGTATTTCATTTAAACTTACCTTTTTAAAATTGTGGTTTCTTTCTGTAGCTACATTTATAGGACTCCCAACATTAGGGACCTATCTGTGTTTGATATTCACTTTTAGGACAAATGAAAGCAGATATATATTGAACTACTCCTGAGTTGGAGTCAATCTGCAAGAGACACAGTGCACAAGGAAGAAGTGCTACCAGGTGGATGTCATTACCCTAATTTTACTGACAGAGAAAGTGATTAGTAGTGAGGTAACTTACCCATAGCCTGTCTTTATGTTTGAGCTCTTGGCCACTCACTGCCATGCAGCAGTCTCATTTGAACTCTGTTTAGCCTCTTCTACCTTGTGCTTTCTAGATAATATGCTGTTGACCTTGGATACTTTAATGATAGAAATGAAAAACAATAGGACAAGCCAAAGAACATTGGCCACAATTGCTGGTGCTTACTTCATATTTGTGTGCAGAACACTGTGAGCCTAAATTCTGAACTGTGTTTCCTTGTTGCACACTTCTCAGGGGAGCAGAGTTTGCTTCACTGCCTTGGTTCCCACAAATGAAAAACAGAACATGAATAGTTATCTAGAGTGCAAATGAAATATGTATTGAAGTGGTTAAATGGTAGAAACCAGTCTTGGGTGGTTTTAAGGACATTAAATCATCTCTGTCCCTTTGCCTGAAACTATGCATTTAGAAGGAGGTGAACCAGTAATTCTAAATGACCACTGTCACATACCATACACTTACTATGGGTGAAATGAGGTTCCTATTACCATGAAAATAGTTTCGTTTTCTCCTTTTTGGAGTATAAACACACATAGACCGAATATAGTTCAAGTTTGCATTTCACATTTATCTTTTCTAAGTTCATTCTACAAAGACAAGGACAGGAGGGAAACACTAGCCATGTATCCTTAGTGTTATTCTATTGGCTTTCTTACACCCAGCTCTTTGAGGATGTCCTGGAACTTAGTTGTCACTAGATGATGCTGGTAACTTTCCTTAAGGACAGTCATGGTGAGAGATTAGATGTCTTTCTTCTTTAGTGTTGCCATTCAAAGATTGACACATTTATTTCAACTTGGATTTGAAATCTACATCTCGTTGGCAAAGAGGATTCCAAGTAAGTTACTCCTTTAGAGTGTAAGGATGTAATTCTGTGACTATCCCTGGCACTCAGGGAAAACAAGATAAAAGGAAGAAGAAGAAATGAATTCTAGGCCAAGTGTCTAGTCATCGCCATGGCTCCCTGGAGTTTTTTATGCTGAGGTGTCCTTTGCAACTTACTGCATGAGTTAGGAGGACTACTGAAGAATCAGCTGTAGATGGTCCCACTACTTCTTAAGGGATTGGAGTTCTATATTATTTGAAAGACAAAAAAGGAAATTATTATTGCCTATGCTTGGCTACATTAACAACAAAAATTGTTGAGGAGATTAAAAAGAAAGAACAAAATTTGGCTGCCTTTTCCCACTGTACTCCACTGTACTCCCTTCTCTGTTTTGCTTCTCCTTCTTCCACCCTCAAATATCAAATGAATGCCAGGCGCTGTACTGGTACCTGTAAATATTTTGTGAATGGAGCAGACCTCTTTTTCTGTCTTCACAGAGTCCCAGTCTCATGGGGAAGACAGATGAATGAACAAGAAATCACAATATGGTATTCATAGTCTCTGAGAAAATTCTAGTGCTGGGGAAGATACTTAGGTTGGGTGTCCCAGATCATTAGAGCTGCTTTAACACATGCCATCAAACAAAGTAGCCTGTAAACAACAGAAGTTTATTTATTTACTTTTCATGGTTCTGAAGGCTGAGAAATCCAAGTTCAACACACTGGCAGATTTGGTATCTGGTAAGATCCTATTTTCTGGATCATACATGGCACCTTATGGCTGTGACCTCACATGGGACCTCTTTCAGAAAGACAACTGTTCACACCCATAAGGGTTTTGCCTTTGGAGTTTAGGTATCAGCCTTTGAATGTGGAGGACACAAATCTTCAGACTATAGCAATGGGGAAAGGGCAGGAGACCCCAGGTTTCTTTTCTCCTTCTCTGCATTCTTTCTTTCTCTTTTTCCTCCATCTCTCCTGTTATTTGAACTAAACTTCAGCACTTGTCCCAACTGAAATTATGGCTTCAATAACTACTTTTTGTTATTAAGCATAAGATATAATTTGTAATACTTTCCTCCAAGTCTTGAACTTAGAAGATTTATCTCCATTATAAATGCTTCTTTTAGAGGCATGTCCACTAGTTTTTCATTAAGAGAAAGGGGTAATAAATAAGCCACATTTCTTTTCAGCATTTGTCGAGGTAGCTCTCTGAGCAATTCATGCTGTTTATTTCATTCTCTGGTTAGAGAAACTGGCCTCACTAAGAAAAATAATGTCCAAATACCCTTGAAACTATATTTTCTCTTTAGTATGGGCAGGACCTAAAGAAGTGTCTTAAGGACTGAAATGCTATTTATTCCATGTTTGACACGTACAAATCCTCCTTGATAAAATGTCATTAGGGAGGCATATTGAGCTGTGTGGCCTCAGCTGATAGGTACTTTTCAGCTTTTATCACTGTCTGTGTTGGAAAATTAAGTGTGATCAAGGGTGCTTTCATTCCTTTATTAACTCTAGTGGGCATATTTTATATTAAGAAATTCAGTACAACATTTTGCCTTGGAGAAATGTGTATCCCTTTCTGCTCTAACAGCCTCAGCCTTCCCAGTCTGGAGTGCTGAAGGCTTGGAAAGGCCTTATGCCTGCTCCCTGGTTGAAAGCTGTCTGCTCAGGACGACAGCAATTGTTTTCAGAGACTCAATTCGTTTATAGTTCTGTTTTGCTGAAAGAAAATATCTTCCAGTTGTAGGGGTGGTGACCATTTGCCAGAAGTTTTATAGAAATGCCAGCTGAAATTTGGGGTGTGCTTTCCGGGTGTCTTGTGCTGATTCCACCTGACGACATTCATTCTCTGTGATTCATGCTCCATAATTCTCAGTTAACTCTGGCACATCATCCGTGGAGTTACATTCCGTGAGCAAATGGCCCATTAGCATGTGTCTGTGTGCCGCCCTGCGCTCATATAAATCTTCTGAAGAACTCTGGACTTAGCCCCTGTTCCTGCCTAGCGTGCAGAGGCATGGAAGGCTGGCCTGACACTGCCTTGCCTGTCCCATGGCCACAGAAGCTCCCTAAATTCCCACCCTGTCAACTTTTGTACCAGCACATTCATTGAAAGTATTCACTGGAAAAGATATCAGCTTGACATTTGGGAATTTTATCATATTCTTATTCAGGAAAGAAAAAAAAGGGGATAGAGAATTCTTATTGATCTGTATGTGCCTGCACTTGTAAAAGATTAAAATATTGTAAAGACTGATATTGTGAGCACATTCTTTCTTGTTCTTGAAGAATTTCTATGTGGAAATCCCCAGCCAGGAATCTAATTAGTTCAAATTAGTTAACGTTAAGGATAAGAAGAGAGTGATAGGTGTTTCCAATGGGGACAAGGAGTGAGAAAGCACAGCAGCCTGGACAGGGCACAGATGTTGGTAGAGGTTCTTGGATCAAGAACAGCAGCTTGGGAACAATTGCTTTTAGGAAGGAACCAGCCACAGTGGGTGATGGTAAGTGATCCCAAAGAAACAGAGATACCAATTAGACCTCTCACCTCCTGTGTGTGTGATTTAGCCTCTGATTAAGATGCTTAAATATGGTTTTATCTAGAAGTATATTAAAGGCACTTAAAAAGAAATCTTTAATTCTGACAGTTCTCATCAGAAGCTATTGATTAACGTTATTTATTTACAAAGACTCCTTTTTTTAGGCTAACACCCTGAAATCCTTGAGTAGTCCAAATCTGTGAAATTTTTTTGTGGGACTGCATAAGGTTGTACCCCCTGAAGGATGACATGTATGAACATGTGCTCATTGGAACTCAGAGATTGGTTCCTCATTCATTTCCTTATGCAGGCAATTAGATTATTGAAAACTCAGGTTCTGCAAATTTCAGAGTACATTGTTAGCATTATTGTTTCTTTTTGTGTGTGTGTGTGGTGCTGGGGATTGAAGCATTATTGTCTTTTAAGATATATAGGGAATTTAGCTCTAAGTCCCTCCTTTAAAAAGTAAACAAAATCAATTTATCCCATCAGAGATAATAGGGAAAGGAAAACAAAGACTGGTTCCAACTTTGTATTAGTAATCACTGTCATTACATTATTTCATTTAACATAACCTTGACACACAGCTTAATTATCCTCATTTCACTTATGGGGAAACTTGATTCTCAGAGAGGCTGAGGAGCTCACCCAGGGAAACACAGAAAAAGGCAGAGATGGATTTTAAATTTACAGCTATCAAGGCGGCTGATGCCTGTATTTTTTTCCACTGCCCATTAGTAAAGCCAATGAACTAGTTGGTGACAAAGAGAATGGGCTAGGTCCTAGGGCCTTAACTCTCTTAAATAACTCTCTATTATTTCCACATATTATTGTACTTAATTTAGAAACATTTGAACATGCATGCCTATTGTAAATAAAATTAATATTAATATAGAATCCTATTCTTAATTTTTAAAAAGTAAAAACTTACTTGAGGCTATCATATCAAAATCCATCCCCTCTCATTCTTTTTAATATTTGGCTCTTTGTATAAAAGTTAATTGAGGTCTCAGACGCATCACTAACTTAATTTTAATCTCTAGCACTCTTCTGTATTTATTTCTTTTCCGTTCAGATGATAAGTATGCATTTGTGGTTACCCTGATTAATGTTTTACACATTTCTCCAGGCACTCATGGAGAATTGACTAAAATATAAGTTACCCTTGGCTTCAGAAAACTTCTGATTGGCATTTAGAACCATGCACAAAATATACCCCTTAGTAAGCAATGTTCCACTTACAATTTTTCTTCCATTTAAGGAAGGAAGAGGAAGAGGAGTCATTTTCATAGCAGATTTTGATTACAGTAAAGCTAGACCATGATTTGAAATTTTTTTTCTATTTCAGTTTTTTACCTGGCATAGGAAGAATTAAAAAATAGATGTATTCAGGTGTTTTTTACATGATGAGCTGGAATGGAATGCAGAATCAGCTCCCCCCCCCCTTCATCTCAGAGCAAAAATATCACCATATCTTAAATTGCCTTGGGTCAGAACACTCTTTGTTGAATTATTCAACAGTTTGAACTGGTAGAATTAGAGGATTCATTAGACTGAAGGTCAAAAGTTAAGTTAAAAACATTTCCTTATAGTTATGATATGACTCATAATGTTGACAGTCCAGAAAGGCTGCTGGAGCTGAGAGATGTGTGGTCTTAATGAGCTAGAAACTCTTTGGCCTGGCCATTTAGCCCCCCAACTACTCAGGAGTGCCCTGAACTCAAATCATGTAGGTCTGTGTTCAGACGTGCAAGCAACTATGCAAGTACGATGTCCTCTGATTCTTTTCACAAAAAGTTGAGAGTCAGAATTATCCCATTGATATATTTGAATTTTCTTGGTTTTTACTGACATTTCATGAAAGAATGAACCTGGCTTACAGAGTTCGAGCAAACAGAATATTTCTTTTCTTCAATTGATCTTTAAGTTACTTGTTGGAAGAGGCTTGACTTGAAGTTGTAAAATGGAAACTATATGAAAAAGATTTCTCATTAGAAGTGATGGCAAAAGAAACGATAATAATAATATTGTGCATGTTCAGAGCACCAAGCTCTCTTGGGCCATAAGATATTTACCCATCTTTTTTCCAATAGAGTTGTATGTATAGAGCACTTAGTATTAATTATCACCACTTTAGACACGGGGGACATGGTTTGCAATCTCCACACCTCACCCCTCTTCCCATTTGGCACCTTACTTGAAGCACTGGCCCAGGGAATTGTCCTACATGACATCCTTTGGTGCCACCCCAGATTTCTTTCTCTTACTGTGTGTTGAAGCTCACTTCTATTAATATACATTAAGTTGTTGGTTTGGATGCTTCAGAAATAACTTGTGGTGAAGCCATATGTGGAATGAGATTCTGACCTTGGCTGTGGCCCTTGTCCTCGCCAGGTGATTGGTGACATCTTGTGGATTTGAAATGTAAGATTCCAAGCTGCCAGGGGGTGATAACTCTGAACATCATTTGGTAAATATGACCACTTTCAGTTTTCAGAATACATTGCCTCCTGGGCTTCAAATATATTACCCTACCATGGTTTTCCTCTATCTCACTGGCCTGTCCTGCTTGATCTGCTTTATTGACCTTCCTACCAAACTCAAGTGTTTCAAAGTCTGAACTCAGGCCCTCCTCTTATCTCTACTATCCCCTACACCTCTAGGGAGGTTGTCTAGTCTACTGGTTCTAAGAACTTTCCTACATTTTTATACGTAACTGAACTCTCTTGAATACCTAAGGGACATCTACAAATATGGTGGAAGAAAACTTATTTTTCCCACCATGACCCTGAATCTGCTTTCATTTGAGTCTTTCCAGTCTTTGTAAATAGTACCACTCTTCAACTAATTTCTTAAGCCCCAATTCAGAAGTCATCCTTGATTCCTCTCTCCCTTATTTCCCATGTCCAATCCATTAGCAAATTCTATCTGTTTTTACTTTCAAAATATATCCAAATGTATGATATGTCAAGATCATTGTATTATCTTGAACAACTAATAAAAAAAAATGTATCCCAAACCAGAATACTCCCCACCATCTTTACTGTTCCCACTGTGTTCAGGCTCTCCCCCAGATACTCCTGCAGGAGCCTCTGCTCCTTACCTCCAGTCCTGCCCTGCAATGGTCCATCCTCCACGCTGAGCCAGGATGTTCATCTGACCAGATCTCTGACAGTTTACTTAAAACCTGCCAGTGGCTTCTGTTGGAGAGTATAACAGATTCCATGCCATAACCTCAAGGTTCCTTCCTACTCTGATTTTATCTTCCTCTGCCGAGCTCCTGGTATTGGGTGCCACACTAACTTTGTCTGCATCTTGAATCTCTCAAATGTTCCTGCCTTGCCACCTCTATCTCTGCTGCTCTTCTGCTTCCTGTTCCTCCCAGGTTTACTCTGCTGTTCTGTCCTCACTGGTGTCTAGACTGCTTCCTCCCAGCAGCCATTCCTGACCACCCTGGCTAAAACAGTTTCTCCTCTGTCACTCTGTTAGGATGATCCTCTATCACTCTCTTCATTGCACATTTTAGTGCTTAAAATGATCTGTGTTTGTATTCTGCTCTCGGCCTCCCACTACAAGAACTTAAGTTTCTTGAGGAAAGGGAATCTGTCTGCCTGCTTTACTGCTCTACTCCCCAGTTCTCAGAGGGGTGCTTAGTACATAGTAGCTCTTCAATAAATACTGGTTGACTGACTGATATTTAACACTCAGCATTTTTCTCTTCATTTCTGTAGCCCTTTTGATTTATCCTTTGAAGAAAGATAACGATTTCCTTTGATATGCTGGACTGAGTAAATTGGGTTTGCCCCATTCATCTGAAGAAATTATGCTGCCAGATCCCATAAATCTTTTTAATGTAAGTTGGCTTTTTCTGCCATCCTCTAAGTTCTCACTCTGGGATAGGATTTATTTTATGTTGCAAAACTGTTGTCCCATTTTTAAACTGGTGTGTGACAACTTTTGGAAGTTGACTATACTGATTCCTTTCACTTCTGTCATGGATTGGGACTTGTTGGCTATGAGACTGCTTCTTTTTCTGATGGCTGTAAAAGAATTTAGACCAACTCTCCTAAGCAGTCTTTGTCTTCCATCTCATTTTTTCTGAATTGCAGAAGAAAAAAAAATCTCTGGTTTATGCATTGAAGAGCTCTCTTTTTTATATTTTTTCTAAAGTCCTTATATCAGATGTGGACATGATGATGGGAAGAAGCAATGAAGCCCCTGTAAGTGACTGGAGGGAAATTGAGGGGGTCCCATATTCACTGTATCATGTGACTGTGGGAGTCTCCTCTGGCTGGAAACCAAGCAGGGAAGAAATCTACTGTGGAATACAGAGTAGGCTTTGCCAACCTTCTGGTTAAGGATTCTCTATCGTAATATAAACCTTGCATTCCTATAACCACTTTTGAGTTCCTGAGTCGTTTTATGAGTTACTGAGTAGTTGTGATGATGGGAATTTGGATGGGATGTTTGAGAAGATGAATGAGATGAATTGTATGCTCAGGAAGCTCCTAATTAATAAATACAAAAATAACCAACATAAAAGACAGAATATGATTTGAACCATAACATAGAAAAAAGCAAGATGCAATGGATGTTTAAATGGGGGAGGGGGACTCCTATGTAGGTTGGAGGTAGAATGCAAGAGAATGAAGAGGGAAAGTGGCATAGGAGAGGGGCCACTTGAAGAGGACACGTGGCATGGGTTGGGGCAGCCCAGAGGAAAGGTTTCACAAATAAACAAAATGTTAAGGAAGGATATCCTCAGGTATCCCTCCTGTGGGTTGTTGTTTAAGACCTTGGAACACACCATTAAAGAAATAATTGCCAAGGAAGTGTGCTAGACTTTTTGCAAAAGTAAGATCTGATGAGCCAAATAGAATGTTCATCTGCAGAGCTGCTATCCAGCTGACAGATGGAGACCTGGCCCTGAGCCCTGCCCAGTGTTGTGTCTGTCAGCAGGGAAGCAGGGGAAGCCCCACCCATGGCCCCTGAGGGCTGGGTTTCCCACAATCAGATTTTCTTATAACTCCTTGCACTCTTTTCCATAACTGGCAACCCTCCCCAACCACTACTTACCTCCTATTTTTTCCTTAAATCTTCTATTTTGCTTAAATAAATCTGATCCTATCCTAAACAATAGTATCTTTAAAATCACAAGTCTGATGTACCAGTTGTCTGTGTTCCAAAACTGTAAACCCACTGCATTAGTTTCATCTATTATATATAATGATGCCAAACTGTTTATAGAGAACTTGTATATTTTGCGTTTAAAATCATTTTAGCTTTTGGAGAGAAATAAAATAAATTCTTCAGCCTCTTTGTAGCAGTCCAATTAAGTCCTTCCCCTTCGTCTCCTCCCTTTCTGATTGCCCTCCCCTTCCACAGTCTGTAACATTCTGAGCCTGCAGGGATTGTAGAGGACATAATAAAAAAAGATCTTAGTATTTTAGGATTTGAAGTGCAGTGAAAGGAAATTACTGACACACTGAATCGCCATTTAATGGGAGATGGTGATATCGATCTGGTAATGTTTCCTGCAGCCCTAGTTGTAATAACTGTATAATATCACACACTTTATCAAAATAATTTAAAAGCCGGCAAATGAAGTTGTTATGGAGCCTCTGAGTAAAATGAAATGAAAGTCAGAGGGTCTAGAAGATGGTGAGGGAGGAACAGAAAGGCCTGTAGGACTACATTTTAAGACTATGAAGCTCTGGGTGAGAACAGATTTCTGAGGGTTAAGTTGATGTCTACATGGGGCTGAATCTCTTGGACACTGATATTTTTCAGAGTGTACAAAATGATGCCCTCATCTCCTCATTTCCTTTAGTCATTTTTCTTAATGGATCTAAGTTAGCATGTGAATTTGCTAGACTTGTAGAATTTGATTATTAGAACACTTCTGGTATTACAAAGAGATTTTTCGAGGAGTGTGTTATTAGCAGGTTGCAAGCCAAGTGCAGAACTCAACACATTGTTTTTTATAGCCCATAAAGAAATGGGTGGTCTTACCAAAAATTTAATGAAATTGTGATGGACTTCTTCAGCTTCTTTATTAAAAAATTAGGTTTTAATATTCCTGGAACACTATTATTTTAATCAGCTTGTGCTCTGATTATCCTTCATAGGTACTAACATTTTTGAATTTTGAAATTTCTGCAGTATAATTTCTACATTGTTTTCTTTGCATGCATGATCTAGAACATGACTACATAGACATGATTGAGCTTAATTGAGGAAGATTCCTCTTTTGTTTAGGAAATAAACAGGTATTCTTTTATTACTATAATACCATAAAGTTTACTCTAAAGCCTTTTGGATTTTGTTCTCCAATTAAATATTTCTAATAACTTGGAGTTATTAGATTTCTAATAACTAATAATTTGATTTCATATGAGTGACAAAGGGGGTTTTCTAAGAAATTAAATAGAACAAATTAATTTCAATGTTGGGTAAATTTGGAGACCCAGGTTTTTCTTAGCATTTTAAAAACATTAATTTACTTGACTACTCAGGCTTATTCTCAAATCTCATTCTCTGTAACTGTGATATTCCAATTGTAAGACATTCTTTTACAATTAAACAATTTGAGATTTCCTCTAGGAAACATTTTGGCCAAGAGCATAAACCTTAAAGACTTGTTACCTACTAAGAGACTTTCTATAATATTGTATTTCTGTGTTTCCTTTACCAGTCTAAGGAGATAAATGGAATATTTTGATCTTAAAATCATTTAATAGTCTTCATTTGGCCATTTTTTGAACCCAGAGGAAAATAGAACATTGAATTCTTGACTTTTCCTTTGACTGTGGGCATACCACTTTTCCAGGCTTTTATGTGTTTATTTTGCTGTATTTGCTCTATGGATGCTAACGTAAGGAACATTTCACAGCTGTTGGAAACCTTTAGATTTTTATGAACAGTGACTTTGTAAATGAGGATTTTAAGAAGACATGTTTTAAATGAGGTCCCATTCACTCACATACATGATGTATGCTTCTGCATTTTAGTTATGCTTACTGGGTATTTACTGCAAACTGAATACACACTGCAACAATAGCAGAGACTTCTACTGCAGTGTGTGTCATCAACCCTGAGCCCTGATTTCCCAGGCTTCCCAGCTACCACACTGAAAGAAGGCGCTGCCCCATCACTGTCCATCTCTCTGTTAGGGATGCTGTCATCCTAAGCAGACCCTCATCTCCCATCTCATGCTGAATTTTGGCCACAGCATTCTCTAGGACTTCCAGGTGTCTTCTTTCTGCCACAGCATTCTCTAGGACTTCCATGTGTCTTTTCTTCCTGCCTAGCAATAAAGCCACAAAGCCAGAATAATTTCCTAATTTTGGTCACTTTCAACATTTAACTCCCTCATTACATCAGATCCAAACTTCTGTGTCTGAATTTATAATGCTGTGATTATCAGCTTGAAGTTCTATATTCACCTTTACTTATTCCCTAAATCCCAACAGCCCTTCTGCTCATCTCTCTTCTATTAATTGGCAAACATATAAATATATGCAAATTCTTCTTTCATAATTCTTCTGTAACTCCAATTATGAACCCCTCCTCTCAGCTTTTCTGGAATCTATTTCCTTTTTTTTTTTTCTTAACTCCAAATGTGTCTATTCTGTAATACCTATCTTGATTGTTAACCTCCTCATGTATCTAAATGCACTTACTTTTCCTCACTTCTGAGGACCACATTTTTGGGGGGTGGGATTGAATCTAGGGGTCCTTTACCACTGAACTATATCTCAGTCCTTTTTGTTCTAAATTTTGAGACAGGGTGTCACTAAGTTGGTTAGGACTTTGCTAAGTTGACGAGGCTGGCCTTGAATTTGGCATCCTTCTGCCTCAGCCTCCCAAATCTGTGGGAATACAGGTGTGCCCCACCATACCCGACTCTGAGGATGGCATTTAAGTTTCTACCACCTAGTTAACATACAACTACCAACTGCTCATTTATGTGCTGTATAACATTAAAAAATTTCCAAATGTTCATTTTGATGATAGTGATGCTTAATTTAAGACTTATAGACATATATATATATATATATATATATATATATATATATATATATATATTTCTGTTACAACCTTTTATTTCTAAGAATCCCATTTTTCCAGCAATTTTCCAAACCTATAAAATGAAGGAGTTGGATTAAGTGTATATCTTTAGACTATTTTCACCAATGAAATTGGAATAAAATTAAGAGTACACAGTTAAACTTATGTTTATGCTGTCATATGTATGTGATACATATAACACAAGACATTTTTGGGGGGTGGGGTTACTAGGGAGTTAACTCACAGGCACTCAACCACTGAACCACATCCCCAGCCCTATTTTGCATTTTATTTAGAGAAAGGGTCTCACTGAGTTGCTTAGTGACTCGCTTTTGCCGAGGCTGGCTTTGAACCCAAGATCCTCCTGCCTCAGCTTCCTGAGCTGCTGGGATTATAGGCATATGCCACTGTGCCCAGCCTGAGGTCCTTTTTTTTTTTTTTTTTTTCAAGAGCCCTGTATCTTCTTCCCCCATTAAATCAAGAACTAATGTAAAGAGGATGTTGCTTTATTGTTAAATGATGGAATGCATTTTCTGTTAAGAAATTTTCTGTTTTTGTATCTGCAGTGGCAAATAGTCCTGAACCATAAGGCTTTAAATGATGGAATGCATTTTCTGTTAAGAAATTTTCTGTTTTTGTATCTGCAGTGGCAAATAGTCCTGAACCATAAGGCTTTCTTTAACTCAAATTATTATACAAAGCAATGCCTTACACACTATTTTAAAATTTTCTATTATTATTCATCAGTCTAGCAATGCAAAATAGTCATAAATTTATAAAATCATAGAATGTTTGACCAAAAAGAACATTAATAATCAGTTTTTATCAGAATTTTGACCTGTTTGAGACTGCAAGTAGACATTTTGCTTTGTTCTGTGTAGAAGATTAGGTGATTGTTGGAAATAGTCGCTCCTTTTCCTCATCTCCATAGGAGGACTGGATATTAGACTTGAACTTACACCTTGCTTTGGCTTCTGGTTGGTAGAGTCTACTTCTGATACGGCCATGTGAATTTCTTTGAGCAATGGAATGTCAGTATTTATGACACTAGGAGAGGCATGAAACATGTCTTGTTCTTTTCCATTATCATGAAAACTTCCCTAGGTAGCTGCTTCCCTTCAGCATGGGTGCCTGAAGGGAATGTGTAGAATCTGCAGTGAGAAGTCAAGGCCTTGCTAATCCCCTGCCCCCTCCTTTTCCCTCCCACCCCTCTTCCCTATCTAGAATTCATGGATTAGCAAGGATAGTGGAATGTGATGGACATCATTATACAAAGTACATGTATGAAGACTTGAATTGGGTGTCAACATAATTTATATACAGAGATAAGAAAAACTGTAGTATATGTGTATTAAGATTTGTAATGAAAAAAAGAAACAACAAAGTACATGTATAAAGGCATAAATTGGTGTGAATATATTTTATATACAGAGATACGAAAAACTGTGCCCTATATGTGTAATAAGAATTGTAATATTTTCCACTGCTGTCCTGTATTTAAGGGGAAAAAAAAAAGAAGAAGTCAAAGCCTGCTAAGACTACACACTGAAGCAGAGCTACTGACCTGTTTAAATCACAGCTGGGTTGTGAACCCATGAATGTGGAAAAGAAAATATTTATTATTGTATTTCATTGAGTTTGGTTACTTTGTTATACAGTATTATTCTAACAATAGCTAACTGATAATATCCTCATAGGACAACCATATTTGTTATAAATAGTTTTGATTTCTATTATAAACTTTCTTGACTAACTCTCAAGTTTTTTTTCTGAGTTCACAGACACCCCATTTTTATTCTAAAACAATCTGGTGCTCATTATTCATGGGCTGCTTGTACCTATAGCTCACCCCTCAGTGTGCCCACAAACTTTTGCTCCCACTGTTTTAGGTGCTTCTGCAGTTGTAGTGGTGCTTAAATTTGTTAATACCAATTGAACTTGTATGTTTCTATTAACTACTATGTAAATTAGTGAAATTCACGTGGAGAGATCTGCTTCTATAAAATTGTGTAAAATGCTAGGAAAAAGCTAGTTTCCAGAAGTTCTTATGAAATCATAATGTCCACAGGATGCTTTGTAAATATCTCTAAGTTATTACTTTATTTTTAAAAATGCCTAATTAGAAATTCTAGGTAGTGACCCCTGTGTGCTGTTCATGCAAGACAGTATTGAAATTCCAACCAGAAGAAATACACTCACATGCAGGGGAGGTGGGATGGAGAAGTGGACTTGGCCCTTCTCAAGTGACTGTGAATGAACTCATATGTTTATGTATTTTATGTTAAAAATACATGTTTGAAGAATGATTTGTTATTTAATACATGTTTATGATTAATTAAGCAATTACCAGATTAGAGGATAGCTTTGTTAGGAATATCACCTTGAAGCTTGCTCTCTATAGAAAAATGTTGGGATATTTATGAAGACTCTGACTTTGGTATAAACATTTTCTAATGCCCATTCTTAATTATGGTAGTTGTTAGAGGTAGGCATATATTTGAATGCTCTAGACCTTTATCATTTTGCTGGGCCTCTTTGGATTTTCCATGTGCAATTTTAGGGTCATATTTTTTTGTTCATTAAATCTAGATATCTCCTTAGATAATGTAAACTAATGGGAACACTAGTAAATAGAACACACACACTGCAACAAGACTTGTGAATCAACTCTTCTTTGTGGCAGGTATTTGGGATCAAACCCAGGGCCTTACATGTGGTAGGCAATCTCTCTACCACAAGTTACACTCCCAGCCCATGAATCAATTCTAATTTTGAACTCCATTTGCACAAAGTTAGTTTGTAACCTGCAGTGATTCACATTAGGTCTTCCTGTCATTAGTGACAATCATAAAAAAATATGGCTCCAAAGTGAGGCACATTTCTCTGGAGACTAGCTCATCTTGAAAGAGAGTATGTCTATAGTATGATACATGCTGATCGTGTCCTGTTCATTCCTACATTTTTCTCTTTTGGATGGTTTTCTATCCTCTGGTGGTAAGTGCCATTTTGGATCTGGAGAACATAGGAGTGCCAAGAGCAGCTGAGAAAATGAGAGCTATACCTCTTAAATATAAAATGTCTGTAACAAACAAATGAATCCCTAGCATGAATTATATAAAGGTGATCCAAGAAAAGACAATATCATTTAAAATCATATTACTGTGCCTTTTATCTAAGAATTTACAGGCCTTTTGTGCTGTGCATAAGATGAACTTAATTAAGATGAACTTAAGGTATGCATTTAAGCATTTAAGCTTAAATGTTTATTAGGCCCTACTTGCCTTCTGTCCATGCTGTGATCAACTCCTGTGTAGTCCATCCTCCCCCTTCACTGACTGCTGAATGTCTCCTCCATAGGTACAAAGGGTAAGTGTAGTTCCATTTGGAGACAAAGCCCTAAGAATTGAGGGCACATTATCCCTCAGGACTAAGCAGGAACATTGAATAAATGTCAATAAGAGGGAAGTTCTGGAGGGAACCTGAACAGCACATTTGCCAGGAGAGACGGGTGGAATCCCTTTACAATCTCTATCATAATTCCTTTACAACCATGCTACTCTCCCGCTCTTAAATAGCAAGGGCTATCTACATTTCTCCATCACAGAGGTTCTTTACCATCTTTGGAATCAGTCACCAAATATTTTATATTCAAGCAGCTTAATATCCTTTGCACATATCCTTCTTTTTTTTTGAACAATTTTAAGAGTAATTATAATTATTTAGTTTACTGAACATAAACTGTTTAATTTTATGTGTTTTACATGTTCTAATTCTCTGTCTTCTAAAGAGGAGTTTCTTTTTACATTCCCATTAAGCGGGAAAAATAACAAAACTGAAGAATATTTCTCCAAGACTCATAGCAAGTTGATTGTGAATGAGTATTGAATGCGTATTTGAAGCCAGTCAGTCTTAAAACAGAGCCCATGATCTCAGTTATCTTGCCCTATCAAATCATGATGAAATGATCTGTGTTTCTCAAGGAAAACATATTTGTAGTAAAAATTAGAAAAAAATCATTTTTGCTTTAGATTTTGCATGGAATCATAAGGCAAAATAACTTTAGCATTCATTTAGTGCTGAAGCCTCCTTCCAAGGAAGGGGTAACTTTCATGATTCGCTTAGAAGAGATCCAAGACATGTTCTGAGATTCTCTGACTCTCTGACTAGCTTTTATATCTTGTCATACAGATTTAATATCACAAAGGCCCATTCTTATAGCAATTATGAAGGTTGGGTATAGAAGGAAAATAATCTGACAGGATTGGATGTGAGTGCTGTGAAATACCTGTTTTTTAATACTTAAAACCTATTTGGAATCAATTCAAAAGACATCTTTTTTTTCTGTTGCTTGAAAAGCATAATTTAAGAAATACATTCAGTAACTAATTAGTGGGAATGGAATGTTAGACAATTGTGTCTATCCCTTTTTCTGTGGTGCTGTTGTCTTGCTTCAGGCCAGAATTATTGCAATAGCCTTCAAAATGGCTTTCCTGTCACCATACCCACTATCTGTCATTGTCACAAGCATGACCTTTCTCAATCACAAATATGATCATGTTCCTCTTTCCCTTAAAACATTTCAGAAGTTCTCATAACTAACTGTGACAGAGTTAACTCATCTCCAGGGCTGTTCTGGTTTGGGCCTGTCCATCTCTTCAGCTTCGTCTCTTTTTGACCACTCCCTCACCCCCATACATGCTACTGTGGTCTGGCCTTACCAATTTTGCTTGCCTTTTCTGGAGGTGCCATGGCATTTCATACCCATGTGCTTCAAACCCAGCCTCTTGCATCAACACTGCCCTTCTCTTTCCTAGTATTTTATTTGTTTTTAACCTCAGTTCTATTTTTTAAACAATTGGTTCTCTTTGACTTAATAATTTCATTTCTGAGAGCCTTTTTCAATGCAACAAATATTTATGTGCAAATATGTTCATTGCTACTACTTAAAATAGTGAACTCCAATATTTTAAGCAACTGAAATACCTAATGGTAAGGGAGTTGTTTAATAAATACCATGAAGTATTACACACCGAATAGATTGATATTTTTACCAATATTTGATAACATAAGAGATCTTTAATATTACATCAAGTGAAAAGAGTCCAAAACACACATATGTATTTCCATTTTTATATTTTGGTGTCTGTGATTATGTTAAGGTGGGAGGGGAAGAGAGTGCAAAACATCATTGGAAGGATGTATTTTAAAATTTACAGAAGCTCTTTGAGTGACAGGATGTACATGGTTTTTATTTTTTCTTTATACTATCATTTATTATTTTTTGTAAGTTTCCACAAGTATGGGTGTATATTGTAACCAAGGAAAAAGTTTTGATTAAACACATGCAAATGAGTGCAAGATCTGCCCTCCAGGGATCCCCTTAAATCCCCTTGACAACTCCCCTGCTGCTGGTTGCCTCTCTGTTTCCTCAGGCCCTGCACTCAACTTCATCTGTGCATCTGTGGTGCTGAATGCTCATCAATGATTTACACATCTCTTCCTAATGCTGCACTATGATATTCATAAGGGCAAGCATGAGTCTTAAATGACTTTCTCTCATAGCCTAGCACAGTTATGATGAGTGCTCAATCAAATCAATAAACTAGAAATGAGCCCCTTCCTGGAGGTAGGCATCCCCACCCCCACTCCCTGCCAATCACTCCCTGGTTTCCAATGTGATGACTTTAGCCCTATAGAGGACTATGGCCTTGGAGAAATGGTTGTGTGTTTCTATCACTCTTTTTCCTAGTGAAGTAAACTGAAGTTCATATTCAAGGCTCCTACTCTTTAAATTCCTACCCCTACCATCTGACCTGTACAAACTATGTCTCCTCTTTAAAGTCTGTTTTAAATGTCATCAGGTTATTAAAGCCTCTCCTGGTGTCCCTAGTCTGAACTGGAGATTTAAAATCTCTTTATCAGGACTTCTTGTCTCTTGCCTTGTTTTTTGTCCACATCACTTTCTAAAACTTTAAAGATTTAGTCATTCATCAGAATGTGGTATTGTGCATCATAAATAATTACAATTTTCTGTCAACTAAATGAATTAAACAATTACTTAAAAAAAAAAAGACTTTAAGTATGGTAAGCATTAATGCATGTCTTGTCAGTCCTTAACAGTGCCTAATGGTATTGTTTGCATGGCAAGTACTCTGTTAATGATTGTTTCCTTATATTTTACTAAGACCTTTCCTTACCTGGAAATTTTAAATTTAGAACTTTCTTTGCCCAAGAACTTCATATGTTTCTTTTTTGTTCCCACCTCTCCAGGGGTTATTTTTCTTTTTCTTTTTGCTCAAAGTGAAATAAGGACAAGTATGATTACACTACTGGTATGATTCTGCACCATATTCATATATTTCTGATCCTGTTTTTCCTTTATTTTGTCTTGCTCTATAGTAGTCATCACCATCAGATATGGTAAATGGTTTACTATACATTTATTGATCTGTGGCCTTGGATAGATAGTAGACATAACTACCTCTTTGGTTCATCACTTTATCCCCAGAATGTGTGATTGTCTGATACATAGAAGGTGCTTCGTAAATATTTGTGAAATGAACAATGAAGAATAAATAAATTCAATTCTAGTTAAATCAACAAGCAGGTGCTAAGTGCTTACTATTTACAAAGCACCATAAAAAGGATTTCAGATAAATCAAAGATGTTGAACCATGACTTCTGGTCCACAGAATTTGTTTCCCACTCTCAGATATAAAGTACAGTATGAGCTTTGATGAGAAATTTTATTTAAGAATAAGAGACAGCTCTGGGTATTGAGCAAGACAATGATTCAAAGTCTTGGGAATGGTCATTTGTGGTGAGGGAGAACTGAAAGGGAAGTATGGGAAACTGACCTTTTGGGACTCCATTGGTATCCACCTAGTATGAATTAATAGAGAACAGGTCTCAGGTGACCATGGGCATACTCAGGAAGTTTCAGAGTTTATAATACAAAGTGCTATGAAGAGACATATTGAAGATGGAATCAGTAGAACTCAGCTTCTTACTTTATTTCTTCATTCATGTTATAAGAATTGGCCAGCTCTGTAAAGATTATTTAGAAAATATAAATTAATTTGTGTTCAACATTAACCTTTGTTATGAATTCAGGTAATCTCCGCATTGGATTTGATTCAGTAAACACATGGCTCTATCTTCTATACATTGCATTTAATTGACATTTACAATATGATTTAAATTCTACAAAATAAAACTTTGAGGTAAGCATCCTTGCTTTATAATGAAATCATTGCAGTTATAGAAATTGAATGATTTCTCCATAGTCAGGAAACAGGTAACTTATTGCTCTAGTACCTGTAAGTGCTGGACTAGTACTAAAACCTGACTTTTAGACTCCTATGAAAATTCTAGTTTAGTACTCTGTCTACAGCCCAGTCCAATTCTCTAAATAGATACCTGGAAAATCTTCCTTTATTATCTTGGTGTTATTGCCTCCCAAAAGATCATACCAACTACCATTTTATTTATATAAAAGCATATCTGAGGCTTTCTTATCAGTGAAAAGCTTTGTTCATGAGTTGAAAGACAGCCATATTTTCACTCAACTTAAAGGTTGAAGCATTATAAATTGATCAGGTAAAATTTTGACATCAAACTGCTACCTTAAGAATTAAACCTTGGGGCTGGGGATGTGGCTCAAGCGGTAGGTAGCGCGCTCGCCTGGCATGCGTGAAGCCGGGGTTCGATCCTCAGCACCACGTACAGACAAAGATGTTGTGTCCACCGATAACTAGAAAATAAATATTAAAAATTCTCTCTTTCTCTCTCTTAAAAAAAAAAAAAAAAGAATTAAACCTTAAATCGTTTTCTGAAGCATCCTAGCTGCTGTCACAGCTAAACTTGGTTCTAACAGTACACCAGCTCTGTTACACCTCCTAGATTCTCTACTCATTAGTTTTCATGGTTTGGGTTTCAGAGAGTTTTTTAACTAGCAGTTCACTGAATGCCCAAATAGTTGAATCCAGTTTCTTTGCAGCTTTTACAGATAATGATGGCCTATTTTGTTGAATAAATTCCTGGTTTCACCTTCAATTCAGAAACAACTAAGCAATGTACTTCTCCTACCCTTTTTCAGTGGGGTTGGACTGACATGTTTTCATGCTTTATGGAAACATTTGTTAAAGTGCCCTGTGGGTAAAACATGAGATACACAGGATGAATACAATATGTAATTCATTCATGCATGTGTTTATCACTTTACCTCACAGACTCTTTATTCTGCTAGTGCACCTTGACAGAGGTGAACCAGACATTGTCCTTGCCTTCATGCACCTCCAAATCTACAGAGGGATAAGGTACTGCTCCCTTGAAGCCTTTGGTAACCCACCCAAGGAGGTGGTAGTCTTCCTTTTGCTTCTGGGGACAAAAAAAAGTTTTCCTTTGATTTTATTAAATCCCTTATCCATTGTATTGCATTTCTATATTTATACACCTATGTGGATTTTCTAGGGCTTGGAGCAAATTATATTCATTCATTTCTACCTTCTCAGTACCAAAGACAGCATGGGATAGTTACTTAAAGAACGCATTATGAATAAATAAGCAAATAAAAATGTTAGGTGCATAATAAAATACACTTCCAATTAGAGGGTAGTGGAGGAAGTGGCTTTTGACCTGCCTCTGCTGGATGACGTGTAGAAAAGAGCCTCACAACAGTGCACAGATCACATCAAGGATGGAGGTGGGAAAGGATAAGGCCTCTGTGAACTATCGGAAATGGTTCCATCAGGATGGAGTATGGGGTTCACAGAGAGAGGGACAAAGAAATAATGTTGGAAAAGAAGCATGGGGTCCAATGTTTTCAGAGGGAACACTGAGTGAACACAATTAATGTTCACTGGACTTTCCTAAAATTCCAAAGATTCTATATCTCTTAGGTTTCAAGGTGAAAAAGGTGACTGGGTCAGTATAGATATATTATCATGAGAGATGAAAGCCTAGAAAATTCTTCATTGAGTCTAGGACCAGCAAAGACTATGGTGGCAAGGATAGCCAGAGCTCTTGAAATGGGCCCATCTGATCTCAGAGTTATTGCATGTTGGATTCATTTGTCAATCTTGAAGCACACTTGCTTCAAACAAAACCTGTGTTGGGTGTTTTTTTTCTTTTTTATGTAATTTTTTCATTTATATATGATAGCAAAATGCATTACAATTTTTATTACATATATAGAGCAAAATTTTTCGTATCTCTGGTTGTATACATAGCATATTCACACCAATTTGTGTCTTCATACATGTACTTCATACATGTGATGATCATCATATTCCACCATCATTAATTACCCCATGCCCCCTCCCTTCCTCTCTAACCCCTTTGCCCTATCTAGAGTTCGTCTATTCCTCCCATGATCCTGCTCCCTATCCCACTATGAATCAGCCTCCTTATATCAAAGAAAACATTCAGCATTTGATTTTTTGGGATTGTCTAACTTCACTTAGCATTATATTCTTCAACTCCAATCATTTACCTGCAAATGCCATGATTTTATTCTCTTTTATTGATGAGTAATATTCCATTGTGTATATAGGCCACTTTTTTTTTTTACCCATTCATCTATTAAAGGACATCTAGGTTGGTTCCACAGTTTAGCTATTGTGAATTGTGCTGCTATAAACATTGATGTGGCTGTGTTCCTGTAGTATGCTGTTTTTAGGTCCTTTGGGTATAGTCCGAGGAGAGGGACAACTGGGTCAAATGGTGGTTCCATTCCCAATTTTCCAAGAAATCTCCATACTGCTTTCCATATTAGCTGCACCAATTTGCAGTCCCACCAGCAGTGTATGAGGGCACCTTTTCCCCCACATCCTCGCCATACTATTGCTGTTTATCTTCATAATAGCTGCCTTTCTGACTGGAGTGAGATGAAATCTTAGAGTGGTTTTGATTTGCATTTCTCTAATTGTTAGT
This sequence comes from Callospermophilus lateralis, assembly GCF_048772815.1. Classification (NCBI taxonomy): domain Eukaryota; kingdom Metazoa; phylum Chordata; class Mammalia; order Rodentia; family Sciuridae; genus Callospermophilus; species Callospermophilus lateralis. The sequence goes on along the minus strand of NC_135306.1, from coordinate 132,808,631 downwards.
GATAATGAACATTTTTTCATGTATTTGTTGATTTATTGTACATCATCCTCAGAGAAGTGTCTGTTCAGGTCCTTGGCCCATTTATTGATTGCATTATTTGAGTTTTTTTGGTGTTTAGCTTTTTGAGTTCTTTATATACCCTAATGATTAGTATGCTATGTGATGTGTGAGAGGTAAAGATTTGCTCCCAAGATATAGGCTCACTATTCATCTCAAAAATTGTTTCTTTTGCTGAGAAGAAGCTTTTTAGTTTGAGTCCATCCAATTTATTGGTTCTTGATTTTAATTCTTGGGCCACAGGAGCTTATTAAGGAAGTTGGAGCCTAATCCCACATGATGAAGATTAGGGCCTACTTTTTCTTCTATTAGATGTAGGGTCTCTGGTTGTATTCCTGAGTCCTTGATCTACTTTGAATTGAGTTTTGTGCATGGTGAGAGATAGGGGTTTAATTTCATTTTGATGCATATGGATTTCCAGTTTTCCCAGCATCATTTGTTGAAGAGGCTATCTTTTGTCCAATGCATGTTCTTGGAACCTTTGTATAATATAAAATGATTGAAGTTTTGTGGGTTAGTCTCTGTGTCCTCTATTCTGTACCTATTGATCTACCAGTTTGTTTTGGTGCAATACAATACCATGCTGTTTTTGTTACTATTGCTCTGTAGCATAGTTTAAGTTCTGGTATAGTGATGCCACCTGCTTCACTGTTCCTGCTAAGTATTGCTTTAGCTATTCTGGGTCTCTTATTTTTCCATATGAATTTCATGATTGCTTTTTCTATTTCTATGAGGAATGCCATTGGTATTTTGATCGGAATTGCATTAAATCTGTATAGTGCTTTTAGTACTATAATCATTTTGATAATATTAAGTTTGCCTATCCAAGAGCAAGGTAGATCTTTCCATCTTCTAAGGTCTTCTTTGATTTCTTTCTTTAGGGTTCTGTAATTTTCATTATATAGATCTTTCACCTCTTTCTTTAGTTGGTTCCCGAGTATTTTTTTTTCTTTTGAGGCTATTGAGAATGGAGTAGTTTTCTTCATTTCCCTTTCTGAGGATTTGTCACTGATAAACAGAAATGCCATTGATTTATGGGTATTGATTTTATATCCTGCTAATTTGCTGAATTCATTTACTAGTTCTAGATTTTTTTTCTGGTGGAACTTTTAGGGTCTTCCAGGTATAGAATCATATCATCAGGAAATAGTGCCAAATTGAGTTCTTTTTTTCTATGTGTATCCCTTTAATTTCTTTTGTCTGTCTAATTGCTCTGGCCAGTGTTTCAAGAACTATATTAAATAGAAGTCGTGAAAGAGGGCATCCCTGTCTTGTTCCAGATTTTAGAGGGAATGCCTTCAATTTTTCTCCATTTAGAATGATGTTGACCTGAGGCTTAGCGTAGATAGCCTTTACAACGTTGAGATATGTTCCTGTTATCCCTATTTTTCTAGTGTTTTGAACATAAAAGTGTGCTGTATTTTGTCAAATGCTTTTCTGCATCTATTGAGATGATCATATGATTCTTGTCTTTAAGTCTATTGATGTGATGAATTACATTTATTGATTTCTGTATGTTGAACCAACCTTGCATCCCTGGGATGAATCCCACTTGGTCATGGTGCACTATCTTTTTGACATGTTTTTGTATTCAATTTGCCAGAATTTTCTTGAGAATTTTTGCATCTATGTTCATTAGAGATATTAGTCTAAAGTTTTCTTTTTTTGTGATGTGTCTTTGCCTGGTTTTGGGATCAGAGTAATTTTGGCTTCATAGAATGAGTTTGGAAGTGTTGTCTCTTTTTCTATTTCCTGAAATAAGTTAGAGAGTATTGGTATTAATTCTTGTTTAAATGTCTTGTAGAACTCGGCTATGTATCCGTTTGGTCCTGGGCTTTTCTTCTTTGTAGACTTTTGATGGTGTCTGCTATTTCGTCACTTGAAATTGATTTGTTAAATTGTGTATATCATCCTGATTCAATTTGGGCAAATTATATGACTTGATGCCTTTGATATTTTCTATTTTATTGGAGTACAAGTTTTCAAAATAATTTCTAATTATCTTCTATATTTCTGTAGTGTCTGTTGTGATATTTCCTTTTCTTTTCTTCACGTATGTTAGTGATTTGAGTTTTCTCTCTCCTTCTTTTTGTAAGCATGGCTAAGGGTCTCTCAATTTTATTTATTTTTTCAAAGAACCAACTTTTTGTTCTGTCAATTTTTTTTTTCCAATTGTGTCTTTGGTTTCCATTTCATTGATTTCAGCTCTGACTTTAGTTATTTCCTATCTTCTGCTGCTTTTTGTGTTGATTTGTTCTTCTTTTTTTAGGGCTTTGAGATGTAGTGTTCACTCATTTATTTGTTGGCTTTTTCTTCTTTTAAGGAATGAACTCCATGCAATGAACTTTCCTCTTAGAACTGATTTCAGAGTGTCCCAGAGATTTGGATATGTTCTATCTGTGTTCTCATTCACCTCTAAAACTTTTTAATCTCCTCCTTGAGGTCTTCTGTAACCCACTGTTCATTCAGTAGCATATTATTTAGTCTCCAGGTGTTGGAGTAGATTTTATTTCTTATTTTATCATTGATTTCTAATTTCATTCCATTATGATCTGATAGAATGCAGGGTAGTATCTCCACTTTTTTGTGGCATAGTATATGGTTTATTTTAGAGAAGGATCTATATACTGCTGAGAAGAAAGTATATTCTCCCATTGAAGGTTGGAATGTTCTATATATGTCAGTTAAATCTAAGTTATTCATTGTGTTATTGAATTCTGTAGTTTCTTTGTTCAGCTTTTGTTTGGAAGATCTATCTAGTGATGAAAGAGGTGTGTT